>NW_022681454.1:71627643-72227643 GCF_009764315.1 Trachypithecus francoisi
AGGTGGGAATACAGGTGCATACCAGCGTGCCTAGTCACTGACAGAGGATCTATAATTTTGAACTGGACTAATTTGTTTATATCTATTTCAGCTATAATTATACATGCCGTGAGCACAGGAGCAGCTGGGCCTCGAATGTACTAAGTCTTTGAAAAGGTTTGACAAATGAATAAAAACCCTTCAATCTTATCAACATGAGCTGGCCTTAACCCATGTCACCCCAACATAGTATTTTTTCTGATAAGTTCTTGGATCGAAGGGATAAGATGCCAAAAATCAACTCATGCAAATTTTATAGACTGTATAGAGCAGTTTTGGAATTTGCTTCTGAAATGAAATATTTTGCTACTAAATAATTGTCCTCCACAAATATAGAGAAATTCTATTTGATGTCTTTATTCAAGTCACTATCAAAACATTGAACATTTTGTAAGAGGACTAAAGAAACAGAAAAGCGTAATATGCTACAGAAACTTTCCTTTCAGAAAGTTCCAATAATGACTATATTCTAGGTACAATTTCCTTAATAAATTAATAATATATATGTAACTTTCCTTGTACATGGACCACAGATTTTATTCTTGCTCATGCAATAATCATAGTTTTTCCTATTAACATGAGCTTTTTGTTTGTCTTACAAAATATTTTCTAAAAAACAAAAATCAATTAAGTGAGTGAGAACTCAGTCAACATCACAACCAATAAAACAAATAATTTTAAGAAATAATAAAATATGTAATTATTTGATCATGTTATCAAAATTAAATATAATTTAATTACTTACTCAGAGTCATTAATTATGTGGAGTTGAAAAATTGCACTATTGAAGCAATCATTTAATCATTAGAGCTACAAAAATGTCTAAGTACTAATTCATTATTTCTGCTATGCTCTTGGGAAATTATATCCCATATTTATAATAAAACCAACATAATTTTTTAAAATCCATAACCAATAACATTGGCGTGAATCTTTAATATACTGGCATACTATATTTTTTAAAGGTCAAATTAAATTTTTTTTTTTAAATAAATTTAAAGCTGGATGTGATGGCTCACGCCTGTAATCCTAGCACTTTGGGAGGCCAAGACAGGAGGATCACCTGAGGTCAGGAGTTCAAAGCAAGCCTGGCCAACATGCTGAAACCCCATCTCTACTAAAAAATACACAACAAAAAATAAAAATTAGCCAGGCACGATGGCAGGCACCTGTAATCCCAGCTACTCAGGATGCAGAGGCAGGAGAATCGCTTGAACCTGGGAGGCAGAGGTTGCGGTGAGCCAAGATTGCGCCATTGCACTCCAGGCTGGGCGACAAGAGGGAAACTTCGTTTCAAAAATAAATAATAAACAAATAAATAAAATAAATTCAAGACAATGAATCCAGTAAACAAGCAAAAGAGATGTATGCAATCTATAGAGCTATGATTTACATGTAGTACACTTAGTTAACTTCATTCAAAGATACATAATTTTATTACTTAATGACTAGGACAGGCACAATGATCATTCTCACTAATCTCACACTGTAAAACTTGTAAAAGAAACTTCAAAAGAAAAAAAAAAGTCTTATAGCTTTCTTGACTTTCAGGATGCCAGGAAATATCTAAATCTGAAAATTCTCTTCAAGGGAATAGTAGACAGAAGCAGGACTTTGGCTGACCTTTTAGGGGACATTATTCAAGGATTCATATGCTGCAGAATTACAATTAGTCTCTGACAGTGACTTTTGTTAATCAAGTTTGCATTTCCTTTGAACTTTACAATCCTGTACTTGCGTGCATCTGTTTAACTTGTACTTTACTCAGGCAACCTATCAGAATCACTAAATTATGCAAAGCAGCTGTTGGCAACTCTTATATATATGCAGTTGCAAAAGAAATGTATCTACTTTTCATTCAAGTGACTTTGAAGGAAGGTCTTAAAGAAATCTTTTTCACTGAGCAATGCCTATGGAATAAGGAATTACTTGCCATGCTGTAGTTAATAAATCATAGCAATTGTTTCTCTCTTTCTATCTCACATAGTAGATAAAATACTGCTGATCTCAAGAGAATACTTCTTTTAAAAGGACCACTATCAATGCACTATTTCATTATTTTACTTGTGGGTGATATGCTGCATAAATCCATCTCACTGAATTATGGAGATGCTGAAGTATACCTATCACAGACATTCAGAGTGACTAAACAAGCACATAAAGTGAAGTTATAGAATCACGAAATTAAAAATGAAAAGTAAATAATGCTAAAGATAATCTGGCCCAGTATTTCCCAAAATGTGTTTAACTGAACCCAAGTTCTGCAGAAATGAATTAAGGATGAAAAGCTCAGTAGTCAAATAGGTTGAGAAATGCAAGGATAAACAATGTTAAATCATTTTTCCCCCTGTAGGAATTCGCAGAGCCTTTAAGATATTATGCACTGTGGATTTACAAGAAGAAATAATATGCTGTGTTTGCCAAACTCATTTGACTGTGGAACTTTTTTTTCATTTTAACATCTAGGTCTAGAATCTATTATATCTTAGAATATGATGCCCTAGTCCAAACACCACATTTTATTTACAGCCTAGGTCAAATAAGTGACTTGCCACAGGTTATATAGCTAGTAAGCCTGAGACAGGACCAGAGCCTGAACTGGCCAGATTCCTTCCCACACATCACTTTTGATACAGGGTAAGGCATCTTGCCAGGCTGCTGTGATTGAGGGATAAAAAGCAAGGTTTCTGAGAGTACTTGCAAGGCTGTAAGAAAAAGCATGACCCAGGAACCTAACATGGGTAAAGAAGAAAATCAATGTATTGACAATATTGACATTAATGAGGATATCTGAGAAAGCGAGTTGGGAGAATAGGAGTCTGATGGCAGAAAGCGCTGATTTTTTGTGGTTTTGAAAATTAAAATATCTGGTGACAATGAGGTTTAGGATTGATATGGTTTGGCTGTGTCCCCACTCAAATCTCATCTTGAATTGTAGCTCCCATAATTCCCGCGTGTTTTGGGGGGGACCCGGTGGGACACACCTGAATCATGGTGGCAGTTTCCCCATACTGTTCTCCTGGTAAGTGAACAAGTCTCACAAGATCTGATGGTTTTATATGGGGTTTCCTTTTCACTTGACTCTCATTTTTCTCGCTTTGCTGCCATGTGAGACGTCCCCTTGGTCTTCCTTAGTCTTCCGCCATGATTGTGAGGTCTCCTAGCCGTGTGGAACTGTGAGTCAATTGAACCTTTTTCCTTTATAAATTACCCAGTCTTGGATATGTCTTTATTACCAGCATGAGAACAGACTAATACAAGGATAATCATGGCAGAGTGGTGAGGCTACTAGAGATGATTAAGCCAAAGAACTGAAAAGTGTTAAAATTATGGCTGTTTGAAGTCACTGAAAACAAGTGTAAGGGTTTGGCGAGACAAAAGCTATGAGATGGGTGCTAGAATGTTCCTTAATGAAGAAAATGACAAGATCAGTCACATTGGCAATAAATGGGAAAGAAGGTTGGAGAGCCAGATGGAAAGAGTTTCAAAAGAGCATAGCTTGTCACAAAAAGAGGATAAATATGAAAGAGGTAATGGCAACCAAAGAAGAGACTGACCCCCTTTTCCTGTACTTAGGCATGAGGGGTGTGGGAGGCATGAATGTAGAAATATGGTCTCCTCAGAGATCACCCAGAAGTTGACAAAGTATATCTGTATGGCATTTCTCTAGAGAAATAGCCTGAAGTTGTCATTATCACTATTAAGTATTTATATAATTTAGTAGTTTATGATTAGTTATTCCCACAATGTTTATAGACCATAAAGTAAGTAACTGTTCATGAACTGTTTAATAATTTTGGTCAACTGGCAGACTCAAGAGGTTTATCCAAGTTGTAACTTTAAGCCAAAACTAGACAAATGCATATACACATAAGGTATAATATTCTGGGACTTAAAGGAGTTAAATGGATTGTAGGCCTCCAGAAATCAGAAAAACCCCTCAGCAGCAGCAAGGGAAAGTTGAAATCCGGCTAAAAGTAAATGTATCAAAATATCAACAGTGTTTACTTCTAGGTAGTAGGATTATAAAGCTTTTCTCTTATCCTTTAACACTCATATAATTCTAAAATTTCTACAATGAATATACATTATTTTATAATCCAAAAAAAGTACTTACCTGAAAATATCAAGCTCCTATCTTTAAATAACCATAGATAAGAAAGAACACTTACATTTTAGAGTATTTTGTCGATATTCAACAAAATATTAATTACAAATTTTATGATTTCCCTTGTAATCCCACTTTTACAAATATATTCTCCACCAAACACGAGTGCATCAGTAAGTATGCCCATGGTGTCTGCTGCAGCTATGTTCAAAGTATGAAAAAGCTGAAAGCAATGTTAAATTCCCAGAATAAGAAACTGAATAACTAAATTATGGGCCTTGCATATACAGACTACTATGGGACTGATGAAAAGCGTGAACTAAATATACACTAACCGAAGAAGATATCTAAGATATCTAAGATAAATTTTGAAATAACAAAAACATCTAAGAGAATATTTTGCATAACAGCTATATTTCTATTTTTAAATAAATGAATATCTTATGCATTACATGTGCATAGCATAAATATGCATGTATATATAAAAATATATAGGTAGTTATATACTGCATATATATGGGGAAAGTCTAGAAAAATATGTAATAAATAATTTATCACATTTGCTGTGGGCAATGAGGTTAGGGGTTCGAGGTTCATACTTTTTATTTTACATACTTATATACTCTGATATTTTTATAAAAATTCATGAATTACTTTTATAATAATATACTAATAAAGTTTAATCAAAGGGAAATATTAATTAATATCCTCATACTTGCAAATCTCCCCACAAGTGAGTTTTGAAAACATGAAATACAGCGATTCCCCAAAATTTATTGATTTTCATAGATTATAAATTTAACAAAATGGTTTTGCAATAAAACAAGAACCAAAACCCCACATACAACTTATTCTGAGCACAAGAAGAAAAATGAAGGAGAGGTAAATGTGTGTGTGTAAATATATATATGTATATATATGTGTGTATATATATATGTGTATATGTATATACACACACACAAGCACATATATACTACAGCAAACAAACCTAGATAAAAATCCATTGGCTCTTGATGTATCAGTACTTACTATAACTGTATTGTTGCTAAATACTATTAAATTAGCTTCAAAAGAGGCTTTAAAGGAAAAGTCTGTGCATAAATCTCCCAGATAAGCAGTGATATTCCACATAATGTAAGATACACAGCATAAGAGAGATTGACTGGTATAAATTATATTTAGTTTTAAGCTGGACAACAGCACCACTTCACTCAAGACCCTCAATAGCATATTAAAGTCTACCTTAGAAAGATGTATCCAAATGACAGATTTATTCATTTACTTTTATTAAGCATTCAGTATGTAATTGGGATTATACTGGGAACTTGAAAAATTAAAACTGTACAGAAAAAAAGAGAATGCCTATCCCACTAACCCCATGCTCCCAAAGTAAGACAAGTTATAAATCTTGAATTGCTACAATAGAGAAAAGCATGGAAGATGTGGAATCAAAGAGGAAACAAGAGAGTGAATTCACTGAGAAGTGTGATATTTTGGACTGGGCTTTAAAATGAGGATAACAGAACTGGTAAGGCCATCTTCTAGCAAGCGACAAACAGTCAGATGTGGGTAAAGCAGAATATCCAATTTAGTTTGAATCTGAGGGATAATGACTCTGATGCATGTCCTGTCTAAAATACAAGCCTAATCACCACATCACAGCTGCCAAAATAAAGTGCTGCATCCTCAGATGGAGTATTTTATGAAGTGCAGAATAAGCACAGATACCCTACTTAACTTCACACTCTTTACACAGCCTCCAGGGCCAGTTAACATGGATTTATCCTGAACGGGGATCCCAATAATGTTATTTTTCAGTTATTTGACCAAACTGACTCCTTCTCTCTGCCTGAAGAGTTACTGCTAGAGCATCTCCCCTAAAAATATGCCAGCTGGCCACAGACTGGCTCCAAAACACCTGACTTCACAAACTCAAAGACCAAGAGACCCAAGATTGTCCCCTTGGGCTCCATCACCATGTAGAACCACTGCCAAACTACAGAACCATCTTTGATAATTTATATTAATATACAAAGGACAGGACAATTTTAGTTACAAAGCTATGTAGCTATATGTTGTTACTAGAACAAATTCAAAAGATTTTTTTAAAATTACCACACATCTACAGCCATCTGATCTTTGACAAACCTGAGAAAAACAAGAAATGGGGAAAGGATTCCCTATTTAATAAATGGTGCTGGGAAAATTGGCTAGCCATAAGTAGAAAGCTGAAACTGGATCCTTTCCTTACTCCTTATACGAAAATTAATTCAAGATGGATTAGAGACTTAAATGTTAGACCTAATACCATAAAAACCCTAGAAGAAAACCTAGGTAGTACCATTCAGGACATAGGCATGGGCAAGGACTTCATGTCTAAAACACCAAAAGCAACGGCAGCAAAAGCCAAAATTGACAAAGGGGATCTAATTAAACTAAAGAGCTTCTGCACAGCAAAAGAAACTACCATCAGAGTGAACAGGCAACCTACAGAATGGGAGAAAATTTTTGCAATCTACTCATCTGACAAAGGGCTAACATCCAGAATCTACAAAGAACTCAAACAAATTTACAAGAAAAAAACAAACAACCCCATCAAAAAGTGGGCAAAGGATATGAACAGACATTTCTCAAAAGAAGACATTCATACAGCCAACAGACACATGAAAAAATGCTCATCATCACTGGCCATCAGAGAAATGCAAATCAAAACCACAATGAGATACCATCTCATACCAGTTAGAATGGCAATCATTAAAAAGTCAGGAAACAACAGGTGTTGGAGAGGATGTGAAGAAATAGGAACACTTTTACACTGTTGGTGGGATTGTAAACTAGTTCAACCATTATAGAAAACAGTATGGTGATTCCTCAAGGATCTAGAACTAGATGTACCATATGACCCAGCCATCCCACGACTAGGTATACACCCAAAGGATTATAAATCATGCTGTTATAAAGACACATGCACACGTATGTTTATTGCGGCACTATTCACAATAGCAAAGACTTGGAATCAACCCAAATGTCCATCAGTGACAGACTGGATTAAGAAAATGTGGCACATATACACCATGGAATACTATGCAGCCATAAAAAAGGATGAGTTTGCATCCTTTGTAGGGACATGGATGCAGCTGCAAACCATCATTCTTAGCAAACTATCACAAGAACAGAAAACCAAACACCGCACGTTCTCACTCATAGGTGGGAACTGAACAATGACATCACTTGGACTCGGGAAGGGGAACATCACACATCGGGGCCTATCATGGGGAGGGGGGAGGGGAGAGGGATTGCATTGGGAGTTATACCTGATATAAATGACGAATTGATGGGTGCTGACGAGTTGATGGGTGCAGCACACCAACATGGCACAAGTATACATATGTAACAAACCTGCACGTTATGCACATGTACCCTAGAACTTAAAGTATAATAAAAAATAAAAATAAAAAAATAAAAATAAATTATAATATGAAAAATAGTTCACATTCTTGCTAATATTTAAAAAATATGTGAAGTGTCTTGCATGGTATAAATAACTAGAAAGTGGGTGCTAATTTGATGGCAATGAACTCAACCTCTGTGAATTAATGCATCTTAATTTAATATTCACAAGTACAGTCCATTTCTACATCAAGTAAACCAAATCCAATGCCAGCTCACTTATTATTCTGTACATATTTTCCTCAGTTTCTAAAATGATGGTGGACATGGATATTTACTTAAAATATCTAAGATCTCTGTATTGTTGAGTTTAACAATTATCGAAATAAAACAAAACCATGCTGATACAATCACCAAATTTGCAGATTGTATGTGCTTGTCTGACACCCCTGAGCACCTAATTAAACATATAGGAAAGGTCTTGTATGTGTGAAGCATTGTGTTACAGGCTTGTTCATATACGCTTTCATCAAACCTCAAAATAAACCTATTAGTTAGGACTACTCTTATAATCATTTAATAGAAAGTACTGAGAAGTTAAGCATCTTGGTCAAAGACTAGAAAAGACTCAAGTTGGATCAATCACTTCTAGAGTCAATCTGACTCTATAGCACTTAAATACTCTATTAGTGGCCTATGAGGGGAATTTTATAAATCTTCCCCACATTATCACTGTCATCAGTACTCATTAACAAGGGCTGTAGAATAGAAAAGGAATTACTTTCCATGTGTAAAACATGTAATGATCATGAGTTAAGTTTGCTAACACGTGAAAATGTCATTACTTCACAACTAATATAAATTAGACTATCATAATACTGTTACATTCTCTTAGTTTATTTAAATTTTGTTGATAAACTATAATAATGCATATTTACATAAAATGTTTATTGTGTTGCTGACTTTCACTTAATATTTATTCAATAGTTTTTGAATGATGAATGGAAAACATATTGGTATATATTGGTATATGGTTCTATCTGTATAATATTTAAAAAATCACATATGTACATAAAATGAAAGCATACAAAGAATAAACTGTTCTCATGGACATCCAATTCGGAAATAGCAACATAGAGTTAAATCAGTTCAGTTTGTGAGTACAGTCTCACTCAAAATGATACATTTATAATGCTGGCTGCCACACATAATGACTGTTCTTAGTGATCCTCAAACTATGGTCTCTGAGCCTTTTGCGCAGAAATTAAATGTTTATTTAACATGCAGATCCCTTTGCCACCATAACACCTGCTAAATCAAATCAGTCCCTTCTCTCTCTCTCTCTCTCACACACGCACACACACACACACAGAATGATATTCACACTAACTTTTGAGAACCACCTTAAAACATGAATAACAGAAAGATATTTTCTTGATTCTGTATTGTGTTGTCATGAAAGTCTTTTTTTAAGTTTTTTATTGAGACAGAGTCTCACTTGTCACCCAGTGACATTGTGCATTGGCACAATCTCAGCTCACTACAACCTCTTCCTCCTAGGTTCAAGTGATCCTCTCTCCTCGGCCTCCCGAGTAGCTGGGATTACAGGCCTTTGCCTCCACACACAGTGTCTTATTTTTTTTTTAAATTATTTTTAGTAGAGATGGGGCTTCACCATGTTTGCCAGGCTGGTATTGAGCTCCTGGCCTCAAGTGATCCGTCTGCCTCCGCCTCCCAAAGTGCTGGGATTACAGGGGTAAGCCACCATTCCCAGCCTGTCATGAAAGTCTTCTAAGTACTACTCTGAATGTGTTAAAAGTCAATGTTAGACAGATTATGATATAACAAGGATTTTTTCCCTTTAATTATTTAGAGAGAGAGAGTATGTGTTTAAGAGTATACATATAAGAACCTTGCAGGTTAGTGCTCTGTCCAAATAATTGAGAGACACAATAATATAAATAGACTTATGTGCCTTAAAAAGCCAAAGAATCTTCAAAGGAAGCAAGCACTGAATTTCATGGTCACATGTAAGTACATCAGTTAAATAAGAAAATTCACGTGAAGCATAACACACAGCAAGTGCTCAATAAATTTTAAGGTGACCATTTCAATGTCAGTTTAAACTGATTTTTTACAGAGTGAACACATTATCTCCACTGGAGTCAAAGATTTCAAGAAAAACTAAACAGGAAAAGAAAACGAGAAGGTAGTCCCTTGACCTTCACAAAACTTCCGCAAGACCCCTGAGAAGGGCAGGAAATGACCAAAAAGCAGAGGCACAGCAATTCTCCAGTCTACTGTAGCAACCCAAGCATGTTGCATTTCTTCATAACTTGGGTCTTTGATTCTAACTGTAAAGTAATGGGTGGGAGTGTGGAGGGAAGGAAAACAAATCTTCCCTGCTTAATTTGTAACTGTCACTTGTCTGCTGACACTTGTCTATCATTCAACTCTATTCTCAAAGTGACCTCAAGGCCCCACAGACAAGAGGGAATAAACAAAACAGATCAGACAAGGTACTCACAAAGGGGTCAGGGGTACATCTTCCTTGGAGATGAGAGTTCAGAGCTAAGAATTCTACAGGACTGCTGTGGACAAAGCAGGAGCTTACAAGGATCAGAGAGGCACTTCTAAAGCACATGCCAGGAATAATCAATGTGGCCACCTGCCAGGCAAGGAAACTGCAAGAAAACAAAGGGCAATTCATCCACACCTCCACAGGTAGGAAATTAGCCTCAAATTTGGCCCATTTTAGTCTAAGGAACAAATCAGCTGCACCTCCCCACCCCAAACACCGCTTTATGAAAGTATGGAACAGAGTGGTGACTGCATGCATTTTCATCCCTATTTTAAGAAAATCCTTTCTTCAAAGCTAGTAAAAAAAAAAAAAAAAAAAAAAAAGGAACTGTAAGAAAACTAACAAATACAAAGGATGCCTTTGTTGCTCAGCACACTGTTTATACCCAGATATCATGAAGCTTTGCATTCAAAACCCAGTCGTAATGGAGTGCCACAGTAGAATGGGTACAGTGAATGTAACCACCATGAATGTTGGCAGATTATTATACAAAGGGCATTTATCCCACAGAGAGGGCTGGCAGGTTGACAGAGGACCAACAAACGAATAAACTGAAAGGCATAATGAGCCCCATTTCCACCCTCACACCACCCTACCCCTCACACGCTGAGGAAAATAAGCCACCAAAATAACCTGTAACCTCCATGCTCTTGACTTTGCTTTTTAGAGAGGAAAAGCCCAAACAGATAGACCTTCTCAAGACAGTACGGTACTCCTCAGAGAATGAAATGTTACAAACGAGCAGAGACTTAGCTTCACAGACCTTCCAGGACTGTGCAGACTCCCACAACATGGGAAGGTATTTGCAATCCATATGGAATGTGGATAACAACCAAATCATTCCTCAGGTCCAAATCACTCATGAAATGAAAAAGGAAAACAGCCACCCCAATCCATTTTCCCACAAAAGGATAATTTTTCAAGAGGCTTCAGGGGAAACTAATTGTTTGGATTTGACTCTAACAACTTGAAAATAGGGATATATACAGTTTGTGAAGTCTCCACTGATCTGAATATAATTTACAGTATTTTTAAAGCAATTTCAGTATTTTATATTATTCATTTTATACACAATAAATAAGTACATATAGAATACATCTAATACAGCCTTTGTTCTCTAACCAACAGCTTTTCCACATATATGTGACTTCCTTGGTCTTCTCATTATCAACCTGTTTACAATAAATACATTTAGAATTATCCACGAAATGAATTTTTTACAATTATGAGAGCACAGCTTCAAATAGTGAAGTGTAAACAATACTTAACTGAAAACTTTTCTCCCACAATGACAATGATATACTGGGTTGCAATCCAAAGTCACTTAAGCATTTAAAGAAAAGAGTTTATAGAAATTAAGAAATATTTCTCAAAACCCTGAAATTTAGGAGGTAGATGCAGCTCTTCTCACACACATACACTGAATTGATTTGTCTTTCCACTTCACCTCATGAATTGTCCTAGAGGTATATAAATGCAGGCACCCTGATATATATTTGAACATTTATTCCCATTTCCTCAAATCATCAGCCAATCTTTGCCCTGAGAGCTATGACTGTCAAATCTCTTCCTTTTTGTGCTGACTAAATTGCTCTAAGTAAAAAAGAAACTGACATTCTACTCTTAAAAAATGAAGCTTTTGACATTTCGGGATGTTAATAGATGGATAAACTGTATAACAGGAACATCAGTCCTGAAAGAAAATTTGACCTGAAGAGCCACGCACTGCACTCATGCATTTATAATTGTGCTAGCAGATGAATGAGAAAAGATGAAGTGGAACCATTTTTCAAGAGGCATGCTGTGATTTCTCATTACAGAAATAATCTTAAACAGTAATGATATTTCTTTAAAAACTGAATAATCTTAAGAGTAAAATGGAATGAAAAGAAATCTATGCTTTAAATCCTGCTTTTATAGGTATCCCCCATGTAAGTAATACAAGCCCATTCTCATAACTCCAGAAACGAATTCTTCTTAAAGATGAGGCTTGTTTAAATGCCTTTTCTTCAAACAAAAATAGAAAACTATTAACCCAACATTTTGCTAGTTTTTAATAAACCAGTTCTATTATTTTAAGCAACCTCTTTCAAAAAAAGCAGAAATCATTCTGCTTTTATATTGATATAAACAATTCATCTGTAAATGTGTTTTTAAAAGTTATGAATTCACTTCATACGGATTATAGTTATTCTTTTGTTTAATGAGGAAGAAAATATTTTACCAACAACATAAATTTTGGTAAAATTTTATTCAGTGTCATAGTAAGATACAACTGAAGTCTAGATTTTATCCCCATTTAACCTATTAGGATGACAGATCTCTTCCTAAATCCAATTTGATTAATAGAAAAATCCCACCAGAGTTGTCTCACATATATAACTCAACTGAATTTGAAAAAGACATATTTTATAGTCTTGCCTAGGAAATTCTTTAGAATATATATATTATATAATTTTTTTCAGGTTTCATGTTCCTAACCCAAAAAAGAGATTGACATAGCAAAACCCAATTGGAGACATATCTGCAGAAGTTTTCCAGCATCTTAAAGTACGGTTAGAGAAACCTTACTTAGTAGACACATTTTCTAGACCTGTGGGAACTGATCACAGTTCATATTAGAAAAGGAGGGTTGCCCCAGACAGCACTCAGCCATGGTTTTCTTTTGATAGTCATCACTCTGGATCCTTCTTTGACACCATTTAAAATTATTCCTTTCATGTACATTTCATATCAAATACACCTTTTAAACTTTGCTGAAAGTAACTAATATCTCTCCACCACACTAAATTTGAGTTTATTTCTAGGGTTCACCAGATGGAGGGGAGCAATTTACAAAAAGTTCCCAAGGTAGATCCTCTTATCAAATGCCCTGGTAAATCTATTCTAACCCTTGGATAGAGGAGAAAAATATTACAGTTCTTGTACAATATAAAAAGCATTTAAAAAAAATTTTTGGCTGGGCGTGGTGGCTCACGCCTGTAATCACAGCACTTTGGGAGGCCGAGGTGGCTGGATAACGTGAGGGCAGGAGTTTGAGACCAGTCTGGCCAATATGGCCTGTCTCTACTAAAAATTCAAAAATTACCCAAGCATAGTGGTGCACACTTGTAATTCCAGCTATTCAGAGGGGCTAATGCATGAGAATTGCTTGGACTGGGGAGGCAGAGATTGTAGCGAATCAAGATCACACCATTACATTCAGTCTTGGCGGCAGAATGAGACTTTCTAAAAAAAAAAAAAAAAAAATGCAGGCAGGGCACAGTGGCTCATGCCTGTAATTCCAGCATTGTGGGAGGCCAAGGCAGAAAGATCCCTTGAATCTAGGAGTTTGAGACCAGCCTGGGCAACTTATGAGACTCCCTCTCTATAAAAAATAAATACATTAATAAACAAATTAATTAATTGCTGGATATGGTGGCACACTCCTGGAGCCTCAGCTACTCCAGAAGGTGAGGCAGGAGGATGGCTTGAAGCCAGAAGTTCAAGACTGCAGTAAGACATGATTGTGACCTGCATTCCACCCTGGACCCCTGGACGACAGAGTGAGATCTTGTCAAAAAGAAGAAAAAAAAAAACTGCAAATGAAATTTTATTATAAAAGGTTTGGTAATACTAAGATTAAGAAATGCCATAAAACTAAAAATTTAAGTAAGTGTTGAATAACATGTGAAGAACAAATACGACACCATGTAAGTGATATACCACACTTCAATTAAGGTGGCCTTTAATTTAGCACGTTCCTAGGATATTATATTACAGCATGTATTTTGTTTGTTTGTTTGTTTGTTTGTTTGTTTGAGTTGGAGTCTCGCTCTGTCACCCAGGCTGGAGTGCAGTGGCGCGATCTCGGCTCACTGCAAGCTCTGCCTCCCGGGTTCACGCCATTCTCCTGCCTCAGCCTCCTGAGTAGCTGGGACTACAGGTGCCCGCCACCGCGCCCGGCTAATTTTTTGTATTTTTAGTAGAGACGGGGTTTCACCATGGTCTCGATCTCCTGACCTTGTGATCCGCCCGCCTCGGCCTCCCAAAGTGCTGGGATTACAGGCGTGAGCCACCGCGCCCGGCCACCGCATGTATTTTGTGATGTTTTACACGTACACTGAACAACAGAACACTAAATAAAACAGAAACCCATTAGTTTATAAGGATTCCAGAGTTCCAGTAATGTCCCCTGAATCATTATAGCTCTTTGTGGTAAGACCTTATATAATATAGCTATTTTATAATGAAGATATTAATTCTATCAGCAATACCAGTATTATGTACATCAGAGTTAAAATCTTCTGATGTATTTTTTTCATTTACTTTACAAAGAGCCCAAAGAAAATAAAATTTTATTAAGTATTAAAAATGCCATTTTTATCTGTAGTATATTGATAAGGAGACAGCTTTTTAAGACAGGCATACATACATTACTTCATTTCCCTGAAACAGAAGAAATAAATCTCATCATTATACTTCTCTGTAATGTATACTATTTATCACATGGATGAGAAGTTCACCTATTAATGGAATACGGATTCTTTCACCATGCCTTCACCATGCCAGCAACCCAATCGTCAAAGCCTTCAAAGACAGTAAATTCCTTAACCCTGGCCTAACATATAAGTGCATTTGTTTCAAGACAGAATATGCAAGCTTGAGATGACGGCTTTCTGTCAACCTCTAACCATTTACTTACTTGAACTAATCTTTCTGTAGTTCCTTTTGGTCACTGGCATTGACCAGCAAACATCCTTGTATTTGACAGATACATTAAAACTTTAATTATCAACAAAACATCAACTAACTTTCTTTATTGTACCACTTTTTTAGAGAAAGAGATAAATCATGAGAAAACACATTATAAATTATTATTATGAAAACACTGTTAGCAGAGTCAGTCCTGGACTCAGGAGACATATAACCTAAAATTATAATTAGAAGCTTCATATTACAAAAAATAATCCTCAGACATTATCAGCCTATATCAAAGAAGATATATCATTTTTATTACATCCTCCTTACAAATAAATGTGCTAAAACATTTTAAGAATATTTATAATAGAACTGAAAATTGAAGCAATTGGTTCACGCTTTATAAATTTCAAGCTCACTTCACTCAGAAAACTTAACTATCCAAGAAATCAGTTTGTCGGTGATTTCTTCTACTTTTGAATATCAAAAATTTGCATTGTTAATAGTAACACAGGCCCACTAAAGCTTGCCTTTTAAGAATTTAGTCAAGATACAGTTTGTTTTCAAGTCAATTTATGATGGTAGTGCAAAATATAAGTAGAAGTCACTAGTAAGTTTCCAAAAGTTCTTCTTATTCACGGGTATCAATTCCTGTTCCTACTTTTTTTTTACAAGTTACATGTGATCACCTCCTACATTTGATGAAATTTAGTATTTAAAGCAAATAATTTAAAATTTTATTGGAATGAAGCCTTTGGAGAAAGTAAATTTTAACAAAAAGCTGGTCTTTAAGCCACTTGTCCACTCCTATAGAAGAGTGACTATACCCACTTCTCTCATGAATAGTATAATGAAAGGGTTTCAAAATGTATGCTCTTATTTCCTCAAACCGGGAAATAAAAGATTGATTTAAAATGGCAATGCGTGCATTTAAATTAGAAAAATCACTAGACCGTAATGTAATTATATATATTTTCATACCTGTATTAGCAACTTATATATAGGAATGACTAAAGCTATTATTTACAGCTAGGGTTAGTCTTATTTAAAATGTGTATTCTTTAATCCAAAATTCTATAGTACTTAAAGATAACTAGCTAAAAAATTCAATATCTATATGGCAAAATCACCTTAAACAAGTTTGAAAGCCTAAATTGGAAAATAATTTATAATCAATGATAGACAAAGTATCAATGATACAAATATTAAGGAAAATCCTTTTCAAATTGAGCAAAACATGATAATAGAAAATGTATTGGAAGAAAATTTAAAACAGAAGAAATATAGGAAAATGTGTAAAAATTTTTAACTTTACTTTTAAATAAATTTTATTGAACCATTATTGGTCATAATTTTTGGGCTATCATATAGGTCAAAGTGAAAAATATCAACATCCCAATATTGTTGATGTAAGTATCAAGGACAAAACTATTTCAGGAAATACTGGAGGAAGTATCTCCTAGATAACCTTTCTGATGATTAAGGTGATGACCTATGTTAAAATTTACAATAAAATGTACTTATAATCTTAAAATTTACTTATAGGTATTTATACTAGGGTTATAATTTGTTGTGCACAAAAATACATGCAAAGTTTATTCTCTTTCTATACTCCCCACTTCTCTTTAGAAACAGACACAACATTCTATCTCCATACACCCTGCTAAGGAGCAGTCTACATGACCCCTCCCCTTGAACCTAACTGGTTTCAAAAGCAGGAACCACTTGACCCATGCTGGTTGTATTACTCAGAGTTCCCCAGGGAAAGAGAACCAATAGAAGATAAATACATGTGGAGATTTATGAAATTGGCTCACATTGATAGGTGAAGCCAGCTGGACTTCCTGGGTCGAGCGGGGACTTGGAGAACTTTTGTGTCTAGCTAAAGGATTGTAAATGCCCCAATCTGTAAAAATGCAACAATCAGCACCCTATGTCTAGCTAAAGGATTGTAAATGCACCAATCAGCACTCTGTAAAATGGGCCAATCAGTAGGACATGCGTGGGGACAAATAAGGGAATAAAAGCTGGCCACTCCAGCCAGCAGCAGCAACCCGCTCTGTCCCCTTCCACGCTGTGGCAGATTTGTTCTTTCGCTCTTTACAATAAATCGTGCTGCTGCTCACTCTTTGGGTCCATGCCACCTTTAAGAGCTATAACACTCACCACGAAGGTCCATGGCTTCATTCTTGAAGTCAGTGAGACCAAGAACCCACCGGAACGAACCAACTCTGGACTCAACATGATTATGGAGACCAAAAGTTCCCATAATGTACTGCTGCAGGCAAGCTGGAGAACCGGGAAAGCTGCAGGTATAGTTTCAGTCTAAACCCAAAGGCCTAAGAACCAGGAGACCCAATGTCTGAGAAGAAGAGGAGAAGATGGATGTCCCAAGCTCAAGACAGAGAATTTAGCCTTCCTCTACCTTTTAATTCTATTTGAGCTCTCAATAAAATTGAATCATGCTCACCCACATTTTTGAGGGCTATTGTCTTGACTCAGTCTACCAATTCAAATGCTAATCTTTTCTAGAGACATCCTCCCAAACACACCTAGAAATAATGTTTAACCAGCTATCTGTGCATCCCATATCCCAGTCAAGTAAACACATCAAATTAATCATCAATCATATTCACCAAATAATACCTCTCTCCTTGAAAGTTGGAAATAAAAAAGAAAACTTCAATCAGTCTCAAATTGTGAAGTCATGTAGGAGTGGAGCAGGCATTTTCCAGCATATGCACAATGCAAAGATAACCAGGACTCTTATTAAAAAGACAACCAGGCAGATACCAAAGAGGAGCTAAGCCAAGAGAATGTGTCAAAGTGATTGCAATTTCCTTCCTGACTCCAGGCCCTCAAGGAGGCCCAATTTCATGGAATAACCTTAGGTTTTCTGAGGTGTGTCTGTACCCTACCTACTAACACCCCTATTTGCTCATACAACTCAAATCATTCTTTTCTGACAATAATCTTTGAATAAGACAGTTATTCCACATCATTGTTTATATTAAACACTCCATATGTCCACCAGTAGAAAATCACTTAAATATCTAAATCCTATGCAATCATAAAAAGGCAACACAAAACTGTATACTGTATTATGTATTATCTTACAAAATGGTCATGACATACCGTTGAGTAAAACACATAGTTTACTGAACATTAATTCAGTATATGTGTACAGCACAGAAAGATATCTGGAAAGATAGAGAAAAATTTAACAAAATTTATTTTTGTGTAGCTGGCAGGTGGTTTTATTTTTCTCATTATATTTTAATTGAGCATCTATCATTTTTTATACATTAAAAATTAAATTTCTACATTGAAAAATAAACCTGAAGAAAATTTTAAAAAAGAAATAAAGAAAAAATTCAGTGCAACATCAAATGACTGATTTTTGATTTCAAACAAAGGATGGTTTGATCTCTACAGGAAGAATTATTTGACATCACTATCTGGTTTCTAGAGTAAGTATCAGAAGTAATACAATACTGTTGAAGATTTCTTTTGAGCTTTTATTAACCATCTAAATATGTATTTTTTCAATTATAAATCTTTTACTTTATAAAGTTATTTGAAACTACATCAGTAAGACTCGTAAGAGTAGAGGAATATTTTCACTTAAATGGTCAGGTTATAGCTTTTAAATATGCATGCTTTCATCTAGCTGTTCAGGAGGAAGAGGGAAAAAAATCAATAAACACCAGTCCTTCATGACTGCTCAATTTAGCTCTTTTTGTTGAGCAACTAATTCCTTATGGCACACGTCCAAAGCATACAAATTTCAGGCCACTTGACAGTCCTTTCAACAAGGTCAGTCCTAACAGAGATAGTAATCAAGTCTCCCATAATGAATTTCATTCACACAGCGGAACTGATAACAGAGCAGGTCGAATCACTGCACACTATTGACTGGAGATCAATTTTCAGCTTGAGGGATTATGGAGAACAGTGCACAACAAGGCAGGAGCAGGAATAGGAGAATTCAATAAACAAACCAAGCCAAATGAGACCCTCTTAGTATGAAAAGAGGCCAGTTGTATCATCTAACATCCCTAATATATTATTCTAGAAAATACTCTACTTTGAAAATTAAATAACTTGAAATATGCAAATAAAGTTTTATCTGAAGCTTCTTTGGCCCCATTTGACATAGCTCAAATTAGTGGTTAATAAAAATTATATTGAAAAAATAAATAAAGAAATATGTCTAAAAATCTATACTTGTACCTTTTTCTCTTGTAATAGATAGTAGTCTCCCTGTCTTATTCTTTTATATGCTATAGAAACATCCCCTATAAAAATGTCTTAAGTCATAGTTGTGTTTCTGCCTTTTCCTTTCATTGCAATGGAGGACATCCTGTAACATATAATGAGACCATTGGCATATGCCTTACAAGTTTTGCCTATGTATATAACCAATAATTGGGAAAGCATCACTGGTTCCTATTATCTCTGAAATAAATGTCAAAATGTTTCTGTGCTCTGTATCATCCAGAACCCTAAAAGCTTTCTAGGCTACCCCAGCCTATCCACTCAATAGATTAGGATTTAAAATTAAAGTTAATTCACTCAAGCTCTACATTGGGGTTTCCACAGATTTTAGTTTACTAGGCACAGTCACAGTGTATGCCTGTTATCCTGGAGTCATTGCCTCATTTTCACTGTTAGAAGCAACCCAGTTTGGGATGCATATTAAAAAGCTCTTCCTACTACTAAATGTATGCAAATTTTGCCAATCCAAAAGAAACAAGTCAGGAAAAAAGAAATCCTCCCTTAACTCATGCTCCATTGCACACTACCATTTTACTGAATGCCTTCTCACTGCCAATTTCTTGAAATAATTTTTGACAGTCTTAATAGCAATTTTCATTTCTTCATTTTCCATTCATGCCTCAATATTTCATAGTCCAAGTCCTATTTCTTTAAAACTACTGAACATCATCATAGATTAATAATTAAATGACCATTTCTCCATTTATATGCCTATAATACTATGGAACATTAAATATTTTATCACCTCATCTTAAAATTGTTTCCTCCTTGTCTATCATTTCTACAATCTCTTCCTAACTCTTCAAATTCTCTTTGTCAATCTCTTTATCTGTATTATTTCTCCAAACATTTCACCTCTTATTCTACTTGCTTTTTCTTAATGATCTACTCCAATCCTAGAATTTCAACTGCCACCTCTATGCTCATGACTCCAAAATCAGTCCTTTGAATTGACTGTTTCCCCTATCACAAACTTTAGATTTTAATCTGATTGGACGATACTCCATGGCATCTAGAGGCACTTTGAACTCAACAAGTCTAAACTAGTTTTTATCATTCTTAAATGCGTAATTTCTCTCCTAGTACTTCATTTTTCCATTCTAGAGAGTTCTAAAATCGAAAAGGAAAACAGGTAGGAGCAAACTTTACAGGAAATCTCTATCTACCCTAGCCAGCAAAATTAAAAAAAAAAAAAAAAAACTGAGTAAAACTCAATGTGTAGCTTATACTAGATAGAATGCTTTTGAAGCTCTTGATGTACATAAATTAAAAATAAGGACAGTAGGGAAAAAGAGGGACACTCTAAGAATACATTTAACATACGGCATTATATTAGCGAATTGTCGGGTGCTCTCACTTTGCACCTTAGTGGCTTATTTTAAGAATCATAGCGAGGAGTAAAACGAACTCAAACTGAAGTAAAGTATCTCTGCCTTGTGTGAAGTAAAATATATAGTTTGGTTGACTGAACACCACTATTTCCAATATTAAAAGGTGGAGTATTATTAGGTTTGGTACTTATATAACAATTCACATAAATATCAAATAAATATTTTTTAAACTGTCCAAATATAAATTTATACCATGGACCATAATAACTCTATTTTAGCATCAATGATAACCAAGAAACTACTCAAGCATTAGGGGGTTCTTTTTTAGCACAGCATGAGCAGATTTAGCTGAGAGATTCCCATTAATGTCAATAAGAGATGCACGGTTCAATGTTAACACATACTGTGTTGAAAATTTACCCCAAAGCATTTGAGCAATAGCTCCCCAAAAGAAGGGAATTTTTAAATTTTTCAACATAAATTTAGGTTTTTCAGGATAATTATCCATTCACCATTCTTAATTTTTGTTTTTCTAATCACACACACACACACACACACACACACACACACACACATTACCTGGCATAACTGGCTAGCTGGAGACAATAATACTGCAAAAAAAAATCACAATTACAATTAAATTCTCCTAAACAAAATATAATAAAAATTCATGGATTTTTTTTCACACTAAACAAGCAATTGTAGCTACTATTAGGGGTAATACTAGTTTGTTACCTCAATTTTGATATATGTAAATTATAATGGTTAGAAGAAAAACTTAAGAACAATTATGATTATAAACATTTTCTATACTGAAAGATCTAATAAAACATAAAAAATGGTCAGGAATCTCCTTCTCTGTCTCCTGAAACTTTGAAAGGATGTGAATATATGTCTAGATATTTAGGTCCTAGAGGAAAAAAAACTGGCTAATTCCTCTTGTTATACTCAGCACCTAGTAAATAGTAACTACTCAAGAAATGTTTTTTGAAAGCATGTATACATTTAAGCATGTATGCGTTAACAGCATACATATATGCATTGAACATCTCAATCAAGGGAATAAGTAACATAAAATCCAAGAGGTCAGATTTTATTTGAGTTAAAAGCATAGGTGTTGGAACCAAACACACCTGGGTTCCCACCTTAGCTGAGGGCCCTCATTCTTCACTGCAGTCATGGACAAATAACTCTATAGTTTCCAGTTTCTCTGTCACCATATTTCTTTTTTTTTTTTTTTGAGGCGGAGTCTCGCTCTGTCGCCCGGACTGGAGTGCAGTGGCCGGATCTCAGCTCACTGCAAGCTCCACCTCCCGAGTTTACGCCATTCTCCTGCCTCAGCCTCCCGAGTAGCTGGGACTACAGGCGCCCGCCACCTCGCCCGGCTAGTTTTTGTATTTTTAGTAGAGACGGGGTTTCACCATGTTAGCCAGGATGGTCTCGATCTCCTGACCTCGTGATCCGCCCGTCTCGGCCTCCCAAAGTGCTGGGATTACAGGCTTGAGCCACCGCGCCCGGCCACCATATTTCTTAATATGCTATCTGGAAGTTAGACTTTTGAATGTAATGGGTTCTAATAATCTCAGAGGGACACAATTCTCTTCAATATGTTAGTAATCATGACTTTTATTTGCTTAATGACTCTTCTCTATTTCCACAGTGAGTTACTTAATACCTTCAGTTCAAATGACAATACTTTGATTATTTTATTAAACATATTTTTACTCTACTAATTTATTTTATATCTTCAGTAACAAAATAATAGTATCATAAAATTAGCAGGAAAGATAACAAAGATGTATCATGTTAGAAAAAAAAATAAAATCAAGCTAGACTATAGGATGCACAGGGGCAGAACTTTTTCTCTTCTGTTAACCTGTCACTCAACACCTAGAATTATAGGACATGCTCAGTAAGTATTCGCTAGATGAAAAAGAGAGAAAGAATAAGCCTGTTAAACAAATGAGAGTTCACACTCAACCTTCAGCTCAACCTTTTGACTGAGCTACTGAGAAATTCTTTCCACTTGCTCATATTTCAAAAGTACTACTGCATTAATATATGAGCATATGTTAGTATAAAATACTGTACTACAATATAAATAAAAATATCAGTAAAAATAGGTTATAAATTGTCTACATGCTATTGTTTCTTTTTGTTTTTGTTTTTTTGAGATTGAGTCTCGCACTGTCATCAAGCGTGATCTCAGTTCACTGCAACTTCCGCTCCCTGGTTCAAGTGATACGCCTGCCTCAGCCTCCTGAGTAGCTGGGATTATAAGCACATGCCACCACACCCAGCTAATTTTAGTATTTTTAGTAGAGACGGGCTTTCACCATGTTGGCCAGGATGGTCTCAATCTCCTGACCTCAAGATTCACTCACCTCAGCCTCCCAAAGTTCTGAGATTACAGGCTTGAGCCACTGTGCTTGGCCTACATGCTGTCTTGAAGCAATGCAGTTAGTAAAGTAATCTGTAAAGTCAGAGTTCCAAATGGTTATAAGAATATTATTTGGTGCTTTAATAATTTAAAATTCTATTTAATATAATGAACTAATGAATTATACTATGCAGATGATTAGTGAAAATTTAGTTTCTTTCCATGACAATGTAAGTACTATATTCACAATATTTGTCACAAACAGGAATAGTAAGAGCCAAGACAAAAATGCCAAAAAGCTTAGTATATGGTTATTGCTGTCAAAAATCTTAAATCTAAAAATTGCATAAAAAGTGCTCAGTAAATATTTTCAAAATCAATGTAAGATATAACATTTTGCTGCTTCCTATTTGCTTGCTGAGCAGAAGGGTCCTAATAAGTGCAATATTGGGCAGATTATTCTTCACTTTCAACAACACAAATTATGAAAACATATCTACGTCTGAAGTGAATTTTATAATCTAATGTGATTTTGCTTTTGATTTTCTAATCTGAAAATATTATATTTAATTATAGGGCTATTTATTCTTAGAAATAATCAAACCTACATTACTACATCTTCTCAAACCTGTGTCTCTTCCTTAAAATCAGGAGAAAAGCAGGAAAAATCAGGCTCTCATTCAAACATTCTTTTTTTTAACATGCTTATTAATCTTTTTGGTAATGCCCTATTTATTCCCATTTCCAGGTATATTTTTCTCAAATATAAAATGTATTTGATTTAGTAGGTACATATGTGTATACAGAAAATGTCACTGTGCCTCTAGACTGCAAGATAACTTAAAACAGAAAAAGTGGGTGATATGATTTGGCTCTGTGTCCCCACCCAAATCTCATCTTGTAGCGCCCATTATTCCCAAGTATTGTGAGAGAAACCCAGTGGGAGATGACTGAATCATGGGGGCAGTGTTCTCGTGATAGTAAATGGTTCTCATGAAATCTGATGGTTTTAAAAACAGGAATATCTCTGTACAAGCTCTCTCTTTGCCTGCTGCCAGCCAAGTAAGATGTGACCTGCTCCCCCTTGCCTTCCGCTATGATTGTGAGGCCTCCTCAGCCACATAAAACTGTAAGTCCAATAAACCTCTTTCTTTTACAAATTGCCCAGTCTCAAGTACGTCTTTATCAGCAGTGTGAAAACAGACTATATAGTAAATTGGTACCAGGAGTGGGGCATTGCTGAAAAGATACCTGAAAATGTGGATGCAACTTTGGAACTAGGTAACAGGTAGAGACTGGAACAGTTTGGAAGGCTGAGAAGAAGACAGGAAAATGTAGGAAAGTTTGGAACCACCTAGTGACTTGTTGAATGGCTTTGACAAAAATGCTGATAATGATATGAAAAATAATGTCTAGGCTAAGGTGGTCTCAGGTGGAGATGAGGAAATTGGGAACTGGAGCAAAGATGACTCTTGTTATGTCTTAACAAAGAAACTGGCATCACTTTGCCCCTGCCCTGGAAATTTGTGAAACTTTGAACTTGAGAGAGATGGTTTAGGGTATCTGATGGAAGAAATTTCTAAGCAGCAAGATATTCAAGAGCTGACTTAGGTGCTGTTAAAGGCATTCAGTTCCAAATGGGAAAGAGAGCATAAAAGTTTGGAAAATTTGCAGCCTGACAATGCAATAGCAAAAAAAATTCCATATTTTGAGGAGAAATTCAAGCCAGCTGCAGAAATTTGCATAAGTTAATGAGGAGTCAAATGTTAATCACCAAGACAATGAGGAAAATGTCTGCAGGGCACATCAGAGACCTTCGCAGCAGCCCCTCCCATCACAAGACCGAAGGCCTAGGAGGAAAAAGTGGTTTCCAGAGCCAGTCCCAGGGTCCCGGTGCTGTGTGCAGCCTAGGGACTTGGTGCCCTGCTTCACAGACACTCCAGCCATGGCTAAAAGGGGCTAATGTAGAGCTTAGGCTGTGGCTGCAGAGGGTGCAAGCCTCAAGCCGTGGCAGCTACCATGTGGTATTAAGCCTACAAGTGCACAGAAGTCAAGAATTGAAGTTTAGGAACCTCTGCCTAGATTTCAGAGGATTTACAGAAACACCTGGTTGCCCAGGCAGAAATTTGCTGTAGGGCAGGGTCCTCATGTAGAACCTCTGCTAGGGCAGAGCAAAAGGGAAATATGGGGTGGGAACCCCCACACAGAGTCCCTACTGGGGCACCACCTAGTGGATCTGTGAGAAGAGGACCACCATCCTTCAGACCCCAGAATGGTAGATACACTGACAGCTTGCACCGTTGTGCCTGGGAAAGCTGCACTCAATGCCAGCCAGTGAAGGCAACTGGGAGGGAGGCTGTACCCTGAAAAGCCACAGAAGTGGAGCTGTCCCAGACCATGAGAACCCATCTCTTCCATCAGTGTGACCTGAATGTGAGACATGGAGTCAAAGGAGATAATTTTGCAGCTCTAACGTTTGACTGCCCTGCTGGATTTTCGCATGGGGCCTGTAGCCCCTTTGTTTGGGTGAATTTCTCCCATTTGGAATGGGTGTATTTATCCAATGCCTGTATCCCCATTGTATCTAGGAAGTAACTAACTTGCTTTTCATTTTACAGGCTCATAGGCAGAAGGGCTTTGCCTTGCCTCAGATGAGACTTTGAACTGTGGACTTTTGAGTCAATGCTAAAATTAGTTGAGACTTTAGGGCACTGTTGGGAAGGCATGATTGGTTTTGAAATGTGAAGATAAAAGATTTTCGAGAAGCCGAGGTGGAATGATATGGTTTGGCTCTGTGTACCCACCCAAATCTCATCTTGTAGCTCCCATGATTACCACTTGTTGTGGCAGGGACCTGGTGGGAGACAACTGAATCATGGAGGCGGATCTTTCCTGTGCTTTTCTCTCAATAGTGAATGGGTCTCACCAGATCTGATGGTTTTAAAACTGGAGTTTCTCTGCACAAGCTCTCTCTTTGCCTGCTGTTATCCATGTAGAATGTGACCTACTCCTCCTTGCCTTCTGCCACAATGGTGAGGCCTCCCCAACCATGTGGAACTGTAAGTCTAATAACCCTTTTTCTGTTGTAAATTGCCCAGTCTCAGGTATGTCTTTATCAGCAGTGTGAAAACGGACTAATACAGTGGGTTACCCTGGGTTGCAGAAATTTTTTTTTAAAAACTATGTAATGACCTGATGATTATTTAATCTATCTCCTTCCTCCTAACCAATTTATATTATTTTTATTTCTCTGAAACGACCACAATTGAAATCTGTAATTAAAATACAGTCAATGCACCATATAACACATTTTAGTCAACAACAGACCACATGTATGACATGGGTCCCATAAGATTATAATATCATATTTTTACTGTACCTTTTCTACATTTAGACATGTTTGGATACACAAATACTTACCATTGTGTTACAATTATCTACAGTATTCACTACAGTAACATGCTCTACAGATTTGTAGTCTAGGAGCAACAGGCTACACAATATAGCCTAGGTGTCTAGTAGGCTGCACCATCTATGTTTGTATAAGTACACTCTATGTTTGCACAATGATGAAATCGCTTAAGGACCCATGTCTCAGAATGTATCCCCATCCCCGTAATTAAACAACACATTACTGTTATAAAAAATAATGTAATGATTTCCTGATACGTGCTTTTCTAGGTGATTCAACTTATTGAATCCTCTTAAGAATTGTTGGCCGGGCGCGGTGGCTCAAGCCTGTAATCCCAGCACTTTGGGAGGCCGAGACGGGCAGATCACGAGGTCAGGAGATCGAGACCACCCTGGCTAACACGGTGAAACCCCGTCTCTACTAAAAAAAATACAAAAAATTAGCCGGGCGAGATGGCGGGCGCCTGTAGTCCCAGCTACTCGGGAGGCTGAGGCGAGAGAATGGCGTAAACCCGGGAGGCGGAGCTTGCAGTGAGCTGAGATCCGGCCACTGCACTCCAGCCTGGGCGACAGAGCGAGACTCCGTCTCAACAAAAAAAAAAAAAAAAAAGAATTGTTAGTTCAACTTATAGATGAGAAAAATTGGGGGCAAAACAATTCAAAGTCCTTGACAGATGTGCCGATATAGTAAGAAGAAGAGTCAACTTAGGTGATCTGACTCCAAGATCTGGTCTCAACAATGAACATACATTTCTTTTTCCATGAAGATCAGCCAGTGTGGTAGGCCATAGAATGGCCCACCAAAGATGCCCATGCCCTAAAGCTCAGAACTTATTATGATACATGGCGAAAGGGAAAAAAGGTTGCAAGTGAAATGAAGATTGCTAATCTGCTGACCTTTGGATGGAAAGATTATCTAGGATTATCTACATGGGTTCCATGTAATCACCCTTATAAATTAAAGAAGGTGGTAGAAGAGAGAGCTAGACAGAAGGCAGTATGAGAAGGACCTGGCTTTGAAAATAGAGGAAGGAAGCCATGAGCCATAGAATAAAGGCAGACTCTAGCAGCTGAAAAAGCAAGGAAATGGGATATTTCTCCTAGGATCTCCAGAAAATCTCTGCCCTGAAAACATCTTGGTTTTAAGCCAATGAGAACTATTTCAGGCATCTAATCACCAGAAGAGCAAAATAAATTTGTGTTGTTTTAGGCCACTAAATTTGTAGTCATTTGTTACAGCAGTGTGATAGTTATTTTAAGAGTTAACTTGGCTGGAGTTTGATGACCCATTGGTTTAGTAAAACACTACTGTAGACGTTGCTGTAAAGGTATTTTTTAGATGTGATAACATTTACAGTCCGTTGACCTTAAGTAAAGGGGATTAGACTTCATAATATGGGCAGGCCTTAAGAGCAGAGATGGAGGTTTCCTAAGGGAGAAGAAATTCTGCCTCCAAGCTGCAACATACAAAGGCTTGAGTTTACCAGCCTTCAAATTCAAGACTGCAAACAACAACTATTACCTGAATCTCCAGCCTACAGGCTTGCCCTACAGATTTTGCACTTGGGAGCCCCACAATTACGTAAGCCAGTTCCTTAAAATAAATCTCTCTGTGTCTGTCTTTCTCTCCTGTTAGTTCTGTTTATCTAAAGAACTCTGACTAACACAAGTAGGAATGACACACTGATACAGTTAGTAATTTACAAGGATCCTTAGGTATATTTGCATATAAGAAGGTACGTTAGTCAGCTCGAACTTCCAGTAACAACATACACAGATTAGGTAGCTTAAACAACAGAAATTTATTTCTCACTGTTCTAGAGGCTAGGAAGTCCAAGATCAAGGTGCCAGCCTATTCATTTCCAGATGAGGGGTATCTTTCCAGTTTGTAGAAGTCCACCTTCTCACTGTGCCCTCATATGGAGAAGAAAGAGAGCTCTGGTGTCTCCTCCTCTTCTTATAAAAGCATTAATTCTATGGATTAGGGCCTCACCCTTAGGACTTCATTTAACTATGATCACCTTCTCACGGCCTTATTTCCAAATACAATCATATTAGGAGTTAGGGCTTCAATATATTAACTGGGCTGCGGGGAGCACAATTCAGTCGATACCAGAGGAGAAACAATTTTTCAAAGCTCATGCATATATTTTAGTAGCTTTTATATGTAAAACGTAAGAAAATTAGATAGACAAGAGCACCTTACCTCACTCAGTTGCCAGAGATCTCTAGTTTACTACATTAAAATGGAATTAATTAATTTATATAGCACTTTGGAGTTTACAAAGTACTCTCAGATTACAAACAACATCATTAATAATTATTCTCATTTTACATACGATCAGATTTGAGCTCAATGAGATATATTAATTCTCAGTTTATTAGCCTGGCAAATAGTAAGCTGGGCCTTGGATCTAAGGCCATTGATTTTAAATAGGCTTTGCATATTCAGATCTGCTCATCAACTGCAACATATGAGGGAAAGGGGAGGGATTTCTAGACTAATACAATATGATGAAGTCAATTTTCAGGAATTAACCAGACATTTCTACCCTTATCTTAGATCTAACTATAAACATATACATGTTCTCAGGATCTTAATATAATAAAAGATAACCAAAGGCTTTCAGAATCTTGGGCATATGGGGCAGAAAGTAATGCTGATGTGAAGATATTTTTTAAATTACTTAGTGATTTATTTGAAATAGTTGTAGGGAGGACTGAAATTTTCTTTCTCCAGAATGAGACTAAAAGTTGTCATGTATTTTCGTTGAGTGGCGTTTTTCTGGTTTCTGGAAATGCTACATCTCTAACAAATTTTTACACTTTTCACCAAAAAATGACCCTGGGGAGCATTATAAGGTAGTATTTCAGTGTACACATCCTAAAACCAGGCAGCCTATTCCTTAACGACACCATTCACCAGTTGTCATCTTGAACAAGCCCGTTAGTATTTAAGTTTCCATTTTCTTTTCACTGAATTGGCACAAAAATATGGGCCTGCTGCAAGGATTAACTAGAGAATAAATTTATAGAACTTGCCAAATATCTGACAAGTCGTAATCGCTAAATAAATGTTAGATGTAATGAGCATTGACTGTCAATAAAAAAAAATTATATTATGTAAAATATTTTAAATTATCTGAAATATTAAATTTGCTAAGGAAAAATCATAGAAAATTGAACTGAGTAAGTTTTCATTTTTGCAATCATATAGTTTGTAACTGGGCAAAAGTGTGGTGTGCACCATAATCAGAGTTGTAGTGTACTGGGGTGGTGCAGAGCCATTATCCTGATGAAGGACTCTAATGGCATTTACCAAAGATTAAATTCATAATGCCTTTGTCATGTTGTAGCCTAGCCTGGGTTAAGGTCCTAGCACAGAGTGATAAGGCTCCAGCAGACAGCATGTTCAGTTAATTCTTCTGAAAAGGGGTGATGACTCAAATCAGGGAAATTATAATGATATTATACACTACTTCATGGTTCACAAACTTTTCTAAGCATTACCTCACTTGATCCTTAAAACAATCTTGAGATAAAGGCAAGGCAAATATTATAGCCCTTTTGTGACGAGGGTACTGAAGCTCTGAGAGGGCAAAATGTTGGCTCATCAGCAAAGCCGAGCTAAAATCCATGTATTGAGTCTTCTCGTCCAGTGCTGTTTATGACAGTCTTCTTCCGAAGTTGTTTAAGTAGACTATTTCCAGAATCATTCATTTATAATATTATCCTATATATTTTCTTTTTTGTGCATATGTGTGTTGTTTTTTGTTTTTTGTTTTTGTTTTGAGACAGGGTCTCACTCTATCACCCAGGCTAGAGTGCAGTGGTGCGATCTTGGCTCACTGCAACCTTCAGCTCACTGCAGCCTACACCCCGCTGATTCAAGTGACTCTCCCACCTCAGGATCCCAAGTAGCTGGGACTACAGATGCATACCACCATGCCCAGCTAATTTTTTGTGTTTTTAATAGAGATGGGGTTTCACCATGTTGGCTTGTCTGGTCTTGAACTCCTGACCTCAAGTGATCCACCCACCTTGGCCTCCCGAAATGCTGGGATTATAGGCCTGAGCCACCACATCTGGTCCTATATATTTTCTTTTTTTAATGCATAGAAATAATAACTGTCTTGTAAGTTTTTATATCAGGTTGGAGAGGAGTAAAATAATTTTAAGAAAGTATTTTACTATTAATATTGTTGGTGTGGCAGATTGGAAGTATGATATATAGACTCTGGTTACTCTACCTAGGATAGAAGCTACAATCTTCAACCTCTGTCTTTCCTTCCTCAATCAAAAAGTGTAACTAGGAACAAGCTACCTTGCTCTCCACTGATCTGCATTTACATTTCACAACTCATTTTCCTGTGTCCTTCAAAAAAGTACCAAATCTAATACACAAAGAAAAACCTACTATTATAGGTCTTACAGAAGAAGGAAAAAAAAATGAGTTAGTAGCTTTTGATATAGAAAAATCCATTTCCAGCGCTCCTGTAAAACCCTTAAGGATCTTGACAGTTCATAATGAATGTACTCTAACCACTCTTTGAATTACGAAATAGTGAAAAGTCTTTGTAAGGATCCCATTAATCTCTGGGTCAAACACGCCTTACAATCTACTAGGGTACTTTCATATGGTTCCACCAAAAATCTGCTGTAGATTTTTAAAAGATAAAATAATTACTACTTCTTTAGCAGTACAAATAGCTAAGATAATGGTCTGCCAGATACACTTCCAGATTTAGTTCTAAGAAATGTCTTAATGTACTTGAAGAACAGGTAATCCAGGCCTTGAGGTTTTTATTAAAAGAACAATCACACAAAAGTAACCAAAGTTTCCAGAGATGCAAGGGAATTTAGAAATCAACAGTGCTTTTATTTCCACAAGTTTCAGGGTTTACTCCTCTCTTATACCTTTCTAGATAAGGAAAGAAATGCCTGCAAAGGTAAGTATTGGTGGAAGCTTAAAAGGTTCAAAGCTGGAAGGAAAAGGCTTAAAAGAAATAAATTTCTATGTTCAATTTCTGTATTATCAGGAAGAAAAGCAGCCTAAAATTCCTTACTTCCTTTTTACATAGTGTCCAGACACGTAACAAAAAAAAAAAAAAGAGGGCACAGAAAGACACTTACGTATAAGCCCCTTAATATGTTTTTAGCAAAATATATACTAAAATATTTTAAATTATCTCAAAGTAAACAATCATACAAACATGAAAATGGCATAGAAGTTAATAGAATCATTTTCTGAATAACCAGTTCTTTTTATAGTTCACAGCTATAATCTGAGCAAGTTATCATTATCTATCACCTGGAAAACTTCAGTAGGCTTCTAATTGACCTCCTGACTTCTAGTCTTACTCCCATGGCACCAGCAGTTCATTACCCATGCATACAGTAACCAGATGATCTTTTTACAATGTAAAACAGATATGTTATTCTTCCTTCTTATAACTCGCCAAGAGAATTCACAAGAAAGTGTTAGGTTGGTACCAAAGTAAATGGGGTTTTTTCGATTACTTTTAATGGCAAAAATCATGACTATTTTTGCACCAACCTAATTTAAACAAATCCAAATTTCTTGCTCTGATGTCTTACGATGCGACCTATTTTAGACCCTGCCTGTCTTCCTAATTTTTGTCTTTTACCCTACTTGGCCTGCCATATTAAATGCCAGCCACAGTCACACTGACATTTCCTGCCCCTGAAATAAACCCAATTTGTTTGTTTCGGGGTTCTTTCAAATGCACTTTTCACATATCATCAAGAGCTTTCATCTTTCCTAGCATTTGGGCCTTATTCTAAATCTCATTTTTTTTTTAATAGCGCCTACCTGAGCCCCATTCATAAATCATTCTCTGTATCTGTATTTTGTGCTATTTTAATTACATTTAACACTATCTGGAATTATTTTACTTAATAAGTTATTTATATTTTTTTCATAATCTGCCTCCCCCAAATGGAAATAAGCTTCATGAGAGCATGGACCAAATTTGTTTATTGTTTTATCCCTAGTACCTCAGTTTTGGGACGTAGTAGGCACTCAGTAAACATCTGATGTATGAAAGAGAATGTATGATAGTTCTGAACTGTATTTTTACAAGATAAATATCTGGAAAATAGAAAGAAGAAGGCAAACTTAGTCTACAAGTTCATTTGGCATTTAATTTGTTGCTAAGAAGTAGTAATATCTTGAGGATCCTTTACCATCTAAGACTGAAATAGCAGGTCTGAAAATGACTTTATGGTGGTTTAAAAAACAGCTGCCAATGAGAAGGCCATAAACGAACGGACAGAGATGAAAACCATGACACGAGAAATACGTGACAAATGCACAAGCTTCAGTAACCGACTCGATCAACTAGAAGAAAGAGTATCAGCGATTGAGGATCAAATGAATGAAATGAAGCGAGAAGAGAAACCAAAAGAAAAAAGAAGAAAAAGAAATGAACAAAGCCTGCAAGAAGTATGGGATTATGTAAAAAGACCAAATCTACATCTGACTGGGGTGCCTGAAAGTGAGGGGGAAAATGGAATCAAGTTGGAAACCACTCTTCAGGATATCATCCAGGAGAACTTCCCCAACCTAGTAGGGCAGGCCAACATTCAAATTCAGGAAATACAGAGAACGCCACAAAGATACTCCTCCAGAAGAGCAACTCCAAGACACATAATTGTCAGATTCACCAAAGTTGAAATGAAGGAAAAAATCTTAAGGGCAGCCAGAGAGAAAGGTCCGGTTACACACAAAGGGAAGCCCATCAGACTAACAGCAGATCTCTCGGCAGAAACTCTACAAGCCAGAAGAGAGTGAGGGCCAATATTCAACATTCTTAAAGAAAAGAATTTTAAACCCAGAATTTCATATCCAGCCAAACTAAGTTTCATAAGTGAAGGAGAAATAAAATCCTTTACAGATAAGCAAATGCTTAGAGATTTTGTCATCACCAGGCCTGCCTTACAAGAGACCCTGAAGGAAGCACTAAACATGGAAAGGAACAACGGGTACCAGCCATTGCAAAAACATGCCAAAATGTAAAGACCATCGAGGCTAAGAAGAAACTGCATCAACTAACGAGCAAAATAACCAGTTAATATCATAATGGCAGGATCAAGTTCACACATAACAATATTAACCTTAAATGTTAATGGACTAAATGCTCCAATTAAAAGATACAGACTGGTAAATTGGATAAAGAGTCAAGACCCATCAGTCTGCTATATTCAGGAGACCCATCTCACATGCAGAGACACACATACGCTCAAAATAAAGGGATGGAGGAAGATCTACCAAGCAAATGGAGAACAAAAAAAAAAAAGCAGGGGTTGCAATCCTAGTCTCTGATAAAACAGACTTTAAACCATCAAAGATCAAAAGAGACAAAGAAGGCCATTACATAATGGTAAAGGGATCAATTCAACAGGAAGAGCTAACTCTCCTAAATATATATGCACCCAATACAGGAGCACCCAGATTCATAAAGCAAGTCCTTAGAGACTTACAAAGAGACTTAGACTCCCATAAAATAATAATGGGAGACGGCAACACCCCACTGTCAACATTAGACAGATTGAGACAGAAAGTCAACAAGGATATCCAGGATTTGAACTCATCTCTTCAGCAAGCAGACCTAATAGACATCTACAGAACTCTCCATCCCAAATCAACAGAATATACATTCTTCTCAGCACCGCATCACACTTATTCCAAAATTGACCACATAATTGGAAGTAAAGCACTCCTCAGCAAATGTACAAGAACACAAATAATAACAAACTGTCTCTCAGACCACAGTGCAATCAAACTAAAACTCAGGACTAAGAAACTCAATCAAAACCTCTCAACTACATGGAAACTGAACAACCTGCTCCTGAATGACTACTGGGTACATAAAAAAATGAAGGGAGAAATAAAGATGTTCTTTGAAACCAATGAGAACAAAATCTCTGGGACACATTTAAAGCAGTGTGTAGAGGGAAATTTATAGCACTAAATGCCCACAAGAGAAAGCAGGAAAGATCTAAAACTGACACTCTAACATCACAATTAAAAGAACTAGAGAGGCAAGAGCAAACACATTCAAAAGCTAGCAGAAGGCAAGAAATAACTAAGATCAGAGCAGAACTCAAGGAGATAGAGACACAAAAAACCCTCCAAAAAATCAATGAATCCAGGAGTTGGTTTTTTGAAAAGATCAACAAAATTGATAGACTGCTAGCAAGACTAATAAAGAAGAAAAGAGAGAAGAATCAAATAGACACAATAAAAAATGATAAAGGGGATATCACCACTGACCCCACAGAAATACAAACTACCATCAGAGAATACTATAAACACCTCTATGCAAATCAACTAGAAAATCTAGAAGAAATGGATAATTTCCTGGACACTTACATTCTCCCAAGACTAAAGCAGGAAGAAGTTGAATCCCTGAATAGACCAATAGTAGGCTCTGAAATTGAGGCAATAATTAATAGCCTACCAACCAAAAAGAGTCCAGGACCAGATGGATTCACAGCTGAATTCTACCAGAGGTACAAGGAGGAGCTGGTACCATTCCTTCTGAAACTATTCCAATCAATAGAAAAAGAGGGAATCCTCCCTAACTCATTTTATGAGGCCAACATCATCCTGATACCAAAGCCTGGCAGAGACACAACAAAAAAAGAAAATTTTAGACTAATATCCCTGATGAACATCGATGCAAAAATCCTCAATAAAATACTGGCAAATCGGATTCAGCAGCACATCAAAAAGCTTATCCACCATGATCAAGTGGGCTTCATCCCTGGGATGCAAGGCTGGTTCAACATTCGCAAATCAATAAATGTAATCCAGCATGTAAACAGAACCAAAGACAAAAACCACATGATTATCTCAATAGATGCAGAAAAGGCCTTAGACAAAATTCAACAGCCCTTCACGCTAAAAACGCTCAATAAATTTGGTATTGAGGTAACGTATCTCAAAATAATAAGAGCTACTTATGACAAACCCACAGCCAATATCATACTGAATGGGCAAAAACTGGAAACATTCCCTTTGAAAACTGGCACAAGACAGGGATGCCCTCTCTCACCACTCCTATTCAACATAGTGTTGGAAGTTCTGGCTAGGGCAATCAGGCAAAAGAAAGAAATCAAGGGTATTCAGTTAGGAAAAGAAGAAGTTAAATTGTCCCTGTTTGCAGATGATGTGATTGTATATTTAGAAAACCCCATTGTCTCAGCCCAATATCTCCTTAAGCTGATAAGAAACTTCAGCAAAGTCTCAGGATACAAAATTGATGTGCAAAAATCACAAGCATTCTTATACACCAGTAACACACAAACAGAGAGCCAAATCAGGAATCAACTTCCATTCACAATTGCTTCAAAGGGAATAAAATACCTAGGAATCCAACTTACAAGGGATGTAAAGGACCTCTTCAAGGGGAACTACAAACCACTGCTCAGTGAAATAAAAGAGGACACAAACAAATGGAAGAACATACCATGCTCATGGATAGGAAGAATCAATATCATGAAAATGGCCATACTGCCCAAGGTTATTTATAGATTCAATGCCATCCCCATCAAGCTACCAATGAGTTTCTTCACAGAATTGGAAAAAACTGCTTTAAAGTTCATATGGAACCAAAAAAGAGCCCGCATTGCCAAGACAATACTAAGCCAAAAGACCAAAGCTGGAGGCATCACGCTACCTGACTTCAAACTATACTACAAGGCTACAGTAACGGAAACAACACAGTACTGGTACCAAAACAGAGATATAGACCAATGGAACAGAACAGAGTCATCAGAAATAATACCACACATCTACAGCCATCTTATCTTTGACAAACCTGAGAAAAACAAGAAATGGGGAAAGGATTCCCTATTTAATAAATGGTGCTGGGAAAATTGGCTAGCCATAAGTAGAAAGCTGAAACTGGATCCTTTCCTTACTCCTTATATGAAAATTAATTCAAGATGGATTAGAGACTTAAATGTTAGACCTAATACCATAAAAACCCTAGAAGAAAACCTAGCTAATACCATTCAGGACATAGGTATGGGCAAGGACTTCATGTCTAAAACACCAAAAGCAACAGCAACTAAAGCCAAAATTGACAAATGGGATCTAATTAAACTAAAGAGCTTCTGCACAGCAAAAGAAACTACCATCAGAGTGAACAGGCAACCTACAGAATGGGAGAAAATTTTTGCAATCTACTCATCTGACAAAGGACTAATATCCAGAACCTACAAAGAACTCAAACAAATTTACAAGAAAAAAAACAAACAATCCCATCAAAAAGTGGGCAAAGGATATGAACAGACATTTCTCAAAAGAAGACATGTATACAGCCAATAGACATATGAAAAAATGCTCATCATCACTCGCTATCAGAGAAACGCAAATCAAAACCACAATGAGATACCATCTCATACCAGTTAGAATGGCAATCATTAAAAAGTCAGGAAACAACAGGTGCTGGAGAGGATGTGGAGAAATAGGAACACTTTTACACTGTTGGTGCGATTGTAAACTAGTTCAACCATTATGGAAAACAGTATGGTGATTCCTCAAGGATCTAGAACTAGAAGTGCCATATGACCCAGCCATCCCATTACTGGGTATATACCCAAAGGATTATAAATCATGCTGCTATAAAGACACATGCACACGTATGTTTATTGCAGCACTATTCACAATAGCAAAGACTTGGAATCAACCCAAATGTCCATCAGTGACAGACTGGATTAAGAAAATGTGGCACATATACACCATGGAATACTATGCAGCCATAAAAAAGGATGAGTTTGTGTCCTTTGTAGGGACATGGATGCAGCTGGAAACCATCATTCTCAGCAAACTATCGCAAGAACAGAAAACCAAACACCGCATGTTCTCACTCATAGGTGGGAACTGAACAACGAGATCACTTGGACTCGGCAAGGGGAACATCACACACTGGGGCCTATCATGGGGAGGGGGGAGGAGGGAGGGATTGCACTGGGAGTTATACCTGATGTAAATGACGAATTGATGGGTGCTGACGAGTTGATGGGTGCAGCACACCAACATGGCACAAGTATACATATGTAACAAACCTGCACATTATGCACATGTACCCTAGAACTTAAAGTATAATAAAAAAAAAAAAGGAAAGAAAAAAAAAGTTCTAAAGAAGAGAAAGGAGTTTCTAAACTCACAGAAAAAAAAAAAAAAATACAGCTACCAAGAGCCCTAAACAACCCATTCAAGTATGGCTACTCTTATGTCTCTACACTCCTATCTTTCCTTCCTGGTTTCCAAGAGTTGCAGGTAAAATGAAAGATGCTATTAAATGTATATCTCCAGGGCTCAAAATCAAGGCCAGCCGGATTGCCTTTGCAGCCCCTCCTTCTCCACCAGGATCAAGTGAACTATACTTTTTAATATTGCTATTAACGGGCTTAGTTCCTGACCTCGTAGAAGGAACTTTATACAAAGTCCTTGCCTAACATCCCGAGGCTCACCAGCATGAATGGTATTTATAGCTACTCTAGGTTGAACACTGAAAGTTCCACTCTGTTCCTATTAGCAGTTTGACAGGACCTATAAAGCACAATCAATCCTGTGTCCTGGAAACAGGGTAGAGAAGCAAATACTTACCATCCATGGGGCAAGATATTGGATCACAGGTAACGAAGAGGACCTATGGACAGGGCAGCTGCAAATTCAGAACTTGAGCAAGAGCTTCCCCATGTTGAGAAACTTGTCTAGACTCAACCATATCAACCATAGGGAGCGTTCGCTTTGCTTTGAAGGCTCTTCCCTCTCCACACCCTTCCTTACTGTGATTACAAATTTCACTACCTCTTATTCTTCAAATCTCAGCTTACATGTCCCTTCCTTAGGTAGCCTTCTTTCATAACCCAGATTAGATCAAGATCCTATGTACAGATTCACCGATAAAAATGAATTGCCATTTCCAATTATACTGGTTATCCAGTAAGTATCCACTGAATGAATTAATGAATGGTATAGATAATCACATAATGGATTCAATTTCCAACAAACCATTAAAAATAGCTAATAAACAGAATTTCTTAACCACAAGACTATTGACACTTGGCGGTGGATATTTCTTTGTTGTGGGATGGGCAGTTCTATGCATTATAGAATGTTAAGTAGCCTTCCTGAACTGTATTCACTAGATTCCAGTAGTACTACCCTCAGCCCAAGTTGTGACAACCAAACAGTATCTCTAGGCATTGCCAAATGTTTCCACAAGGGCAATAAACCTTGGGTTTGAGAATCACTGGGCTAGAGGTAAACTAATAGAATAAACTGCAAATTTGTTAGTAAAACTTTTCAAGGAGCCAGCAAGATGATGAAAACTTTACTTCCCAGGAGTGGTGGAGCTAAAGCATCCATGAGATCACTACATGGGAACACTGGTAAAAATCAAGGTAGGGGGCGGGCGCAGTGGCTGATGCCTGTTATCCCAGCACTTTGGGAGGCCGACAGGAGGATCATCTGAGGTCGGGAGTTCAAGATCAGCCTGACCAATGTAGAGAAACCCCGTCTCCACTAAAATACAAAATTAGCCAGGCATGGTGGTGCATGCCTGTAATCCTAGCTACTGAGGAGGCTGAGGCAGGAGAATCGCTTGAACACAGGAGGCAGAGGTTGCGGTGAGCCGAGATCGTGCCATTGCACTCCAGCCTGGGCAATAAGAGCGAAACTCCGTCTCAGAAAGAAAAAAAAAAAAAAAAAAAAATCAAGGTAGGTATACTCAGATAAAACAAAGTTAGTATGTGCTAGATGGGTTTATTAAAAAGGACAAGCATAGCAGTCCCTTGAAAAATGTCATTTTGTTCAATGTCATTCCAGTCAAATGTTGATGAGAAAAATAATCAGTTCCTGGCTGCCAGGAGCCACTGTCTGTGTGGAGCTTGCACATTCTCCCTGTGTTTTTGGATTTTCTCTGGATACTGCACTTTCCTTCAACATCCCAAAGATGTACACCTTAGGTGAACTGGCATGTCTACAGGTTCCCAGTCTGAGTGAGTGTGGGTGTGGTTGTGAGTTCCCCCTGCGGTGGGATGGTGTCCTGGCCAAGGCTCATTCCTGTCTGTGCTCTGACTTGTTAGGTGGCTCTGGCCACCTAAGACCCTGAACTAAAATCAATTTGTAAAAAACCACCCTACTTGTTTTTGTTAATCTTTCTCAAATGTATGTATAGTTAACATTTCAATGTTTAACATTAGAAGTATTTTGGGTCTTAATTTAGAAGTTTGGTAATGTTTTTGTGACCAGAAATATGCTGCAGGGACATATATACAGTGGCATGTATCCACCATTGCAGTGCCATATAGAGTACTCTCACTGCCCTAAAAATCTCCTGTGCTCATCCTTCTTCACCTCCCCATGATCCTCTGGCATCCACTGATCTTTTCACTGTCTCTATAGTTTGCCTTTTCCAAAATGTCATATTGTAAAATCACACAGTATGGAATCAGACTGGGGTTTTTCACTAAGCAATATAAGATTCACGTAATGATTACATTTCAAGCATTTAGGATGTCCCCGTGTCTTTTCTGTGGTTTGATAGCTTATTTCTTTTTATCTCTGAGTAACACTCCATTGTATAGATATACCACTATCTGCTTATCCAAACTTATTGAAGGATATCTTGGTTGCCTCCAAGTTGTAGGAATTAAGAATGAGGCTGCTGCAAACATTAATGTGCAGGGTTTTGTATGGACATATGGTTTCAACTCAGTTGGGTAAATATCAAGGAGCACAATTGCTGAATAGTATGGTAAGAGTATTGTAAGAAACTGTCAAATCATATTGCAAAGTGGCTGTACCATTTTGCGTTCCCACCAGCAATGAATAGTTCCTGTTGCTCCATATTCTCACCAACATTTGCTGGTGTTGGTGTTTTGGATTGTAGTCATTCTAATAGGTATGTTGCGGTATTTTGTTGTTTAACTTGCAATTCTACAATGTCATATGATGTTAAAGCATGCTTAATTGTTATCTGTATATCTTCTGTGGTGATTTGTAGGTTCCAGTCTTTTGCCAATTTTTAAATTGGATTGTTTTCTTATTCTTGGGTTTTAAGAAGGTTTTGTATGTTTCAAATATAAGCCTTTTATCAGATATGTGTTGTTCAAATATTGTTCTCCCAGATATGACTAGATTTTTATTACTAGTTTTTAATTTTAATGAAATTCTACTTATCAGTTGCTTTTCTTCCATGGACTAACTGTGATTGTGTGTATAAAACATCTTTGTCAAATTCAAGGTCACCTAGATTTTCTCATATGTTATTTTCTACGATTTGGATAATTTTTCATTTTACATTAAGGTCTTGATCCACCTTTGAGTTCATTTTTGTGTAAGGTCTGTATCTAGACTTGTTTTTTTGTTTTGTTTTGTTTTGTTTTGTTTGCATGTGGATATCTAGTTGTTGCAGCACTAGTTGTTAAAAAAAGACTATCCTCTCCCTATTAAATTGTCTTTGCACTTTTGTCAATGATCAGTTGACTATATTTGTGGGTCTATTTCTGGACTCTCTATTTTGTTGCATTTATTTTTTAAAAGGTTTTATTTTTTTTAGAGCAGTTTTAGCTTCACAGAAAACCTGAGAGGAAGGTACAGAGATCTCTCATATACCCTCTGCCCCATACATGCATAGCCTCCCCCATTTTTAACATCCTACATAAGAGTGTTATATTTGTTCAATTAATACACCTACATTGACACATTCTTATCACCTGAAGCCCATAGCTTCTATCACAGTCTCTCTTGGTTGTATAAAAATGTGTATGGGTCTGGACAAATGTAGAATAATGTGAACTACCACTGTAGTATCATCCAGAGTATTTTAATTACCTTAAGCATAGTTCTTTTGACAATAAGAATCTGAATATTCTTCCACCAATACCACAGTCTTGATTACTGTGCTTTTACAGTAATTTTTGAAGTCAGGTAGTGCCAGTCTTCCTACTTCATTCTTCAGCTTCTCGATTTTAAATGATGTGTTATGAAAACTAAGACACATAAGGTATTTAGGTGTGAGTAACATTATTTGACAGTGCCACTGAGGGCAAAAGCACAGGTTGTATTATGTGAGCTCATAGGAGCACTAACTATGGCAGAGACAGTGAGGCCTGTTCATCACATTGTTTCTTCTTTCTGAATACACAGAAAATATTACTTTTCCCAGATCCCTTGCAGTGAGGTTGCAAATGACGTGACTGAGTTTTGGCTTATAAAATGTGAGCAGACCTGGCCCTCCAAATACAGCTCCCAGTATTTTGGGTCTCTTTAATACTTCCACAGTAACTGTAGAAGCTATATATTCCATAAGGAATAACAACAAAATGGAAACAATCTTGGCCTGCAGATCACCATTTGGAGAAGAGATATCCAAGAAAATGATATGTCACGTACTGAATACAATAAACCAAACTTTGTGGTGTTAATTAATACCTTATGTGTCACTGCAACATAATCTATACTATCTTGAATAATACACTAAAAATATTAGGATTTTTTTTGTGTTTTTGTCAGTCAGGATGAGGAGCTCAGAAAACATTAGATTTCTTTTTTTAACCTAGAGTTGAAATTTGGCACAAAGTAATATGTCCTTGCCGAAGATCTAGATATCCATTTTTTCCCCTATCAAAGTAATATAAGGCACCTAAGATACTAACTAATCATCTGTAACTACAACCTAGACTGGAATATATCCATTCCACTCTTTCTAACTTCTCTGTAACATGCATAATTTATTTAGAGGCATTAAATTTATAGGGTCCACAAGCACTGAGCAGGAGGTGATTCAATTATCTTCCCCTGAAGTGGGACAAGTAAAAAGCAGCAGATGAAAGAAAAAGGAACAAAGGAATTAAAAAAAAAAAAAAACTGATCTTACAGGGTACGGAAAAAGAGTTTCTTAGAAAGTAGTAATTGTAATGAGGGTGCTCATCATTTTCACATGGTATCTTTATTCCAAAAAAAGCTCAAAGGATTTTGGATTTGATCTTGCAATTTAAATACATGTATGACTGCTTGAGAAAACTAATAATGCTCCCAAAATAGTCTCTTTGAAGGCACCAAAGAATAGGATATAATTGTATGTCCCAATGGATTGATCACTTGACTACACCCTGGAATAACCCATGCCCTTGGCAAAACATGGAAAATCGGTATTGTTCTTCACAGAGAGAAAACAGTCTGCCTTTAAACACTCATTATATAAAGTCAGGAAAGACAGTAAAACTATCAGTACATCTGTCAGAAACCAATGCTTTGGGGAGAGTTTACCAAGAGCCTACGCATTCTATTCCTCCATAAACAGGGTTATTTAATAAATAAATAATCATTGATTGTTTAATCAGAATGAAACCTGGCCCATTTTATATATTTTAATTTATTGGGTTTTAGCTAGGGGAAATGAAGTCTCTATTTTTATAAGAGCTTTCATACTCTGCACATGATCTCAGAAAGTGGGCATCAAGAGAGACTATCTGGAATGTTTTCTAGATCTTAACCTTCTCATGACTTTTTGAAATTCAACAAGCAGAAGACCCTTGAATAGTATATTGCATTTATATCTAATGTTTAAAGGTTAAACAGTGCATATACATTCAGCACACAGTTGTGCTATGTGCCAAGTGCCAAAAAATAATAACTTAGACCTCAAAATGAGTAAGTGAGTTTCTTATACATGTAAAGTTGCTTGCAAAGGAGAAAAATAGATAAATTAGCATAATTCCTCCTTTCCTAAATATCTTTGGCAGCAAAGAACAAAACCCCCCACTGGTAAAAAGCTGTTCCATCTGCCATCCTATTGCAAGAACAGCTCGCTTTCTTGGAAAGATGATTTATGGAACAACTAAATCCTATCTTTCACTTTTTTGAGTGGAAGACAGCGGTAGTGAGATTTTTGTGGAGAGGGTCCATCTACTGTAAGTCCATTGGTGAACACATCTAAAAATTAAGACTCTAAACCAATGAGTTATCAGCAATCTATCTTCTCTTTCCTTCCAACCTCTTTAAAGCATGACATTCTGACTCTTATGTGAAAACATTACTACACTATAGACATTTATTAGGAAAGTTGCATACATAAGAAATAGATTTTTTAGTATGATAGATGATTATTGCTATACAGCAACAGAAAAATATTATGGTGGATGTAATTGTCTTGGTAGTTTTCACACATATGCAATGAGTAAATAAGGTGCTTGTGACATACTCCACTGGTTACTAAGCTGCATTTTAATTTGTAGAGGCTTGATAGAGGGAGTGGAAAAGGTGTTTAAATGACTTGACCCAAATCCCCATTGTATAACAGTGGGAGAACCAAATTAGGGTACCAGATGTCCTGACCTCAGATATTGAACCACGTAGTAGACAAAGCCATCTTGTAATTTACTGAATTCAAATAGGTTTACGAAAAGTAATTAACAGATGTGACTTCCTTTCTTTCTTAACATTCTCTGCCCTCTAGAAAATTAAGTCAAAATTAGTAACATTTAAAACTTTATATTTTCATGACTCAAAGTAAATTCTTTTAAATCTCTTGAAACTTACTTTAAAATCATACAATGTGAAGGTGAATTCTTTTATGTACATGTGCAGCAAAAATATAATTGAAGAACTTACCAAACAAACATGTATATTACCTTATTGTAAAGAAAGAAAAAATGAAATGAAATGGCCAAATAGTATCATGTATTCTGTGGTACTAACTTTTTAAACAATACAGTAAACTGTAAAACCCTATCACTAGTTCAGTCACGCTGATTGTGCACTTTCTTCTTTCTTTGACTTCATGACCTTCAAAATTTCAAACTAATGATGAGAAGGTTTCAAAGACCTGTTTAAGACAAAGTATATCTCCAGGACTATTATTCTATTCCATTTTGCATATGCATTTTAATTTTTCTACTTTATGACTCCATTAATCTCTCATTTTCAACAGCCTCCATTTTTAATTAAACTACAAGCTTTGCAGACTTTATTTTTATTACTGACTGATGCTTTTACTAATGGTTTTTATTTTATTGTGAATTTCAGATGCAATTATGGTGCCAGACTGAATTAACACACTAGCAGCAGACTCAAATGAACAAATAGGTTAGGCACAGTAAGTGTCCCCTAAGGAAGTCTTAAAAACACTAAAGTATGCACACACAAACACTTTCCTGTCACTCAAACTGAAACCTCTAGTGTATGACAAGAATGAGCAACAATTAATATAAGGAGGATTCTTTTTTTTTTTTTTTTTTTTGAGGCGGAGTCTCGCTCTGTCGCCCAGACTGGAGTGCAGTGGCCGGATCTCAGCTCACTGCAAGCTCCGCCTCCCGGGTTTACGCCATTCTCCTGCCTCAGCCTCCCGAGTAGCTGGGACTACAGGCGCCCGCCACCTCACCCGGCTAGTTTTTGTATTTTTAGTAGAGACGGGGTTTCACCGTGTTAGCCAGGATGGTCTCGATCTCCTAACCTCGTGATCCGCCCGTCTTGGCCTCCCAAAGTGCTGGGATTACAGGCTTGAGCCACCGCGCCCGGCCAAGGAGGATTCTTTTATCCCTTCCTCTCTTCTCATTGCCACCCTTATAGGGAAGTGCTGGTACACTTCCAGCAACCCTTCCATTCTCAGGAGCAGTGTTAGGGTGGGAGATTTTGCTCCCCCTCCACCTGGTGTTTGTTTCTCCCTAAGGAGTGGAAGAATTGCTAAGAGACTAGACTTCAGTAAGTCACACTCATTTTGGGTGGAGCCGCTAATGCATGAACATCACCACTCCAAGCTGAGGCCCTTCTCTGGGTCCTTTCCCTTTCTCATGGATCTGCATGCTCATAAGCAACTGTTTCTTCCCAAGTGGCCAGTAACTAGCACAACTCTTGCTCTTGCTTTCAGAGAGATCTTTATTCTCCAGCTTCTTCCTGGACAAATAAGTAGGCAAGACCATTGTAGGGGGATGTAGTTGGAAACCTTGCTTTGTGAGGCAACTTACACTTTTAAAATTAGTCTTAACAATCTAAAAATGGCAACATGATCTTAATTTCCCAAATGGTTGAGAAATGACAGAGAGGAAGAATATGATTAATTCATACTATTCAACCCCCAACCAATAGGACAAAAACTTACATTGCTAATTATCCAATGACTGAATTGCAGAATTCATCCTTCAGTACAATTTGCTATCTAACTTAAATGCACCTTACCTTGGTTCCACGTTTTCATATTATATTACATTTATATACAAAACATTTTTTCATCCATTTTGTTTTGATAATTTTTGAAACATCCATATTGTTTGCATACTTTCATACTTCATGTTCATTAGCTGATATTTGCAGTTCATAAACATATCTGTCACAGAATGAATAACATATTAATAATAGTTTTATTTCAAAATAAAAATCAATATTTTACAACAGTAAAATATAATTTAAAAAAGTAATTTTATGAAAAAAAAGTCTTTAAAGTTAAACGTCTCTGGTTTAAATTTCAGCCTCATGATTCATTTGCTATGTGAATCTGGGCAAGGTACTTACTAACATTAGTATTTATTTTGTGAAATCTGTGAAATAGTGATAAAAATTATCTCATAAATTTGAACATAAGGTTAGACATAATATCTCAGAATTGTGTTAGTCAATTAAAATATCATCAAATATTTTATATATTGTCACAATCATATAGTAATAACCATTTTTCATTATTATATTAATTTTCAAAAATATCTTTCCAGTCTTATAGCAGTGGAAAAGTAATCTGAAAAACTATGGTCTGGTTTTTCATTACCATTTTGGCTAAAAGCTGTTTAAAATTGGGCAAGTCACCTATTTATTATAAGCCTCAATTCTTGCATTTAGAACTTGATGCACTGAAACTCACAGAAATTTTTACACAGAGGAATTTAATAAAATTAAGTGGTGTGCACAAAAATGCATGTAACAATTATTATTTTCTCTCTCTTCATCCCATCCAAAGGAGTAGTACATTTTATTTTGCTTTATAGCAGGAGATTGCCAATGGTAGATGTAGCCCTTGGGCTTCATTTGGTGTAAAGACACAATTTCTTTGTTCTATAATATAAAGTTCTAGAAAATGGTTGTACACGTGAAGGAATGAGGAATTGACTGGAATGGGGCAACAGAGAACTTTCTGGGGTGAGAGAAATGTTCTAAATTTTGTTTGGGGTGGTGGTTGCATAGTTGTATATAATTGTCAAAAATGGCGAAAGAGAACACTTAAGAGGCGTGCATATTATTTTCTATTAATTGTGCCTCAATTTTTTAAATCACAGGCTAATCCTAGAGTTGGATAAATGAAAGCTTTTACAGAAAGACATTGCACATCTGCTCTTAAGTCAGGCATCATTAAATAAATATAGAAAAGCAAGAATTTGAACTAGTAGCCATCGTTTTAAAACCAGGAAAGGGCACATGAAAATTTGCATGTTACTCAGTGTAACGACTACATGGCCTCATGGAATTTCTACCCCACCTTAACTCTGCTTATCATTAAGAAACAGGAAGCCCACAGTCAGAAGTTCAACCTTGGCTGGGAGGGGTGGCTCACACCTGTAATCCCTGCACTTTGGGAGGCCGAAGTGGGCAGATCACAAGGTCAAGAAATCGAGGCCATCCTGGCTAACACGGCGAAATCCCGTCTCTACTAAAACTACAGAAAAATTAGCCGGGCATGGTAGCGAGTGCCTGTGGTCCCAGCTACTCGGGAGGCTGAGGAGGCAGGGCGAGGCAGGAGAATGGCGTGAGCCCGGGAGGCGGAGCTTGCAGTGAGCCAAGAAAGCACCACTGCACTCCCGCCTGGGCGACAGATCGAGACTCCATCTCAAAAACAGAAAACTTATTTTTTTTAAAAAAAGAAGAAGTTCATCCTTGTGACCAAACCAGCTAAAACTGGTAGGATCCAAGATGGCAGCTCACTTGAAGAACTTCTAACTTCATTATAATCGAATTTCCCTCCTAAATGACACCCCCACCAGTGCTATGACAATTGGCAATCATGACAATGACTGGAAGAAACCATAAACAAGGAATGCAGCACTCTGGTTCTCCACCCACCCTGAGAGAAGACGTGAATATTCCTCCACTTGCTTATAATGCCCAACTCTTTCATTAAAGATGCCTTATATCTACAGCTTCCTGGCTTTCATGAGTGGAGGAGTTGATTTATGAGCTATGCTTCCACTTCTCCATTCCATGGCCATCAAATAAAGCCTTAACTGCTTGACGCTGAAGTTGTTTCACGTATTGGCTTCACAACACCAAACACGCAGAGACCCTATCTTTTGGGAGACCAGCTTTGTCAATAGCATAGATACTCTACTGCTCTTTATAAATCAGAAGTTCTAGAAAGAGTGAACCCAAATTTCCTCAAGGCAACAGTCACTGAGGCTGAGCAAAAGCCAGCCCATTTAGAAAAGGTTTGTCCCAGACCCTCCAACTCAAGTGTGTCCTACGCCAACTACATCTACTTATGTAAACAGAAGCCTCACTGATTTTACAACCCATTCCATAACACCATATGTACCACAGTTATTTTAGTACTTTAAACTTGAACTCCCTTTGTAAGAGGTACAAGATGCTACAAATTTTCTGTAATGATATAACAATATAGAAACTCTTAATACATGTGTGCTGCTACTGAGAAGCCTCAATCTAGACTGAAACTCATTCTTCCAAGAAAGATACTCACATTTTAAGTGTTGTAATAATAGTGTATCTTGTTTATTATAGACCCAAAATAGTTTATAAAAACGTCACTCTCAAAATCTGCTGTTCCAAAGAATTCAGTGCTTCAAATTATTCCTGCAAATGGTTTATGCAAAGCACCAGGCTTATGATTGATAACAAAACATGAGATGCTTGATTTTGAATAAAACAGTCTTCTCTTTCAATTTAATTAGTTATAAATATAAGCCAGGACTCTGCTTTCTTTATCTACATCTTGAGCAATAGTCTTCAAAGGCAACAAATTCTAAGGCAGGTACCAATGTTACGCTGTCTAAATTGATTCACTTCCAGGACTATCAGAATCACTTTAGGTGATTCTTATCTTAAGATGGATAGCACTTTCCTATCAATGGTCCATGCTGCTCTGGGACTTTAGTAAGCATTCACTATATGAGTAACACTCATCTATGAGATCAAAATCAATGAGAAGACACCCAAGAGAAGTTTTACCAATCAAAACCCTTAGGAGCTTATTAAAACAGATATGATCAGAACTACAGAAACTTTTTATCACAAGAAAACCACAAATACAAACACACACATGCCCACACACACACGAATTACATACTCACCCAGTCAATTTCGCTTAAAATGAAAATGTGAAAGTTATAACAAACACCAGAATGAGAAAAAAAAAAAAAATGACAAGGATCCTTTTGCTGGAAAACACTCACACACAATTAAAGGGTAAGAATCCATAAAGTGCAAAACCTCAGGCATAAAGCTTTCGAAAAGACTACCTTTTTAAAAAGAGCATCTCCTCACTGCCTGCTGCCATTCAGGAGCTTGTATTTTAATAGCATAATCTAAAGGTTGGTATGTAATCACTTTAGTCAATAATATAAACAAAGAGGCTGAAAGTCTCACAATCTTAAACACATAGAGAGAATTTCATCTACAATAGCAAGGTGTGTATTCCCTTGAGAATTGCACAACCACTGGATTAAAATCAAATGCATTTCACTACAAAATGAGAAACAAAGATTGAATCAATTACCTGAAGGGAAAACCAATCCACACAATGAAGTCTTTACTTCTATGAATCAGCAGAAGAGCAAGGTAGGTGGGCTACTGCACAAATATTCTACAATTATCAGCAGTTGCTACACAAACAACATTGTATCTCTCATCTACCTGGAGTGCTATCACATCTGTGCACAGCAATCACAGCTGCTACCCAAGTCAGAGAATAAACATGTTCATACCCTTGAAAAAAAAAAAAAGGTATCTATTATCTCCTAATACTGAACAGGATGCCTTGTGAATAGGACAGAGATTCTGGGTTGTATTTAAATATGTATCTTTAAATTGTGATTTGTGTACGGTTTAATACAGCTTCATTTTTCTGTCAAATTTGTGTTTTGTGTAAGCATCCAAAATTGGTGTGCATTCTTTGGTATTTATAAAATAAAATGAAGTAAACAAACTGTACTAGAGAGTGTGTAAAACCCCTCATAAATTCACCACTAATGTTGTGTACAGAAACATTTTAAAATCCTGAGAGGGAAAGCTGTACTCACTTTAAAAATCCCACTTTTTAGACAATAATGCCACTTGAAATGTACAATGTATAAACATCTAACCAATTATTCTTTATTACAGAAGTGTAAGATTTCAAACAATTAATCAAAAAAATGACAGTTTTAGTCACACAATGATATTTTCCAGAAACAGTTTCTGTCACAGCTACTTTCAGGTAAAAACTTTTTTAAAGGCCATTTAATATTACTTTTGTTAGTGAAGAAAAAAAGGACTGGCAAATCCAGAGTTATCTGTAGCACCTTAATAAGTGTCAACAATTAGATAATATTTTCCATGTGCAGGGCACCATTCTAAGCACTTCGCATGCACGAAGTCATCAATCTTTACAACCTTTAAGGTTATTATTTCCAATTTACTGAAGAATAAACTGTGATACAGGAAGATGCAGTGATTTGCCCACTGAAAACTACACAGCTGGTAATGGCTATAACTGGGCTTTCAAAGTAGGCGTTGTATCTCTCAGCCTTTGAAAGTAAAATTACTTTGCAATTAGTTATCCAAACCACTCTTCCAAAAAGCGAATGTTTGGTGTGTTAATTCTATCAACAAGAGTTCTAAATTTGGATAGTCATATGAGTTGATACTTGTACTCATTAATTCACTAACGTTTTGGAAGTGTCAATGAGTTCTATATTATGTTTAATAGTATACTGCTATCTTTTGTGAGTGGATTTCATTTTTTTGGAAAGTCCTAATATATTTGAAGCCAAGCCCAATGAGGTGAAGTGACAGAAAGAAACATCCACGTAGTTTTCAGCAAATCAGTGAAATTTATTTTCTTATCCATTCCTGATTATAAAGACAATTCCAATGAAATGTTCCAAAAATGATTCACCAATATCTTCATCACTGGAATAAGTGTATAGTTTTCCAGGATGACTACTTCTAAAATGTGCCTTATTTGCATTAATTGTTCTAACTTGGGTACTTTTTTTTTAATTACACTACTTTATAGTTATATCTCATAATCTAAAATGAATAATGAACTAGAATTTTGTTTTCTGGGTATTTTAAAATATTATTAATGTGCATAATGAAAAATGTTAGTAATTTTGAATCTGAATAATCAAAATTTCACAAAACTTTAGTAGTGAAGTTAAATCTTTAAAAAAAATCTATGACAAAAGACTTTAAGTAGGATAAGGAAAAAAGAGAAAATGAAAGATTAAATTAAATAATGATCAGTTCCATGTACTGTTCAACTTTTAATTTAAAAAAAAATCCAATACCTAGTTTTTAGATAAAAGCATAAAGACAGAACCAATTATGAACCATTTGCTTCGGAGTTTCCACTAGTAGCCTTTCACTTCACTTTCTTTGGTCTCTGTTAATTCTCACTCTCCAAACAAACTCATGATCTCTTATTAAGATATCAGCCTGGTCTTACTGTTTCCCCATCACTCTCCTTCATCATTTTAATTATATTATTGCCCATCATCACCCTTTCAATAAAATCAAAGGCCCACCTAATCTAGGAAACAAAAATTCATCTGATCAGGTCTCAAGCACAATCTTCTGTCATTTTTATCCTTTCAATCCATTTCTGCAATAATACCACGCACTCTGATGCTCATCTACCTTAAAAATAACCAGGGATTGTGATATAAACTTTGTATGATAATCTAAGAGTCAAGTAGACAATTATTCCCAGTTAAATAGATCCCTTCAAACTGATTTCTAGGAAGTTATTTGTTGTCTTTGCCAACCCTGATCTTAAGTTTCTGAAGATTAAATTATGGGCTTCCATTATTTTTTTCTTTTTAAGCTCTAGTAATAGCACCAAAATTCACCACTGAAATATTTGCTGAACTATTCATTGATTACAATTTTTTTATGTTCTTTTTAGTGTTATTTCAGATTTGTCCTTGTCCATGGACAAATTGAAATTTGTTCTTATTCCCAATATTCCAGAAAAATCTTTTCTACAAAAATTGCTTACTTAGCTATGTCACCACCAGAAGAGTAAAAGAAGGCAAAGCATCAAAAAGAGATATCTGTTGGCCCGTTTGGGGGAAAGAGAAATTTTTTACACCAGTTAAGATGGTTCTAAGTGTATTTAAAATATTGACACAAGATTGGCAGCTGCTCACATTCTGCCTGAAAGGTTTACTACTGGCAGGAACTTCCAGCAGCTGCTTGCTTGAAACGTGAGAAAACATTTGGACAGTTAGGATAGCCTGATTTTCCCCTTAAAATCTGTTTGGCAAAACTTCCTGGCAGTTAATATGATCCTGTGAAAAAGCTTTTAAAAAGTGTTCACATCTCTTCATAAAATTTGTTTTGCCAGTATAGACAATATTTCTTAAAGTGATATTTTAAACTCAACAATCTTCTTATTTCTGGCTAATATTTTTCTTTATTTAGACAATAAAAATGGAAAATGGATTGCAAGGTCATTTGCATATTTATAATAAAATGGCAGTCCCAGGTGAAATATTTTAAACAGATTAATTACTAGTATCTTCCAGACAAGTTAATATTTTATACAAAACTGAGATTTGAACAGAGACCATAATCTGCAGCTTTATCAATGACTTCCAAATCTTTCTTAAGTAATTACTTTATGCTAGAATTTAGAAAACTCATTATTGGCCGGGTGCGGTGGCTCACGTCTGTAATCCCAGCACTTTGGGAGGCTGAGGTGGGTGGATCACAAGGTCAGGAGTTCAAGATCAGTCTGGCCAAGATGGTGAAACCCCGTCTCCACTAAAAATACAAAAATTAGCCGGGCGTGGTGTTGGGCGTTTGTAATCCCAGCTACTCGGGAGGCTGTGGCAGACAATTGCTTGAGCCCGCGAGGTGGAGCTTGCAGTGAGCCGAGATGGTGCCACTACACTCCAGCCTGGGCGACAGAGCGAGACTCTGTCTAAAAAAAAAAAAAAAAGAATCAAACTCATTCTTAGACATTAGGGCAAACTTGCAGAGAATGATTCAAACATCTTAGCCCTGGAGCAGTCATATAGTAAAGTAGTAAAGACCAGCATGAGCCATCTCATTCGTCCATACACTCTGCATGAAATAACCACTACCCAGAGATATGTAATTTGTGTACTCAACTTTTATAATAATTTTCTGAGCATTTCCTTTCCTTAATAGGTGTTCCTTTCTCACTTTAACTGCTTTCCTCTCATTCACTTTCAAGTATGTCATGGCATCTGCAGTGCTACCCCTTATCCAAGGCAGGGCAATCTAAAAGATATTGATTTATGATGGCTATGTAATTTACACACTCTGCAATTTTCCTGTATGATTTATTCAAAAAATAGATTGTACATTAAGCTTGGCATTCATTAGACTGGCCCATTCCAGTTTGATATTAATCCTGAATCAGATTTGTTTGCAAGATTTATGCATTTAGAGCATGTAGAGTTGTTTGGCAGATTTTAAAGTATTTGCAAAATCCAAGTAACCCTTTAGACACATTTGTATTGAAACATTGAATGAAGGCCATGATACCAGTAACCTGAGATTACATGGAGATAACATACTGGTATTATATATGAAAAATGAGTTATTCAGTAAACATGAATTTCCAGTGAGTTAATTATCTCAATAAGTGAAATACAAGAAACTTGTGAGAATTATTTGTTATTAACAAGTGTAAGTTGGGTGTAGTCTTAAAACTATAAAAAGCCCACTCTGCAACATACTGCTATGGCTTGTTTATAAAAAGAAAACTGGATTTCAATATCTGATAATAAATAAGACAGTAAGTAAAAACTAGAAAGGTATTAATAATAATAGATGACATATATTCTACTGTAAAAAGTTAAATTTTCTTGGTAATCTTTTAGAAGAGCATTTTCTAGCAAACTGTGAACTATTAATTATTAAGCTTTTGCCAAGAACTGGGAAAATGTACAGCATAAATCTTTATATAAAGAGTTACACACAGATCCTTACCAATAGCCCTCACATACACCAAAGTAAAGGAAAGCAGTTCTTTGGGTCATGTGACATAAACATCTTATTTTCATATAACTAACTAAAACTGAATTTAAATTAATATAAAGCCCCGCATTTGCTTAAGTTAATGCTGACTCTGAAAGTAAAACAGATCTTTTCAAAGATGTAAAGTATTCAGCAGAAGGTGGCAACATTGTGCATAGATTGATGTCTCTAATTCCATATGTGACTTAAAAGCAAATTGCCAGCAAACTGATAATCTGAGTCAGCATTTACATCTCATTTTCTTTATTTTTAGAATAAGATAGAAATTAACTAAGGATGCTGACAAAAACACAGGCTTTCATTTAAGACACTAGTATGGAATAACACCATCAAAGATATTTAAAATGACAATAACTTGATGTTAAACAAAGGAATTCTATGAATGCATGTCCCTGACATAGTCTCACTATGATGCTGTATCAATTAATACTCGTATTTATGCTTTGGTTGTGATATGTGAAGTGTTATTTCAATGTTCTGAATGATGCCACTGAAATCTAAGAAAGACACATCACAGAAAAGAGGGGGAAGATGGGGAGGGTGGGCATGTAGAGAGAAAGATGGAGGGGAAAACAAGTTGAAATTTAGAATATTTTCTAATTTAATCACAGATGCATTATGTATTTAAAAGCAAGTTAAATATTCAATATTTACTGTACTTATTATCTGATTTACAAAAGTAGAATCACAATACTTGCATGCATTAAAGGTATTTCAAAATTTATAATTATTCAAATGGTACAATTTTTGATTGTTGTCACTAAAATACTAAATGATTAAAGCCACCATCTGATTAAGTTATCGTAGCCTCTAATAAATCACTTGAAGTCATTTATTTGGAAATGGAACCTTTTATAACCTTCTCTATTATTAAAACATATCAATCTAATCAATTAATTTTCAACACAGATATTGCTTTTCCCTACCTGTCAAAATGTACAATGGGATTTCTACTGAATATAAGTAATTAATTTTTAACTACAGAAGTAAAGAACTCTGCTGTTTAAGGATTTGATTTTATTATTATTTTTAATGTAGAAATGGTTCTCCTGATCATTATTATTTGGCTGAATGAATTGAAGTAAGGCTCCCTGGGCAGCTGCTGACATAATGACTGATTGTGTGCAGAGCAGAGAATGTGAATGATAAATTCTGAAAGGCTCTGGAATTTGTGAATAACAAAAGTAGCTACAGTTCCTAAAATCTAATCATTTGTTCTTAGCAACAAAAGAAGACTCAAAAAGGCTTTTGTTTAATGAAATGATTCAAAAACTGGATAAGGAGGAATTAAGGGTTATCTCTACCCGCACAATTGAGCAAGCAGCACAATTGTCCAAGTAGAGAGATCACAAATGTGGGTTGGTTAACATGGTATAAATGAAATTAATCTAATTCTATTCCCCTGAATATTACTATGATATTCCCATGACAGTTGTATCTTCACGCATTTGGTGGGCACGGGGAAAGCATACAGAAATAACAATTTAAATAACTTTTACATGGGGAGGGTAATACTTACCTTAATAATATTTGGTAATTAAAACATACTCAATTTAATTAGTAACAAAAGTATAATATATGGAAAAATAAACAGTTACTAAAATCCCTGAATGTAATATATATTAGTTGTTTAATCTTGAGGAGCTGATTCTTCTTTCACTGTAGTTTCCTTACATATATAATGGCTATTTAAAGTATTATGTAATTGCCTTTGAGCAAAAGGATGGAAACATAAAATAAAGAAAGTATTATATAAGCTTCTTAATGTAAAACACACAGCAGAAAGTCTTGCAAATTATACTGTAATAGTGGTCAGCAGCAGTAGTAGTGGCAGTGATGATGGTGATGATGGTGGTGGTGGTGACGATGGTAGTGGCGGTGGTGGTGGTAATAGCTGTAGTGGTAGTACTAAGTAACATTCCAGAGGGCATTTCATTTAACACAAAAATCTCTTGAGATAACTAAAACAAACCCTGCATCAAAAATAAGAGAATAATTTAGGGTTAAAAAAAGGTGGCAATTTAGTAAATTCTGCCCATTCAAAATCCCTCCTCATCTCCAAGATATCTTGTGCCTTCAATTAAAGTCATATGGTTCAAGTAAAAACCAGGAAAAAAAAATCTTTTGTTGAAAGTAAATATTGTTCCTTAAAACTTTACAGAAATTCAAGGCAAAAAGTAAAAATAATGCATATTTTTATAATCATCATTAATAAATTAGAAATTTATTTTCAACATCTTTATTTTTCCCACAGTTTCTCAAAGTATAGAGGCATCCCCATTCCACTGATAAAGATTGAAATCTGCAATTTAGCATATTATATTATATAAGGCATATGCAAACTAAAAAGCTGATTAGGTAGCTGTCTAATCAATGCAATGAAAGAGAAACACAGACACCCCAAAAAAGGTTTCCTTTTCAAAAAACATTTCTGGGATCTATTTCATAATGTTTTTAAATGTAGCCCAGATCAGAATTATCTATTTTAAAAACAGACCGGTTGTAAAATAAACTGTTACCTATGCAATCAAAAAGTGCAACAGACAACATCAAACACAGAAATAAGCTCATTGCTCTTTAGAAACATATAATGACTTGAATAATGTTGTATTTATAACAATGTACTATACATTGATCTATTATTTTTTTGTTGTTTGTAGTATCTTATGGAGTAGGGAGAGTGTCAACTGCTCTAAAAGCAATCTTTCTCTTTTGAAATAGTGACAGTTTTCAAATAGTATCAATATGATGTATGTCAAATATATCATAGTAATGCATTTTTGATTTCATGATATAATTAACATAAAATTAAATGAGTCAAAGAACAGTAATATAAATCATACATTTGAGCACTGCTTCTTTCATGAAGTAATATTTTATAACTATAAGGTGTTTAGCTTTGTGTAAAGGTACTTACTTTCAGAAATAAAGGTATACAACATCATATCTTATAATGACACTATATTTTGAAAATATGAGAGTCTTCATTTCTAAATGAAGTTTCAGGTAAAGCCTTTTGCTATTTACATTTCCTGACAACACTGTTTTGACACGAAGTAATCTTGATTTTCTGGGAAAAGGAGACTAAATAAATCCCTTAATTCTAATCCAGTATCTATCATCCGTACTGTGGATGGATTTAAAATCCTTAAGCAATTTATCTATCGAAATATAAGGCAAGGCAACTGCTGATTTTTATTTCACATATCTACTGAATTTACAAATCTGCTGAAAGGTACGCCAGGGCATCAAAGGCTCTCTCATGCCTAGGTTTGCAGACATTTACCACGAAAGGGCAATAAATTTGTCTTTGTTCCCAGCCCCAGACTTTCAGTTAACCTGAGAGATTTGTTCTGAGTAAAGAGTCACTCAGCCTTCTGTTTCATTTCCTGTGACTCTCAACCTGTCAAGTTCTGATTCTGATTTTTCATCTCTGCACTCCGACACAAGTCTCCCTCATCACATAATTTGACACAGCAACGGAAAAAACAGTATTACTAAGTTAGCTTTGCTTTTGTTTCTTGTCCAAATAATTAGTGTCTATTTTAAAATACTTTTTGTACTACACATATAAATTGCACACATTCATACTATGCAGCCACCAAAATCAATTTACCTTATATAAGAAACCATAGAATTTTGATTTTAAAACACATAATATATACTAAAAGGTTCAGTTATCAATGTCATACTGTACTCTTACTTGTGTTTTTGTTTTGCTTGATTTTAATGTTTTGAGACAGGATTTCACTCTGTTGCCGATCCACAGCTCACTGAAGCTTCTCACTCTTGGATTCAAGCTATCTTCCTGCTTCAGCCTTCCAGGTAGCTAGGAAGATAGGCACATGGCCTTTTTTTTTTCTTTTAAGTCTGTGTAGTGACAGTGGTCTCTCTATGTTGCCCAGGCTGGTCTCAAACTCTTAGGCTTGCCCAAGTGACCCTCATGCCTCTCCCTCACAAAATATTGGATGGGATTATAGGCATGAGCCACTGTGCCTGGCCTGCTCTTACTTTTTAAAAACTCCTAAGTATTATACATAAATCAATTGTTTTATAGGAAATTTGATGAGGTATGAAAATATATTTAACTAAATCATAACAATTATTAACTTGCTCAGTTTCAAAAAGTTTAGTACTGTTATATTTGTTTGATATTTGCTAGATCTCTATTTTATTATACATACACAGGCATTCCCCCTCAATTTACAGGGACTATGTTCCAAGACTCCCAGCAAATGCCTAAAACTGCAAGTAGAATTGAACCCTATATATATACCTATGATAAAGGTTAATGTATAAATTAGGCACATTAAGAGATTAACAACAACAACAAGTGATCAAATCGAAAAATACAACAATGTGCCAGCATCACTATTCTTGTACTCTGGGGCCATTATTAAGTCAAATAAGGGTTCCTTGAACACAAGCACTGCAATACCTTGACAGTTCATCACAATGGAGATGGCCACTAAGTGACGGAAGGATGGGGCCTGTAGACAGCTTGGAGATACTCAGCAAAGGAATGATTCATGTCCCAGGAGGGACAAAACATGACAACGTGAGATTTCATCATGTTACTCAGGATGGCAGGCAATTTAAAACATATGAATTGTTTATTTCTGGAATTTTCCATTTAGTATTTTCAGACCATGGCTAACCTTAGGTAACTGAAACCTCGAAAAGTGAAACCGTGAATAACAGGGACTACTCTGTGCGTGTGTGTGTGTGTGTGTGTACAATTTAATTTGAGACTACAAAAGGAATTTACACTGAGTCCCAGATAGCAATATTAAGTATTAATATTAAACAATGGCTGACAAAGTCAAATGACAGTTCCGCAGTAAAGTAAGGGGCAGTAATAGCGCCTCTTTCCATGTTGATGAGATATTAAGATGCCTCTAATCAAAGGGCAGAACATTATTTTATATGCCACTTTATGAACCACATTTCAACAATGATAAAATGCCTCTGATTATAAGACAGAACGTGATTATTTTATGTACCAGTAAGGAAAATAATTTTCCAATTAAACTGATGCACTATCCATTACCATGATGCATCCAATTTCAGATATGTTAAAATGTGAAGACAGATAGTCTTCAACTTATAATAGGGTTTGGTCTCAAAAAACTCAACTTAAGTTGAAAATATCATAAGCTGAAAATGCATTTAATACACCTAACCTACCAGAACACCATAGCTTAGCCTAGCCTACCTTAAACATGCTCAGAACACTTAAATTTGCCTACAGTGGGCAAAATCATCTAACACAAAGCCTGTTTTATAATAAAATGTTCAATACTTATGTAATTTATTGAGTACTGTACTGAAAGTGAAAAACGGAATTGTGCTATGGGTACTCACCACACACGTACACAGCTGGAAGCACACTGGACCTGAAGGTTGTGTACCCTTGTGATCGTAGGGCTCACTGGGAGCTGTAGCTTGCTGCCTAGCAAAACAAGAGTTTCCCAATGCATACCGCTAGCTCAGAACAAGATCAAAATTCCAATTTTGAAGTATTTTCGAAAGTGGTTTCTACTGAATGTGTATCACTTTCAGGGCATTATAGTGTCAGAAATCATTTTGAACTATTGTAAGTTGCGGACTGTCCATACCAATGTGGGTCTCAGAAGGGATAAATTACAGTATGTTCCAGTCACTATGCAAAGCTCTTAAGTTCATTACCTATTTTATCCCTAAAAACCACAAGAGAGCTTTTCACATCTGTGAAGTGGAGAAACTGGCAGAGTGAGATTTAGTTACTTGCTCTAGGTAACATAATTAGGAAGGTCAGAGCTAGGATTTAAATCTATTCCCACATTGGTTGACCTTTCCCCAAAGTTCACTGCTTGCTATATCAGAATTCTCAATAACAGATTTGTAGTTGGATGAGCTTATTAAAAAGTAAGTTTACAAATATTCTATGCTTTATTCTAGGTATTATCAGCAAATGTAACATTAACCAAAACATTTTCATCTGAATCTATTAATTTCTGATTAACAAAGGCAGCTGTGGCATGGAACATGTAAGTAGGCATTTACTAATAAATGCAGCACAATTGTGTATATCATAACTAAAATAAGTCATAAGTCTGAAATCTGAGTACTTCAGCTACTTATATATTTCCATTTACAGTTAAAGTACAGTTTTAATATCATTGTAAGAGCATGAAAATAAATCCATTTTAGAATTGTGTGAGCAACTGCTTTCAAATCATAAGGTTTGCAGGCAAAATCAAGAAAGCTTTGTTCAACAACCATATTTAATATAAACCTGGCAGAAATCATGTTTTATGCAGATCCCTGTAAATAAGCTGTGGTAATGATGGCTTAAAACACAAAAGAGGAAACAGAATTGTATACTCTCCACTCCCTGTGTCTGTGCATTTCCTTCTGGTGCGTCTGCTTCCCAGCTCTTTCCCTCTCAATACACTCAGAACTTGAGTTTGACTTTGGTGTCTTCCACTTCACAAAACCTCCAGCTGCTACACAATGTGTCTCAGCAGTTCACCAACACTGCTCCCTGCTCAGTCCTGCTCTGCTAAGGCAAGTGTTCAGTATTTGATAACTAGCCATAGGTGGGACTGAAACAGAGGAAGTAAAGACGACGATTAACCTGAATACTCTGTGAAATCTCTTTTTATGTTCCTTTGGGGCCTCAAATTGGACAGGCGATCTTAGGAAATTACAGGTCAGAAGATATAGTCAAGCCACCCAGGTACACATTTTGTTAAAATTACTCTTGGTTTTGGTCAAGAAGGTTCTATTTGCCTTCCCAGTGGTGCAATCTGAAGGGGAACATTTTGAGAATAGGCATCAAAAAGAACAGAAAAAGCATCTAAGATCTCCACCATTGCAAACAAGATTATTTCCTGCCTTCCAGCTTCCCAACAGCTTTCAAGATTTTCTTTCTTTGACTCCAGGTCTCTAAATTTGGTATTGACAAAGAAAGCCCCCAGGTAGATGCTCTGGCATTTGTGTTATTCACTCTAGTACTACCATGCATCGGATGCATAGCACAGTCATATGCGCTGTTGGCAGTCTTTAAACTGGCAAGTTAAAGTCCAGATTATGAATACACAGTTACACATACACACACGGCATGTTTCTATATAAACAAAAGATAATTACATGCATGTACAGGCTAGCTACCCAGCTGAACAATAATCTGGTTCCCAGACACTATCAGCCTCTTTCATATAAGTTGTAGTTAATATTACTAGTATCACAACCATAGCCTCAAAACTCCTAGAGATTGTTTTGTTATTATACTCATTTTTATTGTCACATTTAGAATACTTTCTCATTGAAGTAAACACACAAGATTAAATTTACTTTCTTTCCCAGAATATTTTAATTCAGACCTAATGGAAAAGGAATATGTTTCAGGAAGGCTTAAGGTTATAGTTTTAATTATGAAGTGATTTAGGTCCTCTATAAGTTGCAGCTGCTCTATTTATTGAGGTTCATGCTGACTTCAGTATTAATTGTTGCTGTATACTTTTGAGCCTACAAACCTTATACCATCAATGAGCACTACGCAATTTCTATCTCATTTGTTCTCCCATAATAGGTGGAATATTTTCTCCTCCCTTTTAATATTGATTAAAAATGCCATGACTTTTTAAAAAATCATTGTTTAAAATGGACACTTTCAACAAAGAAAAACAGTGCATCATCAACCTGTAAAAATGATCATATCATAAAATGTAAAGCCCTAACCTAAAGAATGCCTACTAGATGTAACAGAAACAAAATATTCTCCCAAAATGTGATAATAATTATACTCTTATTCTCATATAGAACATTTCCATTTTATATTAATACTTCTGTCTCAAAAGCAGTTTCTTACAAACTAAGAATAGTATAAGGACAATTTAATACTTTCCATGAGAAACTATTGTTCAGCTTCTGTATTAAGCCATTCACTCATTTTCTCTATCTCTCTCTATAGATATAAATAAATATTATATATATAAAAAAGACTATGTATGTATATACATGGTCTTCCCTTCATATCCAACGAGGTGGTTCCAGGACCACCATCCCCCAACTCCAGGATACCACAATTCACAAATACTTAATTCCCTTATATAAAAAGTTGTGATATCTGCATATATCCATGTACATCCTCCCATACACTTTGTCACCTTTAGATTACTTATAATACCTAACACATTATAAATGCTAAGTAAATCATTGTTACACTGTATTATGTTTTATTTGTATTATTTTGATCATTGTACTGTTATTTTCAATGTTTTTCTCCCAGATATTTTTGATTCTTGGTTGGTTGAATTCATGAATGTGGAATCCATGTACACGGAGGGGTGTGTGTTTGTGTGTGTGTGTGTGCGCGTGTGTGTGTGTGTGAATTGATCCATGCAAAATCTTAGGCCTTTAACATTCAAGATACATATAGCAAAGTTCTTTAAAACTGAAAATAAACATAGAAAATGTTTTAATAAGAAAATATAATGGCATGGGCAGTAATCTTTCCTTCACCAATTTGTAACTTCCCCTTTCAGTCATGATTAGTATTTTCACTAGTGGTCGCAAGTGACTTAAAGATAGCAATCCAGTTTTTTTAAAAATCAAACATTCACATTTTTAAGAGCTCATTCATTTTTAATATTTTGCATTTATAATATATTGCATTATTTTTATCTAGAAGCATGACAAACTAAACAATCATAACATGCCACTGGATAAACATGAAATTAATCAGTAGTCAACCTGCTCAGGGTCTAACACATTATAAATAAAAGAACATATGGAGATTAAAATTAATTTTCTTCCTTTCTCTCTCTCTCCTTCTTTCCTTCCTTCCTTCTTTCCTTCCTTCCTTCCTTCGTTCCTTCCTTCCTTCCTTCCTTCCTTCCTTCCTTCCTTCCTTTCTTTCTCTTTCTTTCTTTCCTTCCTTCCTTCCTCCCCTCCCCTCCCCTCCCCTTCCCTTCCCTTCCCGTCCCTGCTTTACACTGCAGCCTCAACCTCCTGGACTCAATTGATCCTCCCACTTCAGCCTCCCAAAGAGCTGAGATTACAGACATAAGCCACCACACCTGGCTAAAATAATTTAAATATTGTCCTTATGTTCCTTACCATTGTATATGCACATGTGTTTAAACATAGAGAAATAGTGAGAAAGATAGAATATAAGCCACTACATTGTTTGTAATGATATGACAATGTAATAAATTAGAATGCTAAATTTCATAAGTATTTTAATATATTAATCAACCTAACCATATGCTCTGATAATATATGAATGCCAAGTCCAATAGGTCATCAACTCTAAATTAATCTCAGATAAATTTCATAAAGATTATAAAAGTTGTGGCTGATTAGTATGGATAGGTTCAAAATGTGATACTAATCAACATTATTCAATAATCCAAATAGAATTATGGAGCCTGGTATATGTTCAAAGCTTTCTGTAAGTATGATCTAAAAGCTAGTGGACACACAAAGACCCACAATCCTTCCTTCATAGGGGAGGTATGTTCTGTTTGTTTTCCATTTTTCAAGATATAATTTTACATTTAAGTATCTCTCCATAAGATTCACAAATCAAATTATAATGACAAGTGCTAACAGTTACTAAGTGCTTACCGTATTTTAAGCACTATGCTACAGATTCACATGGGTAATTTTGTTTAACCTTTGTAACAGCCATTGTATAGAAGAGCAACCTGAGGAACCAATGACCCAGAGTCACACAGCTTGTAAGTAGTGAGCCGGGTTTTCTGCTTAGACATTCTGCCTTTAGTATCCTCTTACTGTCTCCTTATATTATTGCCAGAATCCCTAATTTGGCCTTTGTATTTATTTAAATTTGCCCAGCCTGAACAAAGATAACACAATCATGTAGAAAATCCTTAGTACATTAATATCCAATTATTTGCCTAGTTAAAAGCTTGGAAACATGGGTTCAGAATATTTGTCATTCTGATGGCATAAGAAAGAAAAACACTATTACCTTAGACCTTAACTCTAAATGGGTGCCTTACTATATTATAAATTATGACTATGACATAAAGATAATTATTGCCATAATGTATATCCTTATAATCTACTACACAGCATGTTAATAGTCTTCTAATGTTGGAAGTGACCAGTGAAACAAAATTATTCATGTCATAATTATTTATGTTCGGTACAATTACAAGTATCTTATTAATCAAATACAAAGTGAGAAAAAGAGAAAGATGGTATGAAACACAATAAGCAAATTTTACTCAGAGGAGAGGCTAATATTTTAGGGTGAAATATTTAAGGTGAAAATACATCTAGCATCTCTTACATACAGCCCTCACTGAATACATACCTTGAGTGGACAGATAGCCAGTGATGCCTGTTAGAACTTATGAAAGAAGAAAAGTGTGGGAATAGGAAATGAAAGAAAACTATGATGAGCCTGTTTCAAGTTACTAGAATTCCTCAGCTGTGCTACATCACAGAAATTTATACCCTCATTATTGTGTTATCATATATATATATATCTAGGTGTCTACGTTTGTATGTGTATATATATGTATAATTTTACCTTAATTTTTACATTACTAATTTATTTTGACCCATCCTGTTTCTGAACCACTAGTGCTCTGGTTGAAGAAGCACGCCAGGATAACAAGTTTAGTATAACCAGTTGTGTTATATGAAATATTTGACTAAAATGGCACTGTCCTAAAAATTTAGAACCACCGAAAAGCTCAAGAACTAAACCAGAGAAATGGATCTCAGTGCAAAGTTTTCAGTATGAGACCAACCTCTTACTTACATGCCTCTATACAAAACAAAGGGAGCTCTCTCTTAATTACTCTTAACTACAGTTTTGGGAAACATTGACCACGCAACTACTCTCAACACATTCTATGTGATGCAGCCCCTACCACAGAAACTGAAAAATTCAAATATGCATTTACCAGCCTGTGCTGTAGCTAGGAAATATTATGTGACCTAGTCCTAGCTAATAATATATAAAGAGAGTGCTTGAAGACTTCAGAAAAATTATTCAATTCACTATGTTCTATCTTTGAGTGATGTTACGTCAAGCCCTGATATCAAACTATCTGAAAGTCATCTTAACTAGAGATTAAAAAAAAAAAAAAAATGAAACAGCAGCAACTGCCTACCAAAGATTTTGAAAAGAGAGTCGGTCCTTGACGATTCAACTTCAAGGCCAAACCATCACAGGGACCACTTTGGAAATAATATTAAGTAAACAAGCATCTTTTTAGTTAATGCTGCTGGTCAGCTTGGTTTTCTGTTATGTATAGTCGAAAGCATTCTACATGATTAAGCCAGAAGTATCTATTTAGTGAAATAAAAATACCTTAGGGAGAGAGAAAGGGATGTTATTTAGTGAGGGGAGGGACATTACCAGGAGAAAGCATAAAACAGTTTTCTCAGTGAAAATGCCTCTCTCCCAACAGACCTAGGTTTGGGGGATGTCCAAAATAATTGTATTAGATTCTGTTCTAGTTATAGCGTTCAATTTCATTTTTTCCAATACACTGGCTGGATGGAGTATTATGAATAAAAATATACTAAAAGTAAGGGGGAGAGAGTGAATGCTAATGTTCAAAAGCATAAAACTTTAAGCTAAGGCCCACTCAACCCATAGATAGTCTCAATGACCATGAGTTTCATGAATATTTGTTATTTTCTGCCTCAGAATTTGTTATGTTTTTCAAACAGTACCTCAAATTTCCTAGCCATGGGAAATTGGTCTCACACCCATCCAGGGATAAGCCTTGGTTGAGTTAAGGCAATTAGTACATGTCATCCTCATGGCACTACAGATGGATTAGGATAGACACACCCTCCAAATCAAGCCAGTCAGACCCAATAACATGACTCCTAGGACTTTTATAAAACACAACGGGGAGCCAACTTTTCTCCTTTCTATCAGAATTTTAAAGATTTTACATTTCTATGCCCTTGATTGTCAGACTGAAAGCTACATACAGAATTCATTTATAGTTTGGTAATGCACATAAAACAGGAACATTTATTCAAACAACTGCTTTCCAATAGTATAAAAAGTAGTAAATTAAATGATCTCTTATCCCTCATGGTGAACACTTTTTTCATTTAGGTAATTTTTCTACTGTTTTAAGAGCATATTAAAGTTATCCTCACCAGACAAGTATAGTGTAATAAAATGGAAATGACGATATGTTAGAACAGGAGAGGTCACCTTTAACAACATCATCAAATGTATTTTTACTCTTGCACCACAGCACAAAAAAAGACTATATTAGTATTATTAAAATTAGCATTATTAAAATCCTAAAGTATTCAAGAAGTCAAATGGTCTTCACAGCAGTACACTTCTATGATATGATTACAAAAACTGTAAACATTTTGTACTTGGACTGTTTCTATCTTGGTGTGGTAAAAAGTATTTTCTACTCAAGTACAAAGAACATGGGATCTTCTACATATTGAAAATCCCGACTACAAAAAAATCCCTTATTTATTGGTAATAAATAAGTCATTTATTTATTGGTAATAAATAAATTAATTAAACATGAGTCAGTGAAAGCTAGATACTGTTTTATTTTCTTATAAACTGATAGAGGCCTTTGACTTCCCTAATTACTAAAAAATATAAATATCCCAATTACCAAAAATTTAAAAATAATTTAAAATTTGAAAAGAGAAAATGTATACACAACTAGTGACCTCTAAGAGAAGAAATGTACGGATTTTGTAATTTTTTTTTTTTTGAATATTTATTTATTTATTTATTTATTTTTTTATATTTTGTTTTATTTATTTTTTTTATTTTTTTTATTTTTTATTTTTTATTATACTTTAAGTTCTAGGGTACATGTGCATAACGTTTATATCGTGTATAACTCCCCAATGCAATCCCTCCCTCCTCCCCCCTCCCCATGATAGGCCCCAGTGTGTGATGTTCCCCTTCCCGAGTCCAAGTGATCTCATTGTTCAGTTCCCACCTATGAGTGAGAACATGCGGTGTTTGGTTTTCTCTTCTTGTGATAGTTTGCTAAGAATGATGGTTTCCAGCTGCATCCATGTCCCTACAAAGGATGCAAACTCATCCTTTTTTATGGCTGCATAGTATTCCATGGTATATATGTGCCACATTTTCTTAATCCAGTCTGTCACTGATGGACATTTGGGTTGATTCCAAGTCTTTGCTATTGTGAATAGTGCCGCAATAAACATACGTGTGCATGTGTCTTTGTAGTAGAGTAATTTATAATCCTTTGGGTATATACCCAGTAGTGGGATGGCTGGGTCATATGGTACATCTAGAACCGGATTTTGTAATTATTAAAGATTATTCCCAAGATTATACATTAGAAATTACATGTGTGGTCCCCTTTCTCATGTCATTCACGTTAGGACCTCTAAAAAAAAATACTGTTTTTTTAAAATATCAATGAATATGATAAATTTACATAAGAATTTACAACTATCCACAAAGTTTATCTAGATATATATAAAAGGAAAAAAAATCATGTCAAACTGAATTATTATATTTAATATTTGCACAATCTCCCAATTACTGAGTAATGATATATAATTCACCAATTTGCTTTAGTTATATAGGTACTATCTTAAAGTCAGACTGAATTTATCTTCTTATGTAATGACTTCTGCTAATATCTTAACTGCTGTAAAATATTCTAGAAAAAAATTTAAATTTTACTCTCAAAGAAATATAAATGACTGTACAAAATCAAACATCCTTTTAAAATTTCACTGCTAATGTCAGCTAGCTGGCATGATGAGGTGAAAATCTTAATTGCTGAAAAAAATACTAAACAAGTGACTCCATACTCTAAAATAAAAAAGAAAAATTAAAAAAAAAAAGAAAAAAAAACCTTCACGGCTCTCTGAGGATTACATGAATTTGGCAGGTAACCCATGTGAATTATTTTATGGGTTCAAATAATGGAGCCAAAAAGATAAATCAAGTTTTAAATAATTATATTTTTTAAAATACACAGTATATCCTTATGCCAAGATACTGTGAAACAATTAACCACAAAAAGGATTAATTTTACAGCAGAATAAATCAAAATAGTTTAATATATTTAAGATCTAGTTTCATTTTTAAATGATTCTGAGAGAATGAAACACTTTTCTGTAGCTCTCCTTTGCATGAGCTGGAGGGGAAGAAAAAAGTAAAGTAGTAACCTATGTCAAAGCTGTCAAGTAAAAGCAAATGATTCCTTTCTCAATTTCCTAACAGGAATTAGCCTCCTCTCTATTCATATCTGGTACTATATTAAGTGAATTCAAGTTCACAGGCCTATAAGGAGAGCACCAAAAGGACAAAGCATTTCACAAAATACACAACAACTTTTAGGATAATGCCAGGTTCAAAATTGGGTTCCTTTAAACCCCTAACTAAACAAAGAATAGATTAAAAGTGAAGTTAGAACACACATGCTTTCCTTTGTTTACAACAATGCCTAACTGTATTGAATCACTGTATTTTACCAAGTGGCACAGAACAGCTTTGAAGATACTAACGCATGACTGTGGGGCAACGCTACTCAAAAAATATCTAAATACATGAGGACCAACCCAAATGGATTTGCAACTTAAGCAGATGGTTGAGAAACCAAGAATAATATTAAGAGAATCATTTTAGAAAATGTATTCCTTGAATTTAAGATCAAGAAAATTACTGAAGTAGTTGACTTCAAACACAGAACAGTATTCCAGATATGAAAACTAAAGTGATATATATCTGCCCTCCCATTTGTCAATAAATATTTGATAATTTTATGCAGTAAGCTAAATCTATAATTTAATTTGTTAAAGGCTTACCTAATTTGTCCAAGTGATAAAATGTTTGACTGTAATTAGCACCCAGTGATACGGCATTTTTATGTCTGATATACCAGTGGGTTAAAATATTATTCAAAATAAAGCCAGGGTCATATATTTTTATTTCTCTACAGATTAAGTAGTTTCTCTCTCATTACAAGACTCCATATACAAGTAACTACCTGTGGTCAGCCACCTCACAAATACATACTTTTGGACATTAAGATCAATAAGTATATTATAGAACGATTTTAAACAAAGATTGATAACATACATGAAAAAATACAGAGTGGGGATTAAGAGGGAAGGATAATATGAACGACATGAAGAAAGGAAAGGAGAAAAGGATAAAAAAAAGTAAGGAAAAGAGGCATGAAAAATATCTTTGTTGATTTATATATAGAGATATTTTTTCCATTTTTATTTTCCACCCCCTCTCCCACAAGATAGTACAATTTCACCATTTGTTTAGGTATTTTAAGAAAGCACACAACCAATGCTAAAATTTTGATTACCAATGTCCAATTATTTTGATAGCTAGACAAAGCTTTCTCATAAAAATTTACACCATAGTTTTAAAACATGAACATCAAACGTATTTAGTAGTGAAAAAACTGTACATACATTTACACAGAAAATATATATTTCTGGATTAATCATTAATATGCAGCTTACAAATGATATGTGGTAGGAAGCCTTGGTAAAGAGTAGGTGCTAAACTTTTATCTAAATTTGTCATACAATTTTCTGTACCTAGTGGTGTGGGCTTTATTGGTTAGATTAGGCAATTATAAAACAAGCAACTGTCCACTGTTTCTTGTAGAAGCACTAAAAGCAATGGAATAACCTGATGCTGATATTTCAGAAGGGAAATAAGTGGTCTCCATGGTTAAGGAAGTTGATTCTATGTTTTAAGTAAGTTAATAATCACAGTGTTGCAATGTGATGGTGAGTTGCGACCTCTAAAGAAGTAACAATTTCTTCAAAGTCAAAGGTATCTCTCACTTTAGAAGGCCCCTCTCACTTATATGACTGCAAATTAATGCATGTTTGGGTAGTTGTTTATAAGATATCGAGAGTTAAGCACATATGTATCACTTTACATCAATTAAGAGGCCACGGAACAAAATTGAACTGGGCAGGTTATTCTGCCAAAGACAAACTATCCAAAGTGCATTGGGATCTATTACATACTTGGTTCACAAACACAAGAACTACCACCTTGTGATTATATATGCAAGCAGGTATCGTTACGTAGTTATACAATTAAACTGAGGGGGATGTTCCAGAATGTGGACCCTTATACTATAAATCATTTCGATGTAAAGAGAGATAGGGACTTTGGGCAGGGCCCTTTCAAATTTGGGCAAAAATGCAGGGACAATTAGGTGCTTAAAGTACTCTACTTGGAAGGGTCAACTGGCCTAGTTACTTGCAAACAGGGTAAGAAGCTAGAAGACTGAGGACAAATTTAGTCCCTGAGATCTGAGAGTTCTTTAATATTAATAACATAGTAATTTGTAAGTTACTATGTCATTTTTTTTTTCCTTTATCTTTAAACTTGTAGTAAAGTCTGAACCATCAGATCTGTACTTTGAAGAACTGAAGAAACAATCTGTACCATTTCTTAAACGAAGTTGCAAATGAGGAGAGTGGTGTCCCTCATTTCCAAAGGACAGAGTTAGTGACAAAATTTGTGATCAGTAGAGCTGAGAAGACAGGCTGGGCAAATCTCACTAATGTCATCAGCATATGAAGCAGCTATTGAAAAAAGGAATGAAAAGAGAAACAGAAAAAGATGGAATTGAAGAACCTGAGGTCCTATTCTTGAACACAATTGAGAAAACTCCCTGAAAAACTCTTAGTTCTTAGGGGGGCAATTTTTTATGGGTGCTAATTTTTAGCCATCAAGTTAGCAGTGGCTGCAGTTACCATAAAACAAAAGTTCGAGTTAAATATTTGTTACTTGCAGAGAAAACATGAACACAAAGGGAACAGAGAGGAATACTTTTATCTTTCTAAATTACAACAAGCAGTGTGTAATACAATTATTCATGGCCTTGTAGATAACCCTTCTAAAGTGAGATCTGCTAGTTAGCTAAACATAACCTTCCATTCTGGCCTCTTAATGTTCTGTTTGCCATAAGAATGTATTACAAAGGAAGGACCATGTAGATAAAAATATATCTGAACCATGATCGAACAAAAAAGGCTTGATATCCACTGTGAGATTTCTATATTTCATATTAAGAGAAGGGTCCTCACATTTGAAGTTTTTCAATGGATAACAAAAACTCTGGGTCTGTCAGGTAATAATGAACAAAATATTAATAACTACTGGTTGTCATGCTCTATGAATAGGTTTAAACTGTTTAACTGAAATTTACTTAATGTTCATTGTGAATCTAAAGATCAGTATCAAATCTCAACTATAGAACTGTGAAATATAAGATTTTATTTTTTATCAGTGCTTTTTATTTTAAATCTGTTACCAATATTCACACTCAGTAAATAATTCTAGGCAGCGTAAAACAAGATAAAAAGATGTATAGGTATAGGAACTAAAAAATAATTTACTATGTTTAGTAAAAAAAAATTAGCATACCTTTAATGAAGCTACAAGTCACCAAAAAAAATGCCTAGAAAAATTCATAAAATGTTATAGTTGTTGAAGACCTTCAAAAACACTATAAATCTAACTTCCTGCCTCCAAAAGCCAACTTCCCACTATACTACACTACCACATGTGCAAAAAACCCACACACAAAATTATCTTATATGAATATTAAAATGGTTACAAATCAATTTAATAACCAAATGCAGATTTTAAATCTGATGTAAAATGTGATATAAAACCTCATTATAGAGTCCTGAATTTGATCTTGTGAAAATAGTAGTTTAACATGGTCTTTAAAATTATGAAACTTACCTTTTTCAATCTTCTTTAGCTGAAAATTCTATTATCAGGTGCCATATTTTAGAGAAAGAATGAAAGCATATAAATAGCATTCTTTACAGACTACTCATGAAGCCTCCTTAGAACTTGAAAGTAAGCAAATTAGTATTCCCACCTTCACCTCAATGAATGATTAGAGGAGACTGAAGTTATCACTTTTTATTTTATTATATTTAATTTTATGACCATATTCCCTATTAGCAGAAAGGAAAAGCAGAAGTCATTCTATACAGAATCTTGATAGCCAAACGAAAAACAAGTTAGATATAGTTCCCACAGCTAGAGGAGCTAGAGACAGAGCCAAGTGCCCTACCAGCACAGAGAAACAAACTGGGTGGTTTGGAAGGTACATTCACATTGGTGAATCTAGAAAGATGACGTTGATGAGATAAACTGAAAAGACTTTCTAAACTTTAAAACCTATTTTTAAATATAATACTTCCAATTTTAAAATGTTCTTTTCCAAATCGATGTTATGGTTTTGTCTAATAAAAGAAATAGAATACTGCAGAAGAAGATTTTAACAAGACAAGCAACTAATGCTCAGTCAAGGCCAGCTAACATCCTGGATCTAGAAACGAACATCACACAACGGGGCCTATCATGGGGAGGGGGGAGGGGGGAGGGATGGCATTGGGAGTTATACCTGATGTAAATGACGAGTTGATGGGTGCTGACGAGTTGATGGGTGCAGCACACCAACATGGTACAAGTATACATATGTAACAAACCTGCACATTGTGCACATGTACCCTAGAACTTAAAGTATAATAATAATAATAGTAATAAAAAGAAATTCTACTGATTTACTTTGCCCTAATCTCTCCTGCATTTGCTTCATGGTCATAAGGCATCTAGAAGGAATCAAAGGGAAGGAGTACCTTAATCTGAAGATTCAGAAGCATAAATTCTGCCTTCTCTTCCACACCTGTTACTAATTTAATGCTTCATCCAGGAGTAAAGTCTCCATAGCCATTTTTAGTGATTAACAATTTCTAAATGCAATAAAATAAAGCTACCTGTAAGCGTGTAAGTCCTCTTAAAATATTTAGTTCTCATTAGAGACTATAGTTTTATGTGCGAGAGATTTTCCTCTTGGGGTACCCAAAGGTTAGGTCAGAGAAATATTGTGAGATAACAAATGGAAGCTTACAAGTAAAAAAGCTTTAAAAAAGAATAGTAGCAATGGACAAAGCTAAAAATCTGGATATGAATATTATAATTTCGCTGTTCTTTGGTATGGTACCCCATTCGGTACTACCTTTTCAAAATGGCTACTCTATTAAAAAAACTACTACCTTTTTTAAAAAACTGAAAATAGTTTTATTACTGTGATGATAAGGCAATATTTGTCAACCTTTAAAATTTAGGCATATATATGAATATATATATATATATATATATATATATATGATAAATACCAGTAATTACTGGAAGTATTAACTAATATATATAAGATAAATACCAGAAATTACTTGAAGCATAACATTTTGATATATAATATTCCAGAACTTTATATATTATTATATCTACCTACCAATATGTTTCATTAAAAAAATTAGGTCATATTAGGTGACTGATTCATCTTTCTTGTTCTATAAAATACCACAGCTATTTTCCAGGTCAGTAAGTGTACATTTTGTATCAATAGTTTTAAATGTTGCAAAACATTTCGCTAAGTGGATCTATTACAATATATTTATCTATCTCTTTTTGTTAGATATATAAGTTAATTCTAATATCTTGCTCTTAAAATATGCATTTTTACATGAACTTCTGAAGTTAATGATCTATTTCCTTTTAAAAGGATGTTAGATACATTTTTAATCATTAAACAATAACAATCTTATAATTTAGAAAGCCAATCTACTCTGAAAAAACTTTCTCAGGAAAAATAATTTCAGACAATACAAAGCTGTCATTTGGGGAAGGAAATTTTAATTTAACATTATCCAATGTTTAATCTCTATTACCTCTCCAAAAACAATATGGTGTGTTTAAAGGTAACTAGTATACTAGGTATGTTAGGGAGAAGAAAAATCACCTTTTACAAAAACCTTTTTTATTTTCATTAATTTATACTTCTTCTTGAAAATAAAGGCTGGGCGCAGTGGCTCACGCCTGAAATCCCAGCACTTTGGAAGGCCAAGGTGGGTGGATCATGAGATCAGGAGATCAACACCATCCTGGCTAACATGGTGGAACCCGTCTCTACTAAAAATACAAAAATGAGCCTGGCATAGTGGCGTGCTCCTGTAGTCCCAGCTACTCAGGAAGCTGAGTTAGGAGAATCGCTTTATCCTGGGAGGTGGAGGTTGCCGTGAGCCGAGATCACGCCACTGCACTCTAGCCTGGGCAACACAGTGAGAGTCGGTCTCAAAAAAAAAAAAAAAAAAAAAAAGAAAGAAAAGAAAAGAATATACTTTAAACTAATTTAAGAAAGAAATAAACTACCTGGGTTTCTATCTCCTCTATTAGTGTCAACCTTTTCTGGAGGAAGGTACCATAACACTTCTCAAGAGTATATTCCTATGTATTTGTACATTTGATATAGAAGTATCAACCAGCTACTACTACCCATTACGTAGTTGCAACAAATATTTATCCTTATTTTGCAGATGGGGAAACTTTGGCCAAAGAGGTTACATGACTTGGCCATATCTCATATTTGTCAATAGAAGATACAAGAATAATGTACTTGATATCCATTTCCTAAATCCAAATGCTCTTTTCGTGGGGTATGGCGGTGGAAGAGGGGTACAGAATTGGAGAAAAAAATATACATAATAGATGGACAAGCAGGAAAAGCAGCAACAGAAGCATGTAAAGTCCTCAAATGGAAAAGTAAATCCATGAAGAAACATGCTAAATTCAGCCACATGGGATTATATCACTTTTATACATACAGAATCATAGATGTGGCCTTAGATAGCATAAAGCCCAACCATATCTTATAGATGAAGGGCTAGCTGTAATGTTTTAGGCCTGAGCTTAAATGCTGTCTACTTAAAGATGCTTCCCTTGACTACACTCTCAAAAGGAAATCTCTCCTATTATAATATTCATATAAGGTGCTCAGCAAACATATTTTGAATGGATGAATGGGAAGACACTAACCTGGATGATAGGAAAAAATGAATCTTATTCAGAGAACCTAGCATTCACCTAAACTAGTATTCAGAGAAACTATTCACCTAATAGATGCAAAACAAAATACTACTCAGAAACGTCAATGAATACCCAATTTTGATACAGCAGTTTACTTATAAGTAAACTAAGGATACTCTTTTGGCTTCAAAACTCGGTCTAAATAGATCTATATTTTTAAAGTATCTGCCCCAAGCTGAAATATTACAACTTCCATTATCACATAATGCAATATCCTTTCTGAAACCTGTCTAGACAGTCATGATCTGCTGGAGTCTGAAATATTTTTCTTTTATGATCATGAACAGACGTGGAGCAACAACATGTTTAAAGCACTAAATTGTAGAAACACAAGGATTTTATTACTAAAGCAATTTTGCTCAACATTTAATAAGCATTGGCATGCCTGCATGCAAACATACAAAATCTACAGTATCAATTAGGCTTTGATATTGTACTTGCTCCTATCTGTTACTTTTTGTATATGTGCTCAAAACCATTTCTTAATACTGAAGTGCTACTTTTGCCCTTTGAAGTAGCACCACAGCCAGGTGCGGAGTCTCACGCCTGTAATCCCAGCACTTTGGGAGGCCAAAGCGGGTGGATCACTTGATGTCAGGAGTTCGAGACCAGCCTGGTCAACATGGTGAGACTCTGGTCTCTGATAAATATACAAAAAATTTAGTGGGTGTGGTGGTGCATGCCTGTAATCTCAGCTACTCCGGAGGCTGAGGTAAGAGAATCACTTGAACCCAGGAGGTGGAGATCACAGTGAGCTGAGATCATGCCACAGCACTCCAGCCTGAGCAACAGAGTGAGACTCCATCTCAAAAAGGAAAGAAAGAAAAGAAAAAGAAATAGTACTGTAATGTTTCCTAAGATATTTTGGAATCTGACGTCATGTTTCTTATTTTCAACACTGAGACTACTACTAGAAATAGCATAGAAAACGTTTTAATAGTCTTCTAAAAGCTAAAATTCAATATGTTACTAGCTCATTAATTATCTTTGCTCAGAACTCCAGGGTTTTGATGTGATAGGAAAATTCCCTTGAGGAAAGAAGAAATACTTTTAGATCTTAGATGCATGTCTGTCAGGGAGCAAGAGAAAGGGCAGATGAAAGGGACAATCTTTTCAACATATAAACATGATTCATGCCATAACTACAGGCAGCCAAAGCCAGTTATAATAGGTTTTTTTCTCAAAAAAATGAAAGGATCAGCTGTGTCTCAGTTGAACAATTTTAAGTATCAAGATCCAGGGGAAACATTACCCAATTTTACTTTAATCTGTTCTCTTAATTTCCTGACCAGCCCTTTGGAAATTGTTGACTGCTCACAGTCACAAAGCCTTACAATGGAGAGTTTACCCAGCAGGTATAAATTCTTGGCTGGCTTCCCTCATGGGATTAGGTCATTACCGCTTCTTCTACAAGTCTGAGAATCTGTCTATATGCTACTTAAGTGGCCACTCCTAATATTTACATTGCTACATCTAATATGAACAATAGCATTTATTTTTATAATTTATTATAAGCAATAGAGTTTAAAATACATTTTGACACATATTAATTTATTTGATCCTCACAACAGTCTTTTTTGGCACATTGGATAGATATTATTATCCTATTTTTATAAACGAAAGAGATGGATGTCAGGAAGGTTAAGTAAATTGTTCTGAACAACACAGCTGGCAAGGCGTGGCTCTGGAACTGGAATTAAGATCTTTAGACTCCTATTCAAGCATTTTTTTCCCACTATATCCCTGTGATTTTAGATTGTGGATTCTAGTCAGTTCTACACCAAGATGCTGACTCTGCCTAAATAACTTAAATTTATTTAAACCTTGACTAAAAAGGTGTATTTAAATAAGTAAATGTGACATAAATAAATAAAATAAAACAAATAGGTTTAATGAGAAGGGGAGAATGGAACTAATATGGGTGTTTCTACCTGGGTCGTGCCATATAATAGGTACTTTACATGTTATCTGCATTCATCAAGACAAAGCAGTATGAAACATTTCCTGAAGTACTTTAATCTGTGCACCGTTCTAAAAATCGCATGCATAGCTCTAGTCCTTATAACTCGGTCAGGCTTATATTATCATTCAGAAAACACAGAGCTTGAGGCTCAAGAGAATAAATGGTTTATTGGTCCCAAATTATACATCCACTATGTGGCAATGCCAGAAACTGAACTTAGATGCCTGGCCCTAGTAATGTATGTCTTATAAACTCCATCTAAAGTAGCCAGAAACCATCAAAAAACACTTGCTAAAATTCAGACATTATTTTTTAAATGAACAAATGAAATACAAGGGAGTTTCATTCTAATAGTTACAGTAGAAAATAAAAATTGAAGCTTGTACAGGACTTCAAAGTTTCTAATTTCTTTTAATCATTAATTTTTGTATTCTCATAACAGTACCTGTTCTGTTTAATATTGGGTACTGTGATGTCTACTCTGATAATACTGGGTGTTATCCCTACTTTACAGATGAGCACAATATGAGTGTTAAGCAGTATGCCTAGGAGTTCATGGTTAAAAATTTTTTTATAAAAAATAAAAAGAATTAAAATGCAGGCTTTCTAAATTTCAGTTTTCTTCTTACTGAAGTCCCAGCTTGCAAAAAACAAAATGGGAAGACTATCGAAACAAGAAAAATAAACCTAACTAAAATGAAGATCAGTTATATTTTACTAACTGACTAAAATGAATTAGAAATCTACAGCAAGGATTCAAAAATCTATAACACAAAATGATTCCTTAAATATATCTGCGGAAATCCCACCGAACAATTTAGCACAGGAATTTCTAGCCCCAAAAGCCAAAACAAAGAAAAAAATGTGATCAAAATCTATAAAATCATGACTAGTGAAAATTCACTAAATTAATATATAGCAGAATTGCATGCTGTTCCTTTAAGTTTAAAGGAGGCAAATGTATAACAAATGAAAAGCTATATTCTCTATACTGCAAGCATTACACATAAAAACCCAAGAAGTCACAGAGACACAAATATAAATGGTTTAAAAGCATCTAGACTTATGGCTGACATACCTCTAATGGGGTTTGTCAGGGAAGTGCTAGAGTCATGATGGGGAAAGAGCCTTCTTTGTTGAGGATGTCAACATATTGAAGATGTTGAGGAAACTATAATATATTCCTTTCTCCCCAGCAGCATGACCTTTATTTAATGGATTGGTTTTCAGAGTGAGATAATCAACTTCTTCTGTCTAGTAGCCTTTGCACCCAGGTACTTACTCTTCATTTCACCAGAATAACTCTCTCGTCTTTCTGTGTTGGGCCTGCACCCTGATCACATGAACTATGATGCCAGCTTATTGTCTTTTCACTAACGTCTTTCTCTGGCCTGTGCTACACAGTCTGAGCTTTAATGCTGGAAAAAAAAATAATGAAATAAAAGTTGAGTCACAAATGTCTACTTCTTTAATCTTTATTTAGTTTTCTACTTTTATTTTTAAGAGAATAAGTAGATTCAACAGGGTCTCCCCTGAGGCCAACAGACATCACTTTTATTTTAGATATGTAAGTAACCAAATGCCCAGTCTTGATCTGTCTAGACATGGTTCACACTTAAGAGCCTACAGGGACCAGGCAGGTTATATAAATGAGTCAAGTGGGTTGACAAAAAGTAACAGCAAGTGGCAACATCTATGCCAAACTGAAACCTGCATGCTCCCTCTAAAGCAATCTAATTCAAATTTTCAAAGAACATAGAAAAACAAAATTTTCAGACTAGATCGACTATGCATGACATTCGGAGATTTCTGGGGAAAAACAGGAAAACCAGAGGCTTAATGCTTTATCTTCAGATAACATGTTGATTAGATAGCATACTCTTTATCAACATGAACTCATGTATGCACATCCTACGAAAATGAAAGCAAATACTCTTTAGCTACCAACACTAGGCAGATACTCTAGGAGATTTAGCTATCATTAAATGGTACCTTTTGGGATTACTGAAGAAAGTGTTTTATCAGGTTTTAAAAAGCACTGTTACAGGCACCATTCTAAGTTGATAAAGGCAGAATCCCTACCCTCAGATAAACTTATAGAGTAATAAAGATAGTTACTCTGATAATACAAAAGAGTGAATCACAGGTTTAAATGGCACAGCTGACAACATTGACAACTAAGAATAATTACCTTGTCCCAGTTGTATGAAGAGTATGTAGTTTGGAACAGAAGAGCAGGTTGACTCCATCCTCTTTATAAATTCTGTAGGCTAAAAGTGCCCTCAGTTGCAATTCTGGGCCACTGCTTTACAGAAAGAACAGTGAACCCTAGAAAAAGAAAGTGACTTTCCCAAGGTAAACACACAAACAAACAAAAAACTAGTTAGTGGCAAAGCCAGAAGCAGATTTCAAAGTGTCCATCTTGTTTTTTGTTTTTGTTTGTTTGTTTGGTAGAGATGAGGTCCTACTATGTTGCCCAGGCTGGTCTTGAACTCCTGGCCTCAAGCTTCTGCCTCCAAAATCACTCCATTTTATCTGACCTAATCTGTTTTTTTTTACTGACCAGCACACTGTCTCTGACAACCAAAAAAAAAAGAAAAAAAAAGAAAAGAAAACACACAAAACAAAAACAAACAAACAAACACAGAACTTACCCTTAATGTGTTATTTTTTAAATCACATTCTGGTAAATATAGTTATTCAATGCATCTACTGAGAAGCTCTGGGCTAGACACTGGAAGTATAAATTGCTGAACACAGCATAAATAGTCCTGCTCTCATGGAAATTCAGTGTCACAAGGAATTTGATGTTTTCAACATGGGGCCAACATAGTTTAAAGCTCATAACATATTCTTCTCTTCTTGTCTTCTATTAATGGATACAATTTGAAAGTAAGTCCTTAATTTCATACTGGAGATGGCAGTCTCTCCCATGGATTCTATAATAATGTTAGCATTTATCATTTTTATATTTGCTCATTAAACTGTTAGAGATTCTTCATGATGAAAGGTAGAAAAAGACTATTCATGCCAGGACTCTGTCATCAAATACTTCTTCAGACTTCTATACTTTAGCTAACTTTTTCTTGCCAAAGCTATTCAAAGTACAGCAGCTTCTTCCTCTGATATTGCTACATATGCACTTTAAGGTTTCTTAATCCTTTGCTCATTTATTATGTTGTATATGGATTCACCTTCTAATACAAAGATAAAGGTCACCTTAGCATGCTTTGTTATAAATGGGAATGCTGAAGACAATAGAGTCTTTATTGTAAAAGTCAGGATTTTCAGTTTCCAAGCTATTAATAGTTACTATGTCAAATTCTCTTAAAATGTCATTCTTTTATGCCTAGGAATGTATATCATTGCAGGAGAAATATCTTTAAAATAAATATTAAAATATATATTAGTAAATAACACAAAATGTAATTAAGACTTGCACCACAAATTCCATGGGGCTGGGGGGAATTAGTAGTTAACAGTGAAAGCATTTGTGATAAACTCTAAATGTTTCATTATACGCAGCTGTGAATTGGTAAATCTGAAAGTGTCTGAAGCTACTCTTACATGTCACATATTCAAGGGTAGGGAATGGAGTGCAAAAAAAATTTTACTGTAGCTCCTGTAAAATGACACATTTTCTAATGCTATTTCTTTTTTTTTTGTTTTTCTTTTTCTTTTAACATTGGCTAGGAAACAGATGGTAGCAATTCAATACCACAAAATATGCCACAAGGCCTTTCCATGCAAACATATTTTTCAGCAAGTACAGGATCTGTGCAACTCTGCAGAAATGGCTAAGTGCATGGGTGCATTCACGGTGGAGGAGGGCAAATATGTCACTCACACTGAGTGGACCAAATTTCTTCATATCCAAGACCGGCCATCTAAGCAGTGACTTGCCTCTCCCAGCTGGGAAAAGACATTATATTGCGTAACTCCTTTCAAATACCACACTTAGGGAAAATAGAGCTCTAGCGTGATGACATTGGTCTTATTTAAATATTATTTTCCATGGCAAAACACAAAAATCCAACAACAGTAAACTACACTCTGGTCCTGTGTACATCATGTGTCCTTACTCTGTGTTAAAAACAATAGCAACAACAAAAATAAAAAGAGCTAACAAGTCAGAAATTGTATTAAGCATTTACATAAAACTCATTGGAGTCCCACAACAATCCTAACTAGATCTTATCATCATGCCCTATTTACAGATGAGAATACTGAGTAGTAGGAAATGTAGATAACTTACCCAAAGTCACACAGCTAGCATGACTAAGGCAAATCCAGGCACTCTGAGTCTAGGCTCCACATTACAATATCCTACACCTCTCCAGAATACCACACAATAGCTAAAAGCTGATTTGACTTATCTTCAACATACTACTTTAGTAGAGTATGCTCTATACAGCAATATCAAGTGTTTTGATAGTAAATTTGATCAGTAAATTTTACTTTAAATGAAGATCATTTCCTCAGAAATATCAAAATTAATTCAATGGTGTTAACAATTAAAGTCACTCAAAACCTACTTTTCATTTTAAATTTGAGGTATGTCAATAAAATAGCAGAAACAATGTTGGTGTTAATTAGCGTCATTGAAGAGGCCTACTAGAGGCCATAGCAGTATATTCCATGCTGTCTGAGGAAATGTTAGAATAGGGCATTTCTGGCCGGGCGCAGTGGCTCAAGCCTGTAATCCCAGCACTTTGGGAGGCCGAGACGGGCAGATCACGAGGTCAGGAGATCGAGACCATCCTGGCTAACACGGTGAAACCCCGTCTCTACTAAAAAAAAAAAAAAAAAAAAAAAATACAAAAAACTAGCCGGGCGAGGTGGCGGGTGCCTGTAGTCCCAGCTACTCGGGAGGCTGAGGCGGGAGAATGGCGTAAACCCGGGAGGCGGAGCTTGCAGTGAGCTGAGATCCGGCCACTGCACTCCAGCCTGGGCGACAGAGCGAGACTCCGTCTCAAAAAAAAAAAAAAAGAATAGGGCATTTCTAAATAATGAAAATCATGACTACGTTACTTTTTAAATTTAAAATGAATGCTCATAAAGTAAAATTTATCCTATAGTCCTCATTACATAAAATGCAGGGCAGATATAGATATTAGATTTATATAAGAAGTGAAAGTAATATTATTCTTACCAATTAATTTTCTTTAATTTCTCTTGAAAAAAGTAAGATATTACTGTATTTCCCATTTTCTTTTCTTATTTTTAAAACCTAGGGCTTATGACTTCTATATACTGATCTTTGGTCATAAAAAGTTGTCATTAAAATTCAAAAAACTGACACATAAAACTTTAAAAATTACTATCACAAAACCACTTTTTGTAAACTCTGTAGAAGCACTACAGAGCACTGCTTTTGCATAAGAAATCATCTGCATGATAAAGTACAATGTTTTAGTCTCTTATAAGAAACTACAACTTAAAGAAATCAGGGATTCTAAATAATAATCACATATCCAAATTACATGGAACTGGCTGTGAATTTATTCCACTATCCAAAGACCGCAGAAAATAAAACACTTAAAAAACAATGTGTTTTCATCTCTAGTGGTAAACTTAACATATACTGAAGAGATCTTTGTTAAAGAACTACATTTTCTTTCCTCTTGCTTTGCATTAAACGTCACACAAATGAACAGCAAACATCTAGAATTAGATGGAACTATATATTACCCATTCATTCTATAATGAGAATGAACATCTATGAAAGGGAAACCTTTTACTATTTAGCCCTAAGAGAAGCCTAAAGAGGTTCATGACATCTAAATATCCACGTCTTCCAATGTTAAGTGACGTCTTCCTCCATCCTGGTTCTGAGAAAGGGCACTTACACATTAATTCTGGGCTGGCCATGAATGCTGTCTCTGAGTAATCTGAAACAGTTCAAAAGCAGTGAATAGTCTGTTGTAAACTAGTAAGCTGTAGGACACAGCTGCCTTCAGCAAAGAGTTCAGAAATGTGGGTAGACTTCTCTGTTTCCTTACCTATCTCAGCCTTCAGTAATTTACTTTTTGTTGTTGTTGTTCAATGCCACAAAATCAATCTCATAAAGACCTACTTCACATTTATGTGTGTGTAAAAGCACTATGTACCATAGGATAGATTTCATTTCGTAATTTTTTCCATTTAAGGTCAAAAGTACTAAGAAATCTTAACAAAACTCTTATTCTAAGCCACAAATAGCTCTAGGAGAGTTATATTTCTTAATGCCATAATGCACAACCTCGTGTGAGATGAGACATTTGAAAAACAGGGTAACAGTCATTTCTGTCAAATCTTGAAAAGCAAGGTCTTAGACATTCAATGCTACACAACTGCGAAGAGCAAAGATTTATAAGACATATAAATTTCACAATTTCATTTTTCCTTCCTGGCCCCAGAAGTCACTTGAGTCTATAGTCCTGACTTCAAATCTGAAGACCTAGATTTGAATTCTGCCCCCTCATACCTAGATTTCCCTGTTATTATTATTTTTTAAGAACACTAATACCTTCCTTTACCATTTTCTAAGGGAAGGCGTCTCACATTCCTCTTATATAGGAGGCTCTCAATAAATGATACTGTTTACTCTTCTTTCCTGTAACCACAGGTTTCTTCAGTTTATTATGAGATAGAGTTTTCCAAAGTACAAAAGTGCCATAAGAATATTATCCTTTTCTATTTGAACTTAGAAAACATCAGTATCAGGTCTTCCAAAATGAAGTCTCAACATGATTACAGACAATGAAAAAAATGATCAGTAAAGTCATAAAGAGACTTTATGTTTTGGGCATGGCAAGCAGTAGACTCCATATGCTTGCTTTCTTACTGTATTAGCTGTTATAAATGGCAGGTGTGAGGATATTTTGCATTTCTTGGTCATTCTTATATTTAGCCTGCCTAATGGCCACAATAATATAAATATACTTCTGATAACAATAATTCCCTGCCTTGGCATTTTATACTTCTTTCCTCTAATATATCGCTATGTTATATGCAAAGTCTAAACTACAAAAATTGCCACTCTCCTAATATGATTAGAACCTTTTTGATTAGACAGATAAATGCTTCCAGAAATGTATAATTTCAAATAAGCAGTTTTTTTTTTTCATATTTAACTGAAAAGTAAACAAATAGTATTATTCCAGTGTGGGAAATACTGGTGTTAGTAACATGTACAATTCTCTGAAATTCTCACCTTCTTTGGAATATTTAATTATTCAGGCAACAATATTCTGTGAGTACTCAAGGCCTTTAAGATTTCCTTTATGAAAACCTAGAAAATATGGTCCTGGTACTTACATAGCTTACAATTTAAAGTTTAGGCTTAAACGCTGTACCTCTTATTTCTAGGCCTCTGACATTTAACCTTTACGTATTCTGATCTTTAAACATGATTCCTTTTTGCATGCCCCACAGGTCTAAATTATTATGTATTGTATTATGATAACTCTAAGTAAACTGGGGCATGAAAACAAATCAGTTTGTCTATTAATAAATAAATGTAAACAAGTATTGTTTTTTAAATATAGTAACAAATCTCTTTGACATGCTATTTTGAAAAGAAAACTAAATTAGAGGAGCTGGTTTCTCTAGCAACCATTTGACATGTAAGTTTGAGCATGCCATTTAATTTCTCTTGGTCTCAGTTTCTTTATCTGTAAAAGAAAGGAACAAAACTAAATGATTTGTAAAAGATTCTGCCAGCTCTCAAATCTATACTCTGAATTAAGTCTTTTAATGAAATGAATTAAATGGCAAGTTAATAAATCATCTAGCAGATTAAATGCGATAGTCTGGTTAAGATTTTGTTGCAGGGAAGGCAGAGACTTGCACTTTGGTTTAATTTGTAAAATAATAGATCTAGTCAAATTTAGAGCTTGTTGAAGGTGACAGCTTATTCTGCAAATGGCTTTATTACTTGAATAGAGCATTAGGCCATATTTAGAAAGCATTTGAAGTAGCAAAGCAAAATAGATTTTTATGGCTTTATTTAATGTCATGTTTCCAAAAAATCACAAATTAGTTCCATTAAATTTAAACAAAGATACATTTAAAACTTGGCAAAGGTGGCTGTGATAATGAAAGATGATTATTTCTCTACCTGTCTCGTACAACAAGGCTACACACAACCATGATCAGATTTAATCTACTCAAACTTGAAACACATGGGATCAAGTGGATAATAGCTAAATTTCTCAAAATCAGATCTATTGTTCTCAAATTCCCTTTAAGAAATACCTTCTAAAAGGGGCACACACCAGAGAAAAGGAAGGAGGAGAAGGTAAAAAGCTATTAAAAAGCATATATGCTATTAAAAAAAAAGAGAGAAAAAGAATGTCTGCATTTTCATTCCACCTTGATGTTCTAATTAAAATTGGTCATACAGCAGACACTGCACCTGCCAGCCAAAAGTTTATAATGAACAGAGAGACTTACTGCAGAGTCTCTTATCAGTGCAGCTCCCTTGGGGCCAAAAATATTGATCTCTTTCATTGAATAAATACTAAAGTAACAACAAGAATCCATTATGTCTGACCTAACAAGAATTTTTAATTGAACAAGTTACTGTCTGAATGCCAAAGAAAGAGTGGATATACTATCACTTACTATTCTCTTCTTAAAGCTCTAAGTATAAAGGGTAAATGATGAATGAGTTGACGAAATTATTCATTTTCCCAACAGTGCTCTCCAAATACATAAATGTCCCTAGTTTTAAAGAATTAATGTAGGTTTTTGCCATCTTAACAACTTGATCATATATTTTCCATAATCTAGTAGCAATGTTTCTCAAGAAATTATCTTGCTCAATTAATAAAATGATGCATTACAGGTTTAACATCTAATTTTATGTAATGTATTTTTCCAAATATGTGTCATATTTTAATATGTCACACACCACTGGAATAAAATGAAAAAGAATGCCATTTCTTTCTTTTTGGAGTCAGTTATTAGCACTAAAAAGTATGCTAGCAACTAGATGTTAAATATTTCATAGATCATTTCCTCAGGAAATTAAGTTACATGAATATTTTTCTCAAACCGCAGTATTTACCTCAAATAAATGGCTGCCCAAGAAATTCCTATCAAATCAGTTTGTCTATTAATAAATAAATTTTATTAGACCCTGGGCTAAAACAAAACAGAAAATAAGAAGATGTATATTTGGTTAGCTTAATCAGCAAAGAAAAGATAACTATTACGCTTGAGATGAAGTTTTGTATTTTTCATCTACATAGAAAGAAGAAATAAAATCAGAGGAAAAAAGCTGCTGCAGTTATTTCAAATTGCGCTATTAGGCCTGTGACTTTTGCACCAAAAATTGGACATTTTCCATTAAAAATAGGAAAAAATGTTTGAAAGAATTGAAGCAATTAGTTAGCTTATTGAGACAGAAATTTCTCCCCAAGTCACCTATATTTTATTTTGTTTTGGTCAGTTAGTAATTTAGATGCATATTAAAAGGAAAATAAATGTTATGAACTTGAATCCATGTTAGAGAAAAACAGTCATACATTTACATGGAGTCATTTTAAAATGGCACGTTGGCCAATGTGATAATTATACATAAATTTTAAGGTCAGATATCTATTTTTCCTTGCCAAGATTTTGTACTAAAAGCATGCTCCTCTACTTCCATAAAACTTGCTTGATTAGGATATTTTATTTTTTAAAGTATTTTCTACACCACTCTGTAGAAATAGTTACGCTACCTATTTTATAATTATAATACTCTAATCAAAACTTCAAAATAAAAAAAGGGAAGTCAATGAAAACACTCCATACCTTAACTGCAATTTGAGACAGATATCTTCTCTGAAATAGATACAGAGATTAAGTTCATGTACAGCCTGTCTTTTTGTTGAGAGGCTCACAGTTTTTGTATGCCAGTACATGAGAGAGAGGCAGGAAAAGAGAAAATAAGGCATCTTTGTTTATTTGTTCCTAAACCATGATATCAGGAAAAGGGGCAGCCATCCCTATTAACCATACCTACAATATCAATTCACAGTAAATGTTCATTCTTGTCTGTGCTGTAATGTTGAGAGTGGCTTTTAGGAAAGCTAAAATCAAAAAAAAGATGAGAAAACCGACACTGTGGGTGCAAATGAATCAATCTGTGCTTCCTTAACTCTCCAGGGATGATATAGCATGGTAGTGGAAAACAGGAAGGTGTTTGCAAGCTTGCCAGTCTCTGAGCTCAATGATGGTACAGTAGGGTTACAGGTATTCTCTCTGTGTGACGCTTATTTAACACACATGAATCTTTCTTAGGGGAGGGAGCAGAGACTTTTATTCCTGCTAAGTTGCAGCTATGACCGTTCTTGAATATAAGAAAATGCTGATTGATGCTTCATAAGTATCACATTCTGGCAATTTATTACATTAGATATTTATTTTGTTTTTAGAAAAGTTTATTATAAATATATTCCAATGGAATTGAAAGTTTAATTTTCCAGCTAGCAGTATGTTTTCATTATGCTATTTATTTATTTTGAATCTGCTTAAACCTTTTAAATATGTTTTAAATATGACATTCAATAAATTGAAACTACTATGAGGCTCAGTATTATCATACTTTGACGAAGTCTAAGACTTAGACCAAAATGTAAAATATTTCGAAAAATGCTATTAAAAACTAAACAGAAGTTCATTGATTAGTGATAGTCCAGCACATTTCCATTAATGAAATTATGATTTTGAATGCTCCACTACCTTATTGCAGTAATGTTCTTTAGATTTTACTATTAAAGAACAATGGCACTGGCATTAGTCCTGGTTTACTTCAGTTAATGGACTACTATAATTTGGAACAAAAGATGTTTGTATTAAGCATAAAATACATTTGGAAGGCTTAGATTTACCATATATATAAAACAACTTTCATTCTATAAGAATAAGCATTAAATTCGAAATGACAATTATGACACTCAGAATTATGTCATAAAATTTGTATCCCTATGTTTTTATATTAGTCTGTAAATCTCAAATGGGATCCACAAATTTCAATATGGGATCCACTGCAGAACATTTCCTATCCACAAATTCTGTCCACAAACACCCAGTAAGGATGTAGTAAATCAAAGCAATATTTTTCAATAGAAGTGATGTTAAAATTGAATGGCATGTTCTTAGAGTCTAGAACTCCCACTATATAAAAGTCCTCCCAAATACAAGTCAGCTGTATGTTCTGCTTTATGAATATGTTTGAGCACAATTTAATCTTTTTAAAGTATCCATAAATGCATTTAAAGATGTAAGAGAAGTAAGGCATAGAAAAAGCCTAGAAAACATCTCTGTCTAAAGTAGTCCCAAAGCCAGAAAGATCATGAAATGGAGAATCAAGTCCAGTGTCAGAAAACCTTTAGCATACAGACCTTTAGGATATAATCGTTCAGGGTGGCTAGAGAAGACATGAAGCAGAAAGCCCGGAGAACCTCTCTGAAAATGGAATCTCTGTTAGAATATATAAAGTATCCAAAAATTGAATCAGTAGATTATCTGAAATGGTGCAAATTACTGTTGAGTTCGTTATCAAGTTATTACATCCTGTATGAAAATTCTAGAAATATAAAAAGATTTAAATATGTGAAATTCAAAAGTTAGTATCCCAGAATTGCATGTTAAATTTATACCACTGTGGATCATTTTCCCCAAATATCAATGTATACTGATGTATATGGTTTTTCAAGAGACAGGGAAAAGATAAATTCAAAAATGCAAATTTTGAAGATTATATTTTAAGTTAGAATTGTACTGAAGGTCAAAAATCATAGATTGAAGCTAATTTTTCACATTATCTTACTGTGTGTGCCAGGACCTCCTATTTGCTGGAAATGACAAACCTCTACAGTATGCTATATTGCTTTAATTCAAAGGCCAGGTTGATTCAGCACTTTTAGTTATTCATTATTGTTCAAGGGTAGTAAATTTCAAAATGTGTCCATTTCAGTCAATTATCTCACTTTTTTCTCCTGAAACAAAACTCATGATGTTATACTCTTTATCATATTGCATAGCACTTTTAGCCCACAGAGATTGGAAGTTGCTTAGAATATAAGGTATTCCCAGCACATTTTTCTGCCACTGTTCAAAGCCACTTTAGTTAACTACTCTCCTCCGCTTAGTTGTCCCAGGGATATAGGGAGTAACTGTTGATCTCAAGGGGTGGGTATGAAACCTAGAAGAGACAGCCCAGAATCATCAGGCATATGGTAGCTCTCATGGAGCATGGGAAAATCAGTAAATCAAAACCACCTGAGAAATACTCTTGTGAATTGTGAATGTGATGAATAAAGATCATCAGTAAATGACACAGCTTCATTTATTGAAACCCAGTATTAACAGTTTTTTTTTTTTTTTTTCTAAGTTGTTCTTTGGTAGATTCTAATTTCCCAGAAATAAGAACTATTACTCAAGTTGATACAATTAACAAAAATCAACCCAAAGATTCTGTATACAAAGATAACACCTACTACTGATCATCAAACAAGCATGTTTTGAAGAGTTTATAATTTTGTCTTCTCACTTTTCCTTTTTTCTTCTCTATCTTTTCCAAGTAGGAAATCCTACCAATGCTCTCTTGCCTTTTACTTGGGTGATCAACAATACAACTTTATAGACTAACTGTAACCACGAATCACACAAGATGCCTTTTACTGACATACATGATTACTGAGACCTATGACCTTGGCCTTCCTAGTTTGTATTGGTACTTACTAAAAAGGTTTTGTTTATTTAATGAAACACTTTTTCCCAAGCATAAATGTATACTTTCAATACAATGTATCTCTTTTTCTCTCCCACTCTGTAGAGCACAAGAGATAAACAATGGAATTCCAATACTAGCAGCATTTGCCATAGGTCAAGTATACTACTCTAAATGACAATTCTCTACTTTGTCAGTAAAGAGTATGTTTGATCGAGTTTCCTACTGTCTTCTAACCACAGTATTTACCATTATGGATTAACAATTTGACACAAAGAAAGCAAACCTTTGTGTAATATACACTGGTTTTACTTTTGTTGAATGCATACATGGGTGATTTTTATAAAGGAAGAAAGGGAGGGAGAGAGAACTTGAATTTTTCTGTGATTTAAAAAGAAGGAGCAACCCTCATACACTTACTGTATGTCGCAAACCTACTTTATAATATCTTTCCAAGTTTTAGGTTTTGAGCAAAACCTAAATCTAGATAGCATGGTCCTTTGCTATGTTTGCCCATTTGGGGTTCTAATTGTGGAGAAGGTAGTTTAAGGGAAAGGTTAATTAACACAGCTGGACCTACATGAAACATTTTTGAAGCTAAGACAACTTCAATTCAGTTCCTCTAGAAGTCAGTTCACTGGAATTCTTGGCTTTCTCCCAAGCAGTTTCTTAAAAAGGTTACCAGCTTAATTGAATGAAATCAGACTTTGCAACCATCAACAATTATCTATAGAGCAATACTTGTTATTAGGCTGAATAAAATCAAAACCAACCACAATTATTTATGGAGCAGTAATTCTCGATATTGGCCAGACTGATTGCATCGAACTATTAAGAAAACTTCCTGAAAATCTACTTGTGTCCTCTTTCATGCAGACACCACACAGATAATCAAGGATACCAACAAGCCTATCTCAAAATAATTTCCAGTTATTTCAAAGGAAATCAAAATTAACCTGGAACAAATGAAAAAAACAAATCTGCCCTAAATGGATAAATAAACATAGCCTATTTTATCTACAACCATGAAGCTCTGAACATTACGTTTTCTGTTGACCAATCAATCACTTCGACTTTATGGTAGGTGTGTTGCTTAGTATTTCAATCTTTATATCTCCCTGGTCCTGGAAACTCTTTTTGATTCATTTGAGAAGCAAGTGCCCACAATTTTGATGGACAGAATTTGAAATGACTGAGCAACAGTCACAATCATACTGCATTGAATGCCTCATTAAATGACTAGCAGCACGTCATGTATCATTTAAGGCTTTTTCTGTTACCTCATGGAAAACACAGACATTCTATTGAAATGAGTAAGATTTAGGAGTATTTATACTTTTTGTAAAATGAAACGCTAGAATTACACATTAAAAAGGAAAAGAAATGAGAGTTTTTCAGGGTCTTTTTTTTTTTTTCAAATGCACTCTATGCTAGACAACTTGCTTTACAATTTACATTCAATTACAGCTAACACTGAAAGGGTTAAACGCCAGTTGCCAGATTTCTCCCCATTAGGAATAATCTAATATTTTTTGAATGCCAAAGTGAATTTAAATATTATTTTTCTGGGAAAATTAGTTTTTTTTTTACCACAAAAGTCAATTTCTATGAAAATATTTTATATATTCTAAATTTCATTTTACTTATTTGCACTTAATAATGTTAAAATGATATACATTCAGGAAATAATAAAGCAAAAGGTAAATTTGAGTATGGTTTCTGCAATTATTTTACATTTGCGTAACTTTTTAATTTAGCTATTTCTTATCTACTTAATAAATCTATCAAGATTGTATTCAACAATTTTCAGAAATCATAAAGATGAAATTTTTATGGTTGTCTTAGAATCTAACATCTTATAAATATGCATCCATCCTAATTTTCTGGGTGCTATTTTGCAAATCTTCCCCAGTACTTAACACTTGAGAGATGAGAAACTAGTGGCTGGTCCAGAAACATTTTTAAAGATATATCCTTCTTGGGTTCAGTTACAGCAGTTTTTAAAAAGTGACTGTAGTGCATCAAATAACAAAAATAATGAATTGGTTTCACATAATAAAAACTATTTAATAAACAAGATAAGGAGTCTATGATTCTGTGGTAAGTTGGTAGAACTGTATGAAGTAGAATAAAATTAGAGAGAGGGAGCATAAGTCCTCAGCTCCTGTTTTCTTTCTCTTTTTTCTATTAAGATAAATGCTCTTAACAATGACTATGATAGAATAAATATGGTTAGGATAAAAGGAGGGACCAAAACAGAGAAAACAATAATAAGAGACCAGAGGAGTTCTGGTTACTGGCCCAGGTAAGAAGCAGCCCAGGTGACTAAAAGATACAAGAATGATGAATGCTAATACAGTGTCTGGAGAATCTGAAAGCAAATGTTGCCCAATTTTTTTTTTTAAAAGAGTGAAATCTAGAAATAACACAACGGTGATATTTTTTTTTTCTAGTAAAACCATAACTGATACAATACAGAATTAGCACTTACAGAGAAAAGGGGTGACTTTCAGTGAAATCATGCCAAACTGATTTTATTTTCTAATTTTGAAAGGGTTACTATGATCAGACACTCAGCACACTGAATTTCACAAAGACCTTTACTACAAAATAACACATGTGATACATAATAAAAAGAATGTATTATAATTACATTGTCATAGATGGCTGAATGATCATACCACATGCCATGACACTGCTATGGCACTGCTGAAATGTAAAAATGATTATTATAACATGAGCGTACCAAAGAGGACGCTCAGAGATAAGTCTTGATTCCATGATGAGCACCTTCAACATGGAATTGTGTTCAAAAATAAACCTTTGAAACATAGTTTACTAAGCCCTTCCTTGGTCTCTGTTTTAAGATTTAATCTCATCTTTCCCAAATATTTCTAACTCCCCTAGAAGTCTAAGCTCTAACCGTACTGAACTCAGTTGTTTAAAAGAACAATCCTCTCTTAGTTTGGGAACTTCACACACATTGTTTCTTTCTGCCTCAAATATTTTTATCCTCACTCTTTGCATGGCAAATCCTAGCATCTTTCAGAACTCAATTTAGATATTACTGCTTTTGAAAGGAGATGCTCTCCTTGACCTCCCTGGCTGATTTAGATGTCCTCACAAAGACTACATTGTAACACTATATTATGTTTTGTAGCACAATTTATTGTAATTATTTCTTTAATCATTTATCTCTTTTATTCAGTACTATGCCTATAAACCAGCTCTTGAAAAAAATAAAAATTCCTTATTTATAGTGTTGGCCAAATTCCATGGGAAAAGTATCCTACCACCACCACATACACACCCTGGCAGATTTCAAAATACAATTGCCCCTGTATCTGTGGGTTCAGCATTAATGGATTTAACCAACAATGCATCAAAATTATCCAGAAAAAATTTCCAAAAAGTCCCAAATACCAAACTTGAATTTGATGCGTGCCAAGTGCTACACCGAACCCAAGCAAATGAAGAAATGTGTAAGGCCTTGTAGTAGGTAGCACAAGTCATCTAGAAATGATTTAAAGTATACAGGAGGGCCAGGTGCAATGGTTCATGTCTGCACTCCCAGAACTTTGGGTCGCTGAAACAGGAGGCTCTCTTGAGCCTAGGAGTTTGAAACCAGCCTGGGGAACATAACAAGAGCTTGTCTCCTGTAAAAAAAAAAAAAGAAGAAGAAGAAGAGGAGGAAGAGGAGGAGGAGGAGAGGAGGAGGAGGAGGAGGGGAGGAGGAGGAGGAGGAGGAGGAGAAAAAAAATAGCTGGGAGTGGTAGTGGATGCTTATAGTCCCAGCTACTCAAGAGGCTGAAGTGAAAGGATCAAGCTTTAGCCCCGGAGATTGAGGTTACACCTTGGTAAACTGATATATTTCTCTTAATACAAATGAGAACGGTGAGTGTGTTGGCTCATGCCTGTAATCCCAGTATTTTGGGATGCCAAGCCGGGGGGCATCTCTTTAGCTAAAGAGTTTGAGACCAGCCTGGGCAATACAGTGGGACCTCGTCTCTACAAAAAATACAAAAATTAGTTGGGCATGGTGGTACATGCCCATAGTCCCAACTACTTGGGAGGCTGAGGTGGGAGGATCACTTGAGCATGGGAGGCAGAGGTTGCAGTGAGCTGAGATCGTGTCACTGCACTCCAGCCTGGGTGACAGAGTGAGTCCCTGTCTCAAAAAAATAATTTTTTTTTTTAAACGCTACTTAGATTCTACTGCCTAAGATTACAAAACTCCTTAACCAGTCTCTTAACTCAAGTGACGGTCAAATTTCTATGTATTAATGTGTATTCTATGCCATATATTCTGCTAGGTACTTTTCATTCATTATCTTACTTAATTCTTACAACCACCCTAAAAGAGAAGATGAGACTCAGTGATATTAAGTAACTGTTCCAACATTAGAAAGGCAGTAAATGTCAAAAATAACATACAATATCACATGTCTAACACCAAAGTCTTTGTTCTTACCATTACACTCTATTTCTTGCATAAACTGCACCACACCATACAGTCTCTAATTCATTTCATTATTCATTAACACAGGATTCCAGCAATGCCCAGAGAAAAGAATAGGCAGAGATGTACATTCTTGGTTTTTCATGTCAACAGCACTTGGTTAAATACTTTGGTAAAAGGTAATAATAAAATGAATTCAGTTCACTTTTGCCTTTATCTGTTCTATCTCTCATCCATATAATATAAAACAACCATCATTAGGTTTCAAATACCCTTCAAATGTTTTATATATTTACAGGTTTATTACTCAATGAAACCATCTTCAAATATTTGAATCATTCTGATCTCTCCCAAATCTGACCTTGAATGGTATTAATATCTAGCATGTTTATCATACATTTTGCCATTTAATCTTACACATCTCATAAGTACCAATGAAATTTGAAGTTCCTTGATTGCAAGGACCATTTTAATATTTTAGGGGGAATCCCTGAAGCCTCTAGTAGTGTTAGATATCAAGTACTTATTCAAATGCTTCGTAAATTGAATCATAAAGTAATGATTTTTGAAATTATTGAAAAGAGAAAATCTAATATGTCACAGGCCTATATCTTGGTAACCTATTTGAGTCTGCACTGATTTGCCTCATGTTATATTAGAATGTCAAAGATTTCCAATGAAAGTGAGTATTTGAGAACATAAATATGTTCAAAGGGAAAAAAGGTAACAGTAAAAAAGATATAAAAAGTAAACACTCCTGCTTTCCTCCTTTCTCACACCTCATTGGTGAGGAGGACATTTCCTTGTGATTTCAGCAGTGAGCATATGGACGTGCTGTTCAGGAAGGCTTCATGCAATATAAACACTAAGAGTATAAAAGTGAAAACCCTAGGCTGTGGGAACAATTGCTTTGTTGAGTTTGCTTAGAATTAGGAAGAAGCCTGACCGATACTGAGCAGTAATGGTCTTCTATTAAATCATCATGCCATTTTTATTTCTTAAATGTTAGATATGGTAACAATGGGAAGATGGTAGTGAATGATTTTATTGGCATATATCATGAATTCATTTTGAGATAAGTTCAATTGATGGGGAAGTGTGCCTGGAGTGATAGAGATAATGAGGCAAATTTGGGAATGTTTTAAAATTTTGGAAAGATAGAGGAAAGGCCAAATTAGTATCTTCTTATCTTGATATGGGATTTAAGGAAGCAAAATAAATAAGGATTATTTTTATTGCATTAGCAATGTTCAATATTATCTAATTATACTTCCTAGAAGTAGGTTATTTTGTTTATTTTTGTGATATATGTGAGTGACGTGATTACTGGTAAGGGAGCTAACTTGCCTATTGTTTATAGACTCCCTGACGTTATAGTTCTAGGGGCTACAAAGAAGAAGAAAGAATAGTACACTGGGTGTACTCTCCCACCAGCGAGACAACACCTTACAAGTGTCAATAATAAGTCATTGATTTCATTGTCTATAATGTATACACTGACTATATAAACATTGATTTCAGTATCACTGACTGAGCACTTCATATGTGCCTAAAACAGACCTAAGCACCTAGGCATTATGTCATTTAGTTCTCACAACCATCAGGAGTCAGATGCTATTTGCAGTGCCCTTCTACAAAGGAAAGAATCAGGGAGGCAACATTTCCAAGGTCACTCATCCCAGAGGAGCAGAACAAAAACTTGAATCCAGGACTCCTGGCCCTAAGGCTTCATGAACCACATTACAATGATGCAACATAAACCACATGCTTATGAATTCCAGAGGATCCTGGTGGGTGCTAAATATTGCAAGAGCTGTATGTAGAGAGGATTCTAATACAGAAGGAAATTAACCATTAGCACCAAAACCATGGTGACTTGTGGGGCAAAGTGTCTCCTCATTTGCAGATTCTTTGCTGTTGTAAGAAGGAGGCCTCTATTACTGGAACCCCAACTACAGTTGATCAAGGGACCTGGTCCATGAGTCCATTCAGAGCTAGCAAGCAAGATCTCTTGTGATAATCAGTATTTACTGTGGGGGGGATAGGTCCTCCCACTAAGGTTTAAAAAATATTAGTCCTGGGGGAAGATGGGGCTGGTAGCAGCTAAAGGAAGACAGACCTTGGGGATTCCTAACCTGTATGTACTCACACACCACTTCTGACTCTCAGAGAAAAATCAGGCAGCTGGGACCACGCACACATTTTCCCCAAAACTGCTGTGCCTCCTTCCTAAAGCATGGGGTGCGCATGCATGTGCGCGCACACACATACACACACACACACACACACACACACGCCTCTAATTCAATTAAGTGAAATAAATAGAAAAATGGTATGAAGTGAAATAATCTTTAATAAATTTATATAAACTGACTACAGATGATCACTGATACCATATTAACATTATCATATCTTATTTGATTTTTACTTTCGACTGTTACTTATCCTATCTACCAAAATACATCCATATTGAGTTTTGGGGGGAGTTGAACTTTAATACTTACCTTTGTCTTTAAAAACTGCACTCATAAAATACATTTAATGTCTTCCTGAGCTACCTATTTAGTATATCTAACATTATGTTCAAAGAACCCTAATCCTAAATACACATCTTGTCTATGGACTTAAACAAATAGGTTCACTGGCCCGCACAACATGTACCTGCTACCAAAGGATTATTGTGGTTTTAAGAATAATAATCAACAGAATTAATTAGAAACCATAAATAAATATTATGTTAAAGCTACTGCTTTGAATAATTATCTTATTTCTTCTCTCCACAACTTGGAAGCAAATGGAATTTTTTATTTCTTTCAACAGAGTTAAAAATTGAAACAAGATCAGTTTCTTGACATTGCGATCTATCACAGACTACAATGATATTATTCATAGGAGGGCAAATGTGTCAGTGATAGACTTGGGAATATGGATTTAATAGAAATACCGCATTTTGATCCTGAGGAATTCAAAATATTGGAAGGTGAAATAAAATCATGGAAAATATTTTACAATGAAACTGCCTCTAAGGACTATGGGCAAGATTTGTCATTGGCTTTGTGGAATGTACATTAAGATTTTTCAGCATACTTTTGTGTTCAGCTGGGAAATATTGTGTTATAATTTTCATGTTTCAATTCATGCTAAAATTTAATTTTATGTGTGTGTGTGTTAAGGAAGTGCATAAAAGACTTCAAGTATAAGAAATAAGAAAGAGAATCAAAAAAACTGTTAGCATTTTTGTAGGAAATATTCAATTTAGTTTTTCAAAGGCACAGATTATTTTCCCATTAATGAAATAGGCTATGAGACCACAGGTAGTCAAATGCACTGCAAATTTAACCACATTTTTGAAATGTGATTTTAACCTGGATGTCTGCAATCATCCTTAGAGTTTATGAACTCAGTTTATTTCCAGATTATACTTAATAGAAGGTAAAAATTAACATAAAGTGAATCACTGGTAAAGCAAAAGTAAAAATGAGCTTTCTGTGTTAGATTTAGTATTCATTCACTCACAATACTTCTTCATACAAAATAAACAAACAAACAACAGATGCTAATCTCTGAAAATTTATCTTGAAGGAGTTAAATGATGTTCTTGAAAATGTCAAGTCCTTTTACTGGCTCATATTGAGAAAAAAAAAAGGATAATTATTGTATTATTGTTACCAGTTCAGAAAAAAACTCACAGTTTTCATAAATTCTAGTCAGCTTTGCAGAAAGATAACTTCTGATGTGTTTTAAAATTCCTAATTATCCAACAAATGCTGCTACAGTTTAAATCAATACTGACACACATAACAAGGAAAGAAAGGGCATACATTTTGAGATTAATGGTGTAAAAAGTAAAAGGCAAGGCAAAAAATGATTAAAAAACAGCTAAACAATCAATTGTTATGTTGTCTCAGAATTTTCTGTCAAGAGAATGGCCACCTGATTGAAAAGACCAGAAGAAAAACTTCCCAGAAGGAAAAGTGAAGCTAATGGTTAAAAAATGTGTTTTGAGAAACACTCATTCACTGAAAAAGTGTTTCAGTCCCCTGGACCATTTGACTAAGGACCATAATTTTTGAGAGAACTCGCAAAGTAGATCCAACAACTGCAGTAATCTTTGAAGGAACTTAAAAGATTGGGAAGGGGCCAGAAGACTGCAGGCCAAAGCAGACACATGCATATTCACTTTGCAAAAGAGGAGAACGGTAAATTCTTCAAAATATTGACAGAGGAGCTTTACACTATTCTTACAAAAGCTTCCATAACAACTTATTAGGGATTGATTTATATAGTGCTAGGAAACAATTTATTGTACCCTGACTACACTAACCATGAGTTATTTCAAATGAAATAATGAGAGGCAGACAGGATAGTGGTTAAGAGTGAGATTTCTGTGTTAAACTTCCAAGACTAATTTCCTACCAGTGTGATGCGGCCAAGTAATTTCCACTCCTGTATCTTGGTTTCCCCTCTGTAAAATAATAATAATGGAACTTCATAACATTGATGTGAAATATAAATAGATTTGATAGATCTTCATGACAACGTAAGACAATAATTTACATATCTCATTCAGAGTAAATAATCAAAAACAGCATATCTAACTATAATTTCTATTATTTCAGAACATATCAGACATGTGTAGCTTCGCAATGTGGAAGATACTGCCCAACTGGTTTTAACAACGCAAATGCCAAGTTCACTCATGACGATCTTCTCCATACACTGGAGAAGAAAAAAAAATTTACAGACATAAAATCAAACCAACATTTACTAAGAGGAATCTCAAAACTATTTCATAAGAAGACCAAATGAATCATTTTGAAAACTCTAGTGCATCAGTCTGAATATGAATATACTATAACTTCTGGCCCTAAGATTTGCTTCAGACAGCAGCTATTGAGAACTTTCTGCCTTAACAATTTCACTGAAGTAAGCAAGTCTGTGTTCAGGAACAATGGGATATCAACCAACCCTGACTGTCAGCAACAAATGAATTTAGCAGTCAGGAGATGTCATTCTGATGTCAGCCATAGCAACATCCCTTAATCCAATGTATGTTCATGATATTTATGTTGCAATTTGAGTTAGTTTGTGTACATTGTCCATCCTATTCTTTCAGTGATGTAAAAAGTACAAGAGTATCATATTATGAAATGACTCTACTTGAAAAAAATTAAAAGATAGTATGCATGAAGGAAGCCATTGGTGCTGTGGTGTGCAGGGATAATACTGAAAGATAAAAAATAAACTGGAAAAAATGTAAAAGGTTCTGAGCTGATCCACAAGGAAGAAAAATGACTGATAAAAACTAAGTTTTGAGTGTGCAGAGGACCAGAGGATCAGCATCCATCCTGGATGCCTGTCAACCTGATGTTCATTTAGGAGATAAAAATTTGTTCAGGAACTTAATAAGCATGGTAACAACTACTGAGGATCTTTTGTCAAAATCCATGGATAATCATAGTTTCCAGGCGTGTTCACACTTGTACAACCGTGCAGTGAGGGAGTTTAAGTGGAAATCCTCAAGAGGAGGGATCTATAAGGGTAAATGATTCACAGCGGAATATCTAGCAGCATGAAGTTGAAAAGCATGCCTGGTTTTAAGGCAGAAGTTAAAGAATGAAAAGACCTGGTCATGCACAGTCATGTCATTCTTATTTATCTTTCTAATATTCAAGATTGTAAAATAATTTCAAACAGCACTAAGAAGGTACAAACTTTCATAACAAAAATCTGGACTAGTAGTTTCTCAAAAAATAATGTGAGGTTCTCCCAACATTTACACACTATATCCCTAATTCATTAATGACACCTGCCTAACCCATGAGGCTTCTGAGTTTACAATCCCCATTTTAAAACGTCTGAAAAAATGCCTCACAATCCTACAAGATGGAAGTGAACTGGGGACTGCACGTGAATGCTTTTTCACCTTGACTTAACCCAGAGATGCTGAATGTAAATGAACTCCTCTAACTGAAAAAGAAATAATGCATAATGAGTTTGAGCAGTGGTTAATATGAAAAGAGCCCAAATTAGCAAGCTTTTTTTTTCTCAACTACTGATTATTGATAATGCGACTTGATTGCTTGTACAGTATTTTGATAAAGATGTTTACACTCAGAATTAAGCAAAGGCCAAAAATCATATAGGTGGAGGCTTAATTTTGGAAAAAAATAATCGTGGTTCACAGAATCATAGGGATTTAGAGCTGCAAAAGCATTTGGAGATCATCTGGTGTAATTCTCACAGAGAGAACCATTTACTAACTTATATGCCAAAGTTCAAAGCCTTTGAAGCTCACTTTCATTATAAAGTACAAAGTAATTTTAGAAATAAATTTGTAATACAAATGGTATTGGTTAGAAAGGCTATAAATAAACAATCATATATATATATATATGTATACACACACACACACACACATATATGGAACTGAACATACAAAATTGTGTACATATCACAAAGTAGGCCCATGTCAGCTCTCTAGGCTCTCAGCCCTGTGACACAGGCAGTATGCTTTAATGAATACCCAAGGGGATCCTGCAACACAATATATTCCCTGGCCTTTTTGGAAATCAGACAACAATTCCTCTTGGTGTAAGTCTTCGGTACAAAGACTTTCCTCTCTTTTCTCTCAACAAATGAGACCTCATGTTTATCAATGGAGTAAGAGAATACTGGTTACCTACCTCCAGTGAGTACACTGAGTCAACAACCTAGAGGTCTGAGACAGTCAAGGGGTCTGGTAATGAATGTCCTACTCATTCTGCAATATAAATTGCCAAATAATAAATGCTGAATGTTTGGAATTTGGAATAGCTAGCTTTATATTTTTTAAAAAAGAAAATCTTATGCATGAGTCATAATCATTAATATAACTTTGCTGTGTTTGCAAATTTCTGGCAGGTTAATTTTTGATAGCTGGGGAAGAGCAAAGCTTCCAACCAATTTTCTAAATCATCTTTAGGCAAACATCCAGGCGCAATCACCTGTAGACTGCTACCTAAAGGCCCAGGTATGTTTTGAGAATGCAGTCAGATTCCTGAATGATGTACAAAGTTAACCATTAGAGCTACTCATAGAACTGGCTTAGACTGAAAATAAGTAACCAAAAATACATGTATGACACACCTTAACCTCAGTGTCCTCACCTCACTCGAAGGAGAAAAAAGCATCCAGAAAAGGCAAGTTTACCCTGGCTATTCAAATCATTTTCAGACATGAGCCTATGTAAGGTATGCCTACTCTGAGGTCACTAAAAATAAAAATTAAATAGCAGACATGATGAGCAGAAGACAGTACGGTCATTTAGATGTAAATATATTTCCTTTTTGATCTTAAAGTTTAGAATAGTATCAGTAACTACTGGGTGCCAAAATGTCATATTTTGAATCAAGCTACCAGGACTGAAAAAAAAAAAAAAAAAAAAGAAAGACAAAAAAGTTCTTCTAATTTGAGACAAATGAAATCAGAAACTATCTAAAATACAGTGATCTGACAAAGAGAGCTATTAGCTGAATTTGATATTATTGTGCTGTCACTTCCAAACAAATAACAGGGATCAATTTGTAAAGTTAATGAGACATTTACAACTGAAACACAATTATAACTAGCCCCTAGAACAAAGTTTTAAAAATATTCATTCACTGTCATTCAAAAATGTGAATCACTTATTTGTCTGCAATGAATTCTAAGTTTAAAACATTTATCAAACTCATTTGTTTTTCAAATCTTTTGACAGAATAGTGTAATGATGATGTTAATGATACAATATTAGTAAATAACATACTGAGTTAAGAATAATTTATCTCCCGTAGTTCCTTATAGCTTTTAAAAGGGGCTTACAGACATGTTATTTAATTTAATGTACACATAATGAACTTATATGCATAATACTGATCTAGATATTTTTAAAATAGGCAATTTAGTCCTCATAAGAATTGCAGGGGCTGAGCATGGTGGCTCACGCCTGTAATCCCAATACTTTGGGAGGCTGAGGTGGGTGGATCACCTGAGGTCAGGGGTTCAAGGCCATGAGGTCATGGCCGACATGGCGAAACCTTTCTCTACTAAAAATACAAAAAATAGGCCAGGTGCGATGGCTCACGCCTGTAATCCCAGCACTTTGGGAAGCCGAGGCGGGCAGATCACGAGGTCAGGAAATCGAGACCACGGTGAAACCCCATCTCTACTAAAAACACAAAACAAAATTAGCCGGGCACAGTGGTTGGTGCTTGTAGTCCCAGCTACTTGGGAGGCTGAGGCAGGAGAATGGCGTGAACCCGGGAGGCAGAGCTTGCAGTGAGCCAAGATCGCGCCACTGCACTCCAGCCTGGGCGACAGAGCGATACTCTGTCTCAAAAAAAAAAAAAATACAAAAAATATATGGGCATGGTGCCTGTAATCCTAGCCAATCAGAAGGCTGAGGTAGGAGAATCACCTGAACCTGGGAGGCGGAGGTTGCAGTGAGCCAAGATCAGGCCTTTGCACTCCAGCCTGGGCAACAAGAGTGAAACTCCATCTCAAGAAAAAAAGAATCTTAGGATAAGAAACTTCTGCAATAAAAAAAAAGTATTGAGGATCACAATGACTTTTAAACTACTTGAGGATCACAATGACTTTTAAACTAAAAAAAAAAAAAAAAAAATGCTAGAGTTGACAGTGTGAAGATCCAAGATTAATAAGATGAAAATCAAGGATTAAATTTACAGTGATTTTAGCCTCTGATGGAAACCTGAAACTGCTCGCCCATAGTAGGTGGTGACATATTATAGTTACATTACTTTCTTGAGAATAGTTTATAGAAAAATTGTTTTCAAAGTTAATCACGTTTACTCCTTGTCATCTTTCATGCTTCTATAATGAGCAGCAAGGCATTGGCGATGACCACAAGTCGCTTGACACTGTCCCAAGAAGACTTAAACGTCAGTGTCCTTTCATCTTGAATCTGGGAGGGCCTGTGAATTCTTCAACTAATAGAATGTGGCAAAAGTGATGTTATGGGACATCTGACATCTGAAGTGAGGTCATCAAATGCCATGCAGCTTCCTCTTGGTCACCTGATACACCTGCTCTCCAAGCGTTCCCTTTCCAAACACAGCTGTCATACTGCGAGAAGTCCAACTCACATGGGAAGGTCATGTGTAGGTTCTCTAGTCAATGGTCCAGCCTTTGGTCAGCACAGCCTTTGGTCCGTGCAGGCCAGAAACCAGGCATGTGAGTGAAAGGGCTTCCAGATGATTCCAGGCCCCAGACCTCTGAGGCCTATTCAGCCTTTGGAACCTTCCCCACTGAGGCCCCAGGCATGACGGAGCAGAGACACCTTCACTGCCCTGTCCAAAGTCTGCCCACATAATTTGTGAACATAATAAAACAGTAGTTGTTTTCTGCCACTAGATTTGAGAAGTCTGCTATATAGCAACATATAAATGGACCGTCACTGTAGTTGAATTATCTAGTTTTCTAAGTTCATTTCCATAATAGAAACAGTAGCAATAAAATAATTTTAATGATCTCTTGCTCCAGATACACTGTTAAGGCTTCATATGTACGATTTTATTATAACACTCCCATTTAACTGATAAAAAGAAGTATTATAAATATTCCCATTTTAAAGATGAGGAAACTAAGTCTTTAGGCATTTAAGTGACCTTACCAACAGCACAAAAGTAACAAATATCAGAACCAGTGTTTACCTGGAGTTATTTGTAACTTCTCAGCTGTCAGTAACACACAGCTCATTTGAGAGAAAAAAATATGCAGTTCTTACATAAACATGCATGTCAAAAATGTACTAATGTAAATATCACTAAATGATTTCACTTTCAGGAATATTTACTTGAAGTAGTTCAAATCTGAATAATTGGCAATTCTTAGAATTTAAGAGAGAAAAACAGAGAAGTCAATATCTTAGGCAACAAAAATCAATGGTATAGACTATAAGCTCCTTCAAGGCCATCAGATCAGCCCCTCACTATCCAGTCTACATATAAAACGCACCAAACATCACAAGAACCTGTGTATGGCTTAAAAGATGTGAGGAAAATAGAATTCCTGGAATCATGTTATTTAAGAAGTAAGAAGAACCCCAAAGATCAGCCAATCCAACTCCTCCTTTAACAAGAAAACAGTCCTGTAACCCACTTGAGGCTGCCCTTGGTTCCTCACTGCCATTGCATGCTCTGTTCTAAAGGGCTTGTGGCTTCCTCAGGTAGATTGATAGCTTCAGGGAAATCTGTAGTCCCCACATTTTCAGGAGGATAGATATATCAACCCTCTGGCTAATCCTTTTCCACTTCAAAGAGTGACTGATCCTCAATTCTTAGTTATATAGGGCATAAAGACAGAACATACTTACATCCCAACACTGAGTATGGCATTATAGAAGGGAAACAATGCAAGGAGACACCAATTGCAAAACAAAGCACATATTAGTCCCGAAAGTGAAATAATTCACAAGTTAATGTGGATCATCATAAGAGTCCATAAAGCCTTGAAACTTCCCGCTGCTTTAATGTGACAGTAATGGTAAGGGAAATGAGAATTAGAAAGGGAACCATGCTAATGTTTACTATGTTCCAGGCCTAAGAATCATTTACGCAGTGTCCCCCTTAATCCTCATAAAACTACCATGAGAAAGTCACTCGCTTGCTCATTTTAAAGATGAGGAAATTGAAAATGACAGTGACTGCTAATTGTGCATTATATCCATTCTCTCCTTTTCAATTTTATTTATGGGGTAGTACACTCAGTTAAAAGACTACATTTCCCAACGTTTTCAGCTAGGTGTGGCCATGTGATTAAATTCAAGCTAATGATACACAAACGTTCTGTGGAATTTCCTAGAAAGCTGCTGATGAGTTGGAAAATGCATTCCTTTTGTCACCCTGTTAGATTCCTTCGTTTCCTTCATGCAATATGGAATGCAGATGAGGTAGCTGTAGCACCAGAAGCCATCTTTAATGTGAGGTGATCCAGAGAATGAATGCCAGAGTCAAAATGCAAAAAGAGAAGGAGGAGTGTGAGGCAGGAGCTTTGGTCTCTCCAGATCATGAAGACAGCATAGAGCCATGCATCACTTACTGCTAAACTTCTTTTTCCAAGACAGAGAAATGTATTTCTGTACTGTCTAGGCCCCTAGTATGTTGGGTTTTCTGATAAATGCTGTTGGACACAGTTAATCCATATGAATGTATTACCTTTACTGAAAGATTTTGCCGAACACAATGTTGAACGCTCCAAAAGAGAAAAAGAAATCCATTTATTTCTAACAGTCCACTTCACTGTAATTTCTATTTCATCCTGCAAAAATCTCGTACTTCATTTCCAGACTGAATACATAAATTTAAAGATAGACATGAAGACTCTAATTGTCTAAACTTCATAATTCTGTTTGCATCCTTTTGGAAACAGGAAGGTTAGATGGAGAAGCAAGCTTAACAAGAAAAGGAAAGCTTAGGGAAGAATCAAAATTGCTACAGTTAGTTGACTCAAGCTTTATGCTGTGCACGTAGAATACAACCAACCAAGAAATTTGACCTATTATTTACGTAGTGACAGATAAAGGAAAATGAGGTGTAGCTCGATAAACAAGCTCTCTCCTAAAGCAGATTTAGACACTATTCATTCCCTTCCTTTCAGTCCAGAAGCCTGCTTAGGTGGAACTGTAAAATAAATTCCAGCACTCTGAACATTTCAAGGAGAAATAATTTTCAAAACTGGCTCAGACTCTATTTTTCTTCCCTTTGAAATTGATTAGATGTGCTTTTAAAAGAAAAATTGGTGTCTCAAAGAATAAAGAGTATTTTAGACAAATATAAGATAGCTAATTTTAAATCCATTTAAGATTTTGCCTAGATGTTCCAGCCATTAACCATTTAATCCCATTTGTCAGCAACCTACAAATAAATCATGTCAGATTAGACCAAAAGATAGTCAATATTACAACATTAACCCAGTATTTGCCATTTAGCTGAGCTGATCATAAAATAGCAGTGAAATTTGTTCTTTAAAAGACCTTAAATAAACAATAAATTGACTGAGGCAGTGAAAATAAAATCACTGATGAGTTGCTTAGTAAGTAATCAGACTCAATACTTGGAAAGAAATGTTACATAAGCAATAATTTAATTTAACTTTTCAATTTAGGGCATGCTTACTCATATGTAACTTTCCGAAATGAAGCATTTCAACAACTCACTGTGGGTCTGCTTTAGAAGATAATCTGAAAATCTGTGAGAATGACCAAAAAAAAAAAAATTTACTCTACAGCAGCACTTGATCTAACTGCTAAAGAAGCAAAGACAAGTAAATGAGAAGGTTTCAATTCAGTGAGTCGATACTGCATTTCACACATAAAGCAGTTTGCCCCTCTAAATCTTTTAAATGAAATTACTATACTCTTCTTGTGCGGGGATATCTAGAGTAAATAAAATAGCTCTAAAACATAAATCAAATTAATTTTGCTTATGGTTTTGCATTTCTTCAAAGCATAAATTGGGGATTCATATGGTTCATTTATTTGCTATTAACTCTACAAGCAAAGAAACATATCACAGGATAACTTCCGTGGCTACTATAATGTATCGTTCTGGTATCATTCTTGACAATTGCTCCTGATCTATACATTATAGCTATTATTATTATTATTGATACTTTTGAGTATCATTTTAATATCTAAGAAAGGAAAATAACAATTTCTCATAAACCTAAATTATAGGGGGTAGGAAAAGGCAATCATATATTTTAATGTAAAATATGTAGAACACAAAACTACAGAATGTAAATGCTCTCACAAGTATCCTTCTGTGGTTTAATTAGAAAACCCTACAACTGACTGAAATTTACCTGAAAAGAGTCAATATCTAATTACCATTCGGGGTGAGGAGAGATGGGCAACTTAGAATTGTGGCATTACATGGGAAATAAGTTGAAAAACAAGCCCTTTGAAATATGTTTAACTACCATCACAACCAACGCAGATAACAATTTTATCCACGATTTACAATTTGTGCTGTCAAAAAGTGAATGTCCCAAGAACTTTCAGAAAAGAGCTAAGCATGTTTATAGAATCTACGTTACAAGAATTATCATATATATCTTGGTCTGTCTATAGGAGAACATACACAGGCAGGGTTTCTATTTATAAAAAGCACTCTCTGAACTGCAACAGAATACAATGAAGGCTCTTTATGTGTTGTACCCACCACTCTATCCCCAGGATGTAGCTCAGTGTCTGAAACTTTATGAGAACTCAATAAATATATGATAACTTAATGGTTAAATGAATTTAGATTTTTTAAAAAGTGACTGTTTTTCATCATGGTTTGAAAGCCAATATGCTCATGGCAAAGATGCCTGAAACTAAAATTTACAGAAAAAATTATTTCTCTGTCTTTAGAAAAATCTCAATCTCACATTGTTATATTATTACATATCCTGTTTGCTTGGAAGATAATCCATTAGTGGTAGCATTCAATTTGTGTTGTGTTATATAGTATAAATTGAATTGAATATCTTTCCTGTAAGCACATGATGAATTTTACTTCCACACAATCAGTAATCCTAGTAAATCTTAGCATTTATTCCAGTTCTGAGCCATCTCCTTTCCCCCACATATACATTCTTTTTCTGAATAGGAACTTTATTAGAAGGTATATATGGGAAGAGGGATGGCTCAGAATTGGAATATATGCTAAGTTTTATATAAATATGTATATGCATCTGATTTTGGTTAAAATATTATATAGGAAAAGGGTTATTATCATAAATCTGTTATTTAGGGTATAGTTAACTTCATTTTTGCTGGAAAACACAAAATTAAAATTATAATGTAACAAAAATAAGACAAATAATAAAAAATAAAATTTACATTCGACTTGGGTGTCTTCAAAGCCAATATTGCTAAGTTTCAACCTAAATAACACATCTAAATTTAAATGTATGGTAAAACCAAACAAATTTGAGTATATGAAAATAATCAACTCCTGTAAATTTGTAGATTTTGTCATAAAATATCTTTTTTAAGAGACCCTAGTATACAGCAACCTAGCAATGACTAAACTGCCCCCGATGTTTGATATGAGTTCTGTCAGGCACCATCTAGCTACCCTCATAACTAGTCTTGTTATTAATCATCCTACAGAAAGCTCTTCCCTGATCACCTGTTACAAGAGAGATAGCAGCTGGGCTATTTTATGTTATAAGGGACTTGGGCTTTCAAGGCAGTGAGGGAAAAGAACCAGAAGCTTGGCAACTGTGAGTCAAGGGCCCCACCCTTTCACTACATAACAAAAATCAGCTGTTGCCTCAACAGCTGGCAAGTGGCTGACAAAAATGAGATCTGAAAAGAGTTGTAGATTTTATGTAGAAAAGGGCCATAGTTAGAAGACAAAAGACAGTAGAAAAGAAAAGTGATGATAAGTGTGGGAGACACAGAGAAAGCTAATATAAGTGGTAGCTACAGATCAGATGCTAACAAACTATGGCAGGGAGGACTCACAGATATCACAGAAGCCTACAACCTGAAAAATCTTGTAAAAGAAAATAAAGATGAAGAAAAAGGACAGACAGCTATCTGCCTGAAGGTATTTTATTGCCCTATCTGAAATCAGGGAGCCTAGATTATCATTTGAACTACTTCTTCACCCTTGCATCTGTTTACCACTTAATGCTATTACTCTGTAGTGATGTGTTTAAAATAAAGTATGATAATTATAAATAGGAAGACATTTGTGACAAATGTGAAGATGATGGTTCTCGCTCCTCTTGCAAACTGCATTTTGAGACTGGCAACATATTCACAGGCATTGATTTACTGAAGAAATCTAAACTAATACCAACCATGTGCCAAGTACTGGGCAAGACAACAATTAATGAGGCATGGACATGGCCTCCAGTAATTGCATGTGGGAGAGAAAGGCATAAACAATAATGTCAATGCCTCTTGTGTTGTACACGAAAGAAACTAACTCTGCTGGGGACAAGACATGAGGAAGATGGACAAGAGGAAGTGGCAGACTATAAAGCTCATAAATTGACGTAGCATTCTAGACTTACCTTGAAGGATGACTAGGCTTTATCTGGAGAAGAAATTTTTTAAATGTATTTCAGGAAAAGAATAGCACATGCAAATACAAAGAGCATGATAGACGAGAAAGGGAGCTGCCTGGGAGACAGGGAAAGGATTTGCTGAGTGGTACTCAAGGTTCGGCTGAGGCTAAAAACCTTACATGTGTAATAGCACTGATCCACAAGTCTATTTGATTTTTCTTCAGTTGTCCTTGACAGTCTGGCAACGGAAGCAGAAGTAAAGACAGCAAAATTGAATGTGCTTCAGAGAGAAGAGGACAAGAAGGAAAAAAGAGAAAGACAGAATGCACAAGATGCTGCCTCCTCATTTCCTACGGCCCAACCCACTCACCAGTTTGCAGCCCAGTTCTTCATGCCAGTATCTCCAGAAGAGTAGAGGAATGGAGATTGTGTGGATAGTGCCCCATTCAGTGAATCCTTCACTTATCTCTAAACAAACACTCTTCCATTACAAAAAACAATACCAACAATATAGCAAACTAAGCAAAGATGAGTGGTAGAAATAAACCAGTAGAAAAGCGGAAGGATGGAACAGAAGCCACCAGTGAAGTTGTATCACAGTGCTACGTGCAAATATTTAGCTGAAAATGATCACTTTGTCTGCTTCTCTGACCCACTATTCGAGATTCCCAGTATCACTCCTATTTCTGCCAGAGTCCATAGGTTCTATCGAGTCAGAGATTGTGTTTTTATGGGGGCTGATTCCATCTGTGTGTTCCCAATTACTGACTCAGGGTACAGCCGCTCCATAACAAGAAATCCAAGAATGGGTTTTGGTTGGCTATTTTTTATGAGTTTATTTTATCATTGCACAATGACCCTAAAAAATTAAAAGCTAGTTTAATTTTATCAGCAGTATAGATATAAATTCATGTAATATAAGAGAACATGCCACACATGTATTTACACATGCATAAATCTATTTGAGGAGAGAAAGAGAAAGATCAGTTTTATTTCTTTATTACTTGTGTACCTATTAGCCTTATATAGAAAGAAAATTCAGTTCTGCAACTCTTCTATAATACTGTTTAATTGAAAAATATTTACATTCTATTAAATGGGCATTTATATCATTGAAACATTTTTATAAGGAAAATATGCCCCAGAGAGTAGATGACTTGAAATACAAGTCTAATCCCCTCTGTTCTACTGTTTTTCTTACCAGTAAAACACAATCCCTCCCCTTTCATCATATTTACTACTGCATAAATCAGTGTAACTGGAGTCAGCTAATAAACTTTCACAGCCAAAGGTCTCACACTGAAGTCTATAACCTACAAATATTTGCTCTATAAAATATGAGAGATAGGGAAAGTTAGGTAGACCCGATAGCAACATATGATCCTAGTCCTTGCATTCTATCAAACAACTTTATTTACAATTGCCAGTACAAATTAACCTTCACTATAGTAACGTTTCTTCAATCTAAGGATAGTATTTCACGAAAATATTTTTAGTAGTAAAGTAAAATTGAATTTAACTGAATCTTAATAGTGTGGTTAGGTTTATTAGATTGCACAATGAAATAATGTCCTTTAACCTATTTTATGATGACTGTATTAAAATCAACCCTGGGTTTCATTCACAAATCAACCATAATATCGTTTTAATATTATTTGCCCAAGATTTCCACTAGCACAAACATGACTTCCTTTTAAATGTCTTTGAAGGAAGAGGGACTAAAATGGACATTAAATAGTTTTTCTTCCAAACAAAATGATAGCTTTAAAGAAAAGCCAACATTAGAATCAAAAAGCTCTTATTTAACTACTACAAGTATGTATCTTTTAAAATGTAGGCAAGTTTCTCTTTAAAAAATACTACTAGAGGAAACTAACTCTCTCTCTCTCATGCAGAAACCTGTACTTCGAAGACAAAAACATGCTAGAAAATCTCTTCATTCCTCAGTTGCTGATGCCCAAGGGAGAAGAGAAATTGGGTGGGACCTCCAGTGACTGTCATTGATGTCTATATTCTTCAATTTATCAAAAAAAAAAATTGTAAAAATTTACAGTTCACACAGGACCTGGTTCTCTTCTCTCTCTTGGTCTGGGTAAGTTTTAACTCTAGAGGAGAAGTACTTGCAAAACCATTTGGCTGCAAGTTCAGACTTTGGTTTTTAACTGAGATCTACTATTAATAAAGCAAATAGTTTGATCTCTACCTGATGCTTTTGTTTACTTCCCATTTAGTTTGAAATTGAAACCCCTATACTAAACACACAGAGGGTGTCACATAATTCTCACCAGTCTAACAGAACTCTTACTCATCTTTAAATGTTTGTGTCTAGTATCACCTATTTCACTGAAGGTTTATTTGACTCCTTTGTTGAAATTAATTGTTTCCCCACGTGTCCCCATGGCTGTTTGTAGACTGCTTATAGCACTTGTCCTATTTTCTCACTGGCTTACAAATAGACTCCTTAAAGTCCGAGATTATGCCTTATTGGTTTGCACTCTAAAAAATGCCTTGCATAAAACAACTGTTCAATAATCACTTAAAATAAATTATAGAATTAATATATTCCTTAATGTTAAAATTTTAAAATTAAATAATGTGTTTATTAAGTATGAAGAAAATGACAGTCTATAAAAATGAAATCATCATATATATTCTATTTACCCAACAAATAAGAGCACATTCCTATACAGTTAAGGGTAAGCTGTTAGCCAACAGCCTTAAGGCAATGAATACATGTATACTGGGAATTTCTATGCGTTTTCTGCACTGCTAATTCTAATGTTCATAAAAAATGCATGTAACTGTTTCATTGGAAAACTCCTGACTGATATACTGAAACACTGGTTTTTGTTGGGGTTCAGACATTAATTATGAATGCAAGCTTACATAAAGATAGGGGATGTAATGTTTAAAATAGTGTAAATGGCCATTGAGTCAAATATAAATCAATATATGAGATAACAGAATAAAGAAAAATTGCAGAAGGCTTCAAACAGCTAACAGGCTTCCTTGTGGCAATTCATACTCCAATGTGTTTGAAAAACATCAAAGTACAACTTAATTGGTCTGGGAGACATTCATTCACCTCATTTAACAAATATTTACTGAACACCAACTACATGTCTGATCCTCTGCAGGGCAACGAATGTAACAAGAGTGTGACATAATAGACACAATCCCCATCCTCATTGAGGTTACAATCAGAACAGGGAGTCAGATATCAAACAGATGATCAAGCAAATACAATCAGGAATAAGTGCTGCCCGGGAACAAGTGGGTGGGGTGAAAGATAATGCTCTAGGTAAAGACAACAGTCTGCATGAATATTCTCAATCAGGAAAGAACCACAACTGAAGAAACAGTACAGGCTGCTGGAGCAGAGTTGGCCATGAAGAGAGGGATGTGAGAGGAAGCTGGAAGGATGGATGGAAGCCATAGCACCTCAGGCCTGGCCATACTAATTATTTGGATTTGCATTCTAAGAATAATGCAAAGAAAAGAGTTAAGCAAGAAATTACATTATCAGATCTATTCTGACATCTAACTCATGCTAAATACCATAGCAAATTTAGTATGTTTAGATATATTATAAAACATAAAATACATTTCTCCCAAATATAGCAATGTTAAACTAAATAAAGGAATATAAGATTCAAACTATAATGAGTCAATGGTGTGTCTGATTGTATTTCTGTGCTCAAAGTAAAAAGGTTTATACATTAAGCTGTAAACAAGTGATAACTATTGTGCTGCTTACTAAAATCTCAGGAGTGTTAAGATTAAAAAGGGATATAAGTAGAAGGCAGGTCACTTCCAATTCAAGACAGGTCACTTCCAATTCAAACTGCATATTCTGTTTCTAAGTAACTTATAAATTTCATAAAAATCAAACATGAAATAAGAATTAAACTTTTTTTTACAATGGCAACAAGCCTAAAAATAAGTAATCTTTAAAAATACTTCCAAGTCACTTGTAGATTAGTCCAGCTAACACAGGTAGTGATAAAAGTAGGTTCAGTATATTGATTCCTAATTTAAGAATCTACACGGTGTCCAATTTCTTGATAAAGTCAAAAATCCTATGGCTATCATTCAAGATCTTCTGGAATCTGTACTGAACCACATATCCTCTTTCAAAACTGTGACCCTACATACTCATGAAAACTATCGCCTTCGTTACCTTTATCAAATCATCCTATCTCTTTATGCATCTAATCTCCAAATTATTTCTGTTTTTAAGGCCCAAATGAGCTATACCTGCTTTATTCGGCCATTTGTTATATTGTTCTGATGCTTCCTAAGAATTATAAAAGATTTATACCCTCGCTATAAATCTGCACAGTGTTTTAAATGTATGTATGTGTAAAAGATACATATATATGTACACATAGTTTTTTCATCAAAAATTGAGTATAGCAACATAATTTTTAGGATTTTAAATGAACTAATGCATAAGATTAAACAGTAAGTGCTCAATGAGGATTATACATTATAACTAGATATCATAGCCACTAAAATCATACCTATACATTCATTTTGACAAAATCTCTCATTATTTCATTCAACAAATATTTATCAAGCATGTCCTATGCCCCTAGCCCTATGCATAAGATTGTAATGAACAAGATAAATTAGATTCATCCCTCATAAAACATTAAACAAGTAAATACATAAGCAAAAAATTACATCTTGTAGCAAGTATTAAAAAAGAAATAAACATTTATGGAAACTCTGCTGGCAACACATGAGTATATCCCTAGCAAAACATCTGTAAATAGCTCTACATATCCACTGAACTTTCTTAAAATGTTTTAAAAAATTGAGTTAATATAGAAAACTGACACCCATTTAACTAAATTTTATTTCAGTATTAAAAGAGTTAAAAATTACAGATAAAGACATCTACATCTGTTTCATAGATGTTTAAGCTCTACTTCATTTGAAAGAAAAATAAAGTTTTCTTATACTAAACTTGTGGTGCAGACAGTCTTCCTTAGAGATAGGCAGACAATGAAATCTTGGAAGATCCTTTTGCAAAATACTCCTGCTATGGTATGGGTTGTTCGTATTTGTCCCCCCAAAATTTATATGTTGGAACCTAAGACCCAATGTGACAGTATTACGAGAAGGTAACTTTAGGAAGTGATTAAGTCATGAGGGCACTGCCCTCACAAATGGGATCAGAACCCTTATAAATTATCTCTAGGGAAAAAGCTGGGCCCCTTTTTGCCCTTCCACTTTCCACCAGTGAGGACACAGTATTCAGCCTTCTGCCATGCAAGGATGCAGCAATATTAGGCACCGTCTTGGAAGCAGAGTAGCCCTCACCAGGCATCAAATCTTCTCATGCCTTGATATTGAACTTCCCAGCCTCCAGAATTGTGAGCAAAGCAGAACAAATGGACTAAGACAATCCCAAAAAGGTAGGTCTGAAAACTGAAGTTGTTGCCAAATAATCAATGGCTTCTGATAGTGAACGAATGTGCACTCAAGTAAACATTTAGGTTGATGAACTTCAACATCCTAGCCAATTCTTTCTCAAGAATCTATTTCTTAACTATTTTCTATTTCTAACATAACTCTCCATTTCAATGCCATATTTTGTTTTACCTATTTTGAATGAAAGTGATACACTGGAAGAAAATCCTGTTCTGTCTTCACGCTAAAACTTAATTACATTCAAGCACCACTTAAACTCTCATAGAAATAAAGCATTATATTTCCTGCTGCTTCTTTTTTTCCTGTTTTTCATTTGAAAACCTACCTTGATTCATTTTGTTACCCCTTCTCTGTGTTTGTATTTAAGTGGGGAGGCAGCAAGCAGTGGAGAGAGAGATTTAGACTGTCAATCATTCTGTTCACTCAGAGTTTAAGTGTTCTGTTTGTTGTCTCCTGGGAGAGTAACATCCATAGTAACAAATGTAAATGCATTTACTTTAGGGCTATTTTAATAGCCATCAGTGGAGGGGGCAGGGGGAATTCTATATAGGACGAAGTCTCTCTAGGCACGAGGGATCACCAGTAATTTCCTCTTTGAATACTAATGGCTAAAGTTTCATCATCTGAAGTTTGATACACATTAAGCAGTCAAACACATATTTAGCATCTCTGTAAAATATCACCCCACTGTCTACCTTCACAGCCCTAAAAATACAGCCTGTATTGTTCACACAGACAAACTGCCCCAAGTTATCTAGATGAGTATTTCATCATTCATGCTTTGACTCTCCCAACCACCACCATTTGTTACAGAAACCATTTAAAACAAAAAATAAAACCAGTCAGTGCTTGGTGGTGGTTTTAGTAAGGACAACCAATCTATCTATAAGGATTCCTTGGAGGAGTGACCATGAAGAAGAGCTAGACTGGAGACACAAATGTCTTTCTAGAGAGGAGGCAGAGACTTACATAATGCACATAAGAGTGTCTAAAAAGCCTGCAGTTCTAGAATAAGAGGACTTATTTATTTTAAAAAGATTTAGTTATTCTGTAGGTGTCTAATTTGTTTTATGTCATTAATAAGCTAAAACAAGTTTTTTTTTAATATAGGCCATATACAAGAAGGAGTATTACTTCATATAAACAGTGTTTTTAACTATAATAATCCCTCATTATTTAATGTACACCATGTGCTTTATGTGAAATATATTTTAATCTTCAAATAATTCTATTATAATCTTCATTTTACAGATGAGGACACTGAGAAGTAACTTGTTAAATAATTTGCCCTAGGAGGTGGGACAGTCATAATTTCAATCTAGGTTTGCCTGAAGGAAAACTCCAAGTCTTAACGCCACTGACTGTCTGTAATTGGGACTCATCCATTTTAGGTTGACCCTCAAAATAACTTTGGATATACAGTGGATGTTACTGCTGTAAGCACAATCCAGACACCAAGACAGTGGACACGTTCAGAGAAATACATACATGCCCATACACACAGGCACACACACACACACCACACATTATAATTTACCCTTTAATAAAACTGATGTTTAAGTTTCACTATGACGTATATAGATAAACCTCGAAAACAGAACCTTACAGAGATAACAGAGAGTATAAGGGAGTTGAAAATACTTTTATCTTAAGTGAATCCTCAATTTGTTAAAATGTAGTACCACAGTGAATAAGTGTTTTAATCATTTTAAACCTCTCTCATAAAGATCTAAAGAGGCAATGTAAGGAGGACACAGTGGCTCTATTTGCTGCAGTACTTAGTTTGTGCTCTTGTACTATAAGAACAAATGCTAATTACTGTTCAACCCTAATGCTAATCTCAGCATCTGGTAATTAAAAGATCACATTTTCTGCAAAATCAGCATTACCATTCAAATGAAAACATTAATCAGTTTGAAAAATCCAAAATCAATCAGCTGAAAGGAGAAAGTTGTAGGCCTCCAACGAATTGATAACAGCGCAAACTCAGGAGTGCAAAAGAGCAAGTGTCAACTTGTGTGTCACAGCAACACAGACTCACATTGTTACCAAAGTTACCCAGCAATGTACTGTATTGTGTTTCAATATTTCACCCTAACCATTTCACTACATATGATGTTTATACGCAAAATTACAATATCACCTGACTCCTAAAAGGGCCTTGTTTTAAATTTAATGTACCAGAGATGTGATTACCGACCAGATTTTCAAAGTGGATGTTGCAGCGTTTTTCAAAACTGGTGCAAAACTTCATGAGATAATTCCAGAATACTAATAACTGCAGAGAAGCTCAATTGTATTAATTATTTTACAGCTAATTTTTGGCTTTTTCAAAGCTAACTAATAGTTCTATCTTTTGTGGTCCTTATCAGTATTCAGAACACCCAAAGGGCAGACTGGAGTTATATTTCAGGGTCAAATCAAAGGAGCCTTTTTTCTCAGATTCCCTCATGGAGCTGTCAGAGACAAAAGATTTAGATTTTGTTCGTGATGATCTCTTCTGTCACATTTCATGCTCCTCCTTGTGTTAAAGAATAAGGACTAACAGAAATCTTCTCTCTGTGTAGCAAAACACAGCAAACATAGCTCTGTTAGCCAAATGAATATTTAAACAACCAACAGAAACCCAGGACCAAAACACTAAGAATTGTCACTTATGTATGGATAAAATATGGCAATATAAAAATACTTCATTTAATGCTACTTAAAATTGAAAGGATTTAATGTACATACAATTTCCTGCAGCCACAATGAATATATATACTTGGAAAATGTGAAGATTCCTCGCATTTTCAAAATCTCATTGCTAACTACTCATGCATTAAAAGAAAACACTATAGGGAAAATAAACTTAAGTGAACTCTTGCTGCAACAACAATAATGTAAAATATAAAAATATGAATTGGGACTACCACTGTGAAGGAGTAAATAAAGTTTTTTTTCATTTTGAAAAATAAATGAGTAAACATTACACGTGAATTCACATGCAGAGCAAAAGATATTAATGTAATAATATCTGAAATAGGAAGTAAAATTCATAGCCTTATTTATCTAAAAAGATAGGAAGAACTCAGGCCCAGACAGATTTACAATAATGATTTCATCAGGCAGACAAATAGTTTTGATATATACCATGCCAAGAAAACTTAGCTCTAATTCACTTTATTGAATTAAGAAATGAATAACAAATTCATGTGACAATTATATTTCAAAGAAATTATTACTGAAATTTACTGTATTTTCCTTAAAGTTAATAAGGCAGACAACATGAGCCTATATATCTTACACTGACCTCTACTTATGGAGGCTAAAAATAATTAAAGATAGTTTGTAATCATAATATTGATACATACTCATAAAAAATGTATTTCATATGTATAACCTTAGAAAATCTTATTAGAATAACATTGAGGGGGAGGAACAAAAAAAGAAATAAAAGAATAATATTCATATGTGGTAAAGAGTATATCCATCTAATACCAAAAAATAAACAAGAAGAGTTTTGAATGGTATAAATTTTTATCACTATGATACACAGAGTAGAAAAATGGCCAAGATGGTCACCAAAGAAAAAGCTCCAGGGTGTCTCACCTGTGATCACATTACAAAGAGAAGGATTCACTCTCTCATGCTTACAAACACTGATAAACAGGCAGGGCACAGTGACTCAAGCCTGTAACCCCAGCACTGTGGGAAGCCGAGGCGGGTGGATCACCTGACATCAGGAGTTCGAGACCAGCCTGGCCAACATGGTGAAACCCCATCTCTACTAAAAATACAAAAATTAGTCAGGTGTAGTGGCAGGTGCCTGTAATCCCAGGTACTCAGGAGGTTGAGACAGGAGAATCGCTTGAACCCAGGAGGTGGAGGTTGAAGTGAGCTGAGATAGAGCCACTGCACTCCAGCCTGGGCAATACAGCAAGACTCCATCTCAAAAAAAAAAAAAAAAAGAAAAAGAAAAAGAAAAAGAAAAGGAAAGGAAAGGAAGAAAGAAAAGAAAAGACAAAAGAAAAAAGAAAAGAAAACAAAACAAAACATTGATAAAGAAAACACATATAGAAAATAAATGGTCTCTCAGGAGAAAACTCACTGGATCCAAAGTTGACAGAAGCTGATATACATAAATGGAATGTGACCTTATTAATTTACAAATAACCTTCACAGGAACCAGGATATTAGGGGTCCCATCTTCTAGTCCATCCTCTTCCTAAAAGCTGGCTTCAGAGAAGTCAAATAAACATGGAAACAGAACAAAGGGGAATTAACTAACTCAAGTACTTAATGGCTTCCATAGATTAGTCAAGTGCTGTTCTTAGCCAATAGGAGCAGGATTCATTTTCTATACATCCACAGTTAACTAGCTCTTATTTTGAGTGACGCATTATTCTTTCAGGTTTGGTGATACTCCAATCCAGTCCTAGGAAAGCACCTGGCCTGGGAGTAATTACAGACCTATGCTTTTTCTATCCTATGCCCATCTCATTGTTTATGGGATTTGTAGTTTGCTTCTTTCTCACTTCTGTAAGCAACGCTTTAGTCTACAAGCTCTAATACACTACAGTATCATTCTGAACTATAAACATTATAATTTGTAAAGCTTATAATCAATGACATAGCCAGAAAAGATGTGTTAATTTAAAAATTGGCCAAATTATAAGTTTATACTACAAAAAAGAATTAGCAATCAACCAGTTCTCAACCCTTTCTTAATTATCACAAATACAGAGTAAAAACATAGTACAGTTGAGTACTTTCATTTAATACATATCTACTGGGTACAAATTGTAGATAAGCAAGGCACATTTTTGCAGTGAGGACTGGGAGGCTGGAGGATGTAACATTTACTGAGTGTCATCTACTCATCGCTCTACTAGACAAACAAGGAGGTAGTTTCTCATTTATTTCTTATAGCCTTAAAGTAGATACAGTTGTCTACATGTGCACAAGAGAAAAGAGGCTCATTTCCATCTCTTCTGGGACCTTGTTTGGTTGGTTGTCTTGTTTTGCTCATGTTTTCACTTCTGGCTAACTTCATGCAACTCATAATCACATTCAAGCATCTCATATCTTGAAAGAGCAAATGAGCAAGACAGTAAACAAAAACCAAACTTCACAGCTGTCTATGATTCTTGTTTGCACACTGCCAAAACCTTCCTTTTTTCCTTTCTCAACTGATGGGGAAATAATTTACACCTGCTGTCCGCTACTACCCCTCATTCAGTCATCAACCTACTGCAGTCGTCTTTCAGTTAACACCACTCTTAACTAAAACTGCTCTATAAAACAACACTCATTACACTTGAACAAGAACTTCTGAAACACTTTCTTTACTTCTATTTAAGCTCCAAGCTCTCTGATCATTCCTCCAGGCTCACTGACCATAAAATATCAGAGTTCTCCATGGCTTTCTCCTTGGCCATATTCTACGCCCATTCTTTCTGCTTCCTCTTAGAAATGTAAACCATATATTTGGTCTCAACCTGATACAGTTTGGCTGTGTCCCCATCCAAATCTCAACTTGAATTTTATCTACCTGAATTCCTACATGTTGTGGGAGGGACCCGGGGAGGTAACTGAATCATGGGGGCCGATCTTTCCCATGCTATTCTCGTGATAGTGAATGAGTCTCATGAGACCTGATAGGTTTATCAGGTGTTTCCACTTTTGCTTATTCCTCATTTTATCTTGCTACCACCACGTAACATGTGCCTTTTGCCTCCCACCATGATTCTGAGGCTGCCATAGCCATGTGGAACTGTAAGTCCAATTAAACTTGTTTTTCTTCCCAGTCTCAGGTATGTCTTTATCAGCAGTATAAAAACAGACTAACACACAACTTCTGCTCGAAGGTGCCAAAATCTATACCTCTAGCCCAATTCTACCTCTAAGCTATATCCAGCCTATATCCACTTGTAGGGGATAGAAATGTCCTACGTTGAAAGTAATATCTCTCCCTTTCCCATCAATTTTTTCATAATCTTCTAAGACCACAAAATGACATCACCATCCTCTCTATCCCCCAAGTAAGTGAGCTATAAATTAACCTAGACTACTTTACCTTTATTATCCATCTTTAATTTAGTCATAGATTACTGAAGATTTCCTTAGAACCTTATACATCCAGTAGACACTCCCACCGTTTCCATGGCTACTACTTGGTTAGGTCCATCAATGCCCAGAATTAGGCTCTTACCTACCTTTCTAGCTTTAATCCTCAGAATTCTTGAGTCTTCCTAAAAACTTGTAGAACACACACACACACACACACATACACACACACACACATGACTTTTATTTCCTTATTCATGTCCTTGCCATTTATACATTTATTTCATTTATCCATTTCCTTAAATGTTCTGTTAACATGTTTGTATTCAACTTCCCTGTACATATTGACATCCTTCAAGTCTTTGTTCAAATGTCACCTTCTCAATGAAGCCTCCTCGAGTGCCTGTTTAATAGAACAAGCTGCCTTCTATGCCCCCAACTCAGTCTCAATCCCCTCACACTGCTCTTCTTCTTCTTTCCTCCATAGGACCTATTACCTTCTTCGTCAATCTGCCAAGGCAGAAAGAAGAAAAAAAAAAGAGTAGTATAATGGTAGAAAAGTAGGGCAAACTATGGTCTTAAAAAGCAGAGGAAGGTAGAATTTCTAAAAGGGAGATTTAAAAAAAGAAAAGAGTAACTGTAGAAATGTTACCTACCTACTTCAATCATTCAAATGCCTATGTAGATGGCACAGTTCTAAGTAAATGTATGTGGAAGCTCTTAAACAAAACCTAAGTTTAATACCTTAAATTATATTAGATGATATTATTATTACTAGGGAAATATTACATTTTCATTAATGTAATCAAATAAACTGGATAATGATTTTTTCCTATTGAATTTTAGTAGTAATTACAATATAAGTAAATCTGTTTGATAAGTCTGTACAAATATTCAAGCACATAATTCTGCAACAGAACTATATTATAGAGTCACTGAGGTATCATCACTAACTACATCTAAGCTGGCATGGAGGCAAGAAAACTATGAGTCTGATTACAATGTTGGGTAAGTCAAAGTCCTGATGACAGTTTCACAGTATAGCATTGCCTCCCACTTTGGCTATATTCTGGCAAACATCCTCTTAAAGCTGAGAGCTTATTTCTAACATCATGTTGTGAGTGTCTTTACCTACATAATAATTACCTTAAAGCACATTTTCTATGTTCCAGGCACTGTTCTAAACAGTTTACATGTCTTACGTGACTTAATCCTTATAACAATCTTGTGACAATAATAATAATAGTAAGTGCTATTACTACCCCACTTTAAAAATGTGTAAGCTTGTTCTTCCAAAGTGGCATTGTTGGGGCTGGGCACGGTGGCTCACACCTGTAATTCCAGCTCTTTGGGAGGCCAAGGAAAGTGGATCGCTTGAGGTCAGGAGTTTAAGACCAGTCTAGCCAACATGGTGAAACCCTGTCTCTATTGAAAATACAAAAATTAGCCAGGTGTGGTGGCGCATGCCCGTAATCCCAGCTACTTGGGAGGCTGAGGCAGGAGAATTCCTTGAACCTGGGAGGTGGAGGTTGCAGTGAGCCGAGATCACGCCATTGCACCCCAATCTGGGCAACAGAAACAAAACTTTGTCTGAAAAAAAAAAAAAAAATGAAGTGACATTGTTGGTCACTGGTAAAGTTGGAATTCAAACTTAAGAAAATGAGCTCCAAAATTGATATTCTGTCTCTTTACAGCACTTGGATAGTTGGCTTAAATCCAAATAAAAAATGCTATATAATATAAGCTTAAAAATGTGATCATTTACTCTTTAACAAGAATGATTCTGAGTGCTTCATATGCATCCAAACATTTGACCTTGACAGCAATTCCAGAAGGGAGATATAACAATTCTCTCCACTGTCTTCAGAATAGGAGACTGAGGCTCGCAGAGGTTAAGTACTTGCACAAGGCCAAACCTGTTTACAATTCTCCTAATATATCTGTCTAGTAATGCTTCCCCACACACTGCCTCCTTTGTTTCTTTATGCTAAGCTAGTGGTCTCATTCTAGCATTGTAATATTATGAAATCATAATTACCTCCTCAGCATTATATGCTGAAATACACTCCTCCCAAGGTACTGTAATTGCAATGCAGGTATCTGATACCATGGATACCTTTTATTAATTTATATTTAGTACTTACCATGTGCCAGGAAGTTGGTTGGACCCAAAGGATAAAATGAAGAACATTGATACCACCCCTCGACATCTTATTTATGTATGGGAAATAAAGCAAGTAAATAGACAGTTACAAAAAGCCCTGAGAAGCACTGCGGCAAGGGAAGTGTAGTTGCTAAGGAAATGCACAGAAGCACCTTACCTAGATCTGGGGGAGGCAATGACGAATCTGGGCCCTAAATGAAAAGTCTGAAACAGCCAGGTGAAGAAGGAAGATGGAGATGTAGAAATAAACTATAGTGTTCTCAAAGAAAGAAAAGAATGAAGATGCAACACTGAGAGGTTGGTTGTGCTCCTTCCCTACACTCCACCCCTACAACCCCTAGAAGTATTTCCCTGGGGGAATTGCTAGTCAGCTTTTGGTCTCTTCATCCATCAAACCCTCTCACCTGGAGACATAGGATGTCTTCCAATTTCTGTTTCTGCCTCACCCAATTGCCAGTGACATCTGAAAGTATAACATGAGCATAAGTCTAGAATATGAACATTGCTAAATCGAAAAAATAAAATTCATATGCGATAATATCAAGTGAGGTCACATGGATTTAGTTTTATGACAACCAACTGACATTTTGGCATGCCTGGGTCTACTATTTCCTCACAGACCTTTTTCTGTTGATCTTCATTGTTGATCTACTCCAAAAAAATTGGACTTCCACCTCAGTTTACTTGTCTAACACAATAATTCATTAGTGGTATGTTACAGGGCCACCCTCGCTACAAGGGTGTCTGGAAGAGCAAGTAATTTTTAAATAGTATAGTAAGTCCTGCTTGGACTAGATGCTTGCACTGTACAAAAATCTGACAGACTGTGGCCAAGCCACCCTACCTGGTTTTTATCAGCCCTTTTCCCCAGAAGGCTGAGATTTAAATTTTAGAGAATGAACTGCAAGTTTGATTAGCTTATATTATTAGCCAAATCAGGATACGAACTCCTAATTAGTGCTCTGTAATATATTGTCAAATGGTTAAGTTATACTACTATAAAACTCATACATGATAGGTGGATGAGATAAACAGTAATTTGTATTTTTTTGTAAACATAAGCCACAGGCCACACACAGTAGCTCACACTTATCATTCCACTACTTTGGGAGGCCGAAGCAGGAGGATCACTTGAGGCCAGAGTTCAAGACCAGCCTGGGCAACGTAGTAAGACCTCATCTCTACAAAAAATAAAATAAATAAATGAATAAAAATTAAAAATAACATTACCCCCAAATCAAAGAAACACACTCAGAATAAAGGTTTAAATAAATTGGGAAGAATCCATCTCTCCTTACAATTTCTTAATAACTTTTGCAATCAACTCCACATTACTAAGTCAGAAATAACAGGGAAAGGCTGCAGCACGTGGAACACTTATATCTGCGATGTCTACTAAGCACTGTTTCATCTTAATTAAACCAAGGCTAATCTTGACAATCAGAAAGAACTCAAGTGTAATACAGTAACAATAATAATAATGGTAGTAGAATGGCTGCCAGCCATGGAGCAGTCCCTATGTGTCAAGAACTGTGTTAAGGGCTTCTAGCAGACAGTCATGATTGCTTACCATCACTAAGCAAGAGAACCTTCATTTTATTCACCAACACAATGTGCTTCTTTTAAAATTACTTGCTTTCCAGACACCCTTGTAGCTACGGTGGCCCTATAACATTACACTGATGAAAGATACATGGCATTCCAGCTTTAAGATATTTTTGAGTCCTTATGGTTGGAACCATGTAAAGATCAGATACTGAAAAATGTTTTTCTAAAGTACATTCTGTCTATCTATATAATATGTATATACGTGTGTGTGTGTGTGTGTATATATACTTAAGAGACAGGGTCTCATTCTGTCATTCAGGCTGGAGCTCACAATCTCGTCTCACTGCAGCCTGCAGCCTCAAGTTCCAGGGCTCAAGTGATCCTCCAGCCTCAGCCACCCAAGTAGCTGGGACTACAGACACACGCCACCATACCCAGCTAATTTTTTAATTTTTTTTTTTTTTAGAGATAGGATCTTGCTGTGTTGCCCAGGCTGGTCTCAAACTCATGGGCTTTGGTGATCATCTCACCTTGGTCTCCCAAATTGCTAGAATTATAGTCCTGTGCCACCATGCCCAGCCTAAAGTTTTGACTCACAGGGTCACTTAATATAAGCCTGACTTCTTTTCACATATTTACAAAATTAAAGTTACCCAATACAGGATTAAAAGAAAACAGTTTTTAAAAAAGCAATACTTCCAGAGTTACTCTGAAGGGTATGATGTATGCTATGTTAAAATTCAAATCTAAAAAAAATCCTTGCTAGCCCCAAATTTAAGTTCTATCAAAACAATGCAATAAAGCTAATAATGCCCAGATAGGGCTACCAAAGTAATTACTTTCATTGACTTATGAATAATTATTTAGAAGTTTTACTTCAAAAAGGTGCTATCTATACAACTCATTTGGTATAGGTTATTTTAAAAGCATTCATTATTCATAAACAAGTAAATAAGGCTTAGGTAAGCACATAAGCAAAGACAGAAACACAGGAAATGCTGAGCCAATTGGGCAAACAGTTGGCTGAATGAGAGTTAAGAATGTCCTGGAGACCACTTTAAAATAATCAATGCCTGGGCCTATAGGCTAGAAGATCACAGCCCTCACCTTTACGTCCCTTGCTTTTTCTCTACATCACAGCCTCTCTCAAGTAAAAGACTGTGCTGTAGCTGTACATGTGCCAGATACAATATTCAGCTGAAGCACACAAGGATAAGTAAGAGACCAGGCGTGGTGGCTCACACCTGGAATCCAGCACTGTGGGAGGCTGAGGCGGAGTTTGAAACCAGCCTGGCCAACATGGTGAAACCCCATCTCTACTAAAAGTACAAAAATTAGCAGGGCATGGTGGTGGGTTCCTGTAGTCCCAGCTACTTGGGAGGCTGAGGCAGGAGAATTGCTTGAACTTGGGAGACAGAGTTTGCAGTGAGCCCAGACTGTGCCATTGCACTTATTAACTACTGTTGACAAAATAAGAGAGATTTAATTTATGCTGCAGTATAAGTTCAGACATAAAGACAAATTTCTCCACATAATGGGTTGTTAAATATGTTAAGGACTAAGGAAGCTCTTTTACAAATAATTCAAATTTTCATCTGTCATGGTCTGCTCTTCTTAAAGGTCTTCTCGGTCTAGTTTTAATCCAGAACATCTACATTTTAGCGCTTCCTACTCTGTACTATATCAATAGTGGTTATTGCCATTGATGACACTGATGAGCTCTATAACTTTCATAGTATTACGGATCTAACCATCAAATTAGAATATGGAACTTCACTCTATGTACACAACCACATGGAAATGTGGAATATATGATGCTACTGAGATCACTGAAATGGGGTAAAAATAAAATGCTAACATCAGTAACATTTAATGATTTCCTAAAATAGTAATGATATTCCTTTTCTCAAATGGTAACATTCAAAAATGTACTTCAGAATAAGAAGAAAAGGACATCGTCATTCTCATAGCATCAGAGGTTTGTTAAATTCTGTCATTACTTTTTAAAAAGTCAGTTAATAGCAAAACTTATCAACTTTACATAGTTACAGCTATGAATCACTCCACATTTTAAAAAACTCCTACATTAATGGAAATGCTGGTGAAATTTGAACAAGATCTGCAATTCAGTTAATAGAATTTTATGAGTGTTAAATTTTCAGATTTTGATAAGTGGACTGCAGTTATGTAAATGGTAATACCAGAAGCGGATAATTAAGGAGTATACAGGAATTCTTTGTACTATTTTTGCAACTTTTATCTAAGTCAACAACTGATCCAAAATAAAAAGTTTAAAACAATCCCTAGTTCTTTTAACACAAAATTTCATAGTAGCAGGCTAAGCAGCCCAGATGCTACAGAGCATTAACAATGACCATTTCAAACATTCAAAGTTTTAGAATATCAGCAGAATGCAGCATATGTTGACTGTGTTTAACAATAATGGCTTATTACCCTTTGATTTTTGACAAAAGAATAGTTTTAAAAGATGGATCCATGAATGATAAACGAAATTTTAAGTGATACATTTGAATGCGGGAGGAAAAACATTGTATTTCGTTAGTTATAAAATTCGACAGTCAGCTCAGTCAAGGAAAAAATTTAAAAACAGATCATTCTTTGCCATGATGACTTTGATATAACTCTCAGAGATCAGAGATAAGAAATACACTATGAAAAAACAAGGGCTGGGCACCATGGCTTATACCCATAACCCAGCACTTTGGGAGGCCAAGGTAGGAGGGTCACTTGAGCCCAGGAGTTCAAGGCCAGCCTGGGAAACGTAGGGAGACCCTATCTCCACAAAAAAAAAAAAAAAAAAAATTTAAAACTTAGCCAGTCATGGTGGTGCACACCTACAGTCCCACAAACTTGGGAAGCTGAGGTGGGAGAATTGCTTCAGCCCAGGAGGTTGAGACTGCCATGAGCCATGAGCAGCCCACTGCACCGAAGTTGAGACTACAGTGAGCCATGATCAGATCTCTGCACTCCAGGCTGGGTGATGAAGACCCTGTCTCAAAAGAAAAAAAAAAGGGGGGCGGTGCCAGAAAAAATGACAAAAAACCTCCAAGTCATCTTCCGCAGACATTTTTATGAAGACAAAACAAAGTGTTACCCCTTCATTCATGCAACATACATGATGATGTCCTACTATGTGCTAGGCACTATAATTCATGTTAAGCTTCAGAAAACATAACTTAAAAAGATTTCATGATCATTTAGATATAAAGCTTACTCCCAAAGCAAAGATTAATAAAAAAAATTACATTCTAAATATCTAAAAGAGATTAAATATGATTTCACAGCAGGATATCCTTCCCATTTATCCTTCATGAGAGTTCAAATATCTAAATTTATGAAGATAAGGGCATTCCACTTATTCTGGGGATAGTAGCAAAGAGTTGGATTTTTGTAAAGAATCCATTTTCCATTAGTTTTTTTTTTTTTTTTTCTACTAACACCTAACCATCCTGAGTAGAGTGAAATTATAACTTCATGCCACATTTCCACCTGAGCAACCCTTCAGGTATTCTGCCAGGCACTTTGAAATAGAAGTAGAAACTTCTTAGGGTCTTCCTCCATCATCCCATAAAATAAGACAAATAAATAGAGATCACATATATCCTACTTTATAATTCAGAGATTACTAACCTTTGTATTTCACCTAAGGTCAAGAACCTGAAAAATATCATAAAATGAACTATCTTCCACTATTCATGCCACATCAAAATATGAGTTCTGCTATTAACAATGGTAACATTAAAATAATCCCACATGCGCACAGAAAACAAGAGATTTCTGACACTGTGGAAAGCAATGGGACATCTCAAACAAACAAAGAAATGAACAGAGATTTTACTTGTCTCCTATACTTCAAACTGAAATTATTTATTTGCTGTTTCAAGTCCTAAAGACTGACTACTTATAGCTAAAATAAACCCACAGTGTTTTCTTTTAAAAAGTAGTCATTAATCACAGCCAATTGGATAACTATAGATTCTAAGACACCCCCTCATAATGCTAGGAGAAAGGACTATGCTAATGTCTGATGGAAGGCAGGATAATTGTAATTGTTTAGAAATGTTAATGTTTATGATACTATTTGAACTAAAAAAAAACAATAGAGAACCAACTCTAAGTTGGGCAAAGTGACTCACAGGTAACCTAAGATGAGTCATCATAAATTCTAGATGGTAATTCTAGATGGTAATTTTTGGGGAGACAAAGACTTGGGAATGGGGAATACTCTGAGAGCTGTTACAGAAAAATGAGAACTTGAGAGCCTTTAGCAAAAGAATTCAGAGAACAAGAAGGTCAAAGCAGTGATGGAAAAGATATTAAAGAAGACAAGGAAAATATTACTGGATTTTCACGCTGACCATGGGCCAGGAAAGAAAACAGATATGGAACCAAATCCAGAGAACTTAAGGAGCTGGAGTTGAGTCACTGAAAGGAGAACAGTTTGACTGTTCACTGGGGAATCCTAAAGAAAGGACTTGGGCTCCTTAAGAATGAAGCAAGCTTCGCTCAGGAATGAAACTGGGTATCACTGAAAGGTCAGATGGAAGTAAAAATAGAGATGCCTATTCAACTGACGCCTGTTAATATACATTAATCTATATTTTGCTACAGTGAATAACAAAGTGATGTTTGTAATTACTGACACATATACATCTTGACTATGGTATTGGGACTGATTTTTACACATCTTACATAATGAATCATATTTAAATCGTAGTTACATGATATATGTTTATACCCCAGGACAGCACTGAGGTTGAAGAGGATGAGGGCAGGAAAAATAATGCCCCTATCAGAATAGAGACAGGAAGGTGGAGAAATGGGAAGGTTATATATTGACACAATAGCTATACAAAACTGAATGTTTCTAAAGTTTTTGGTTTTACATAGCCCTTTAACTGTGGGGCTATCAACTCAAGGAAGAAAAGTTTAGCTAGGAACCAATGAGCCCACAGTATCATCCAGGAAGCAGCACAGGTAACAATAGGATACTAAAGGAACGTGACTGTTCTCAGTCCCTGGAACCATTGGATTGCCCTTCTGCTCTGCCAGGCAGCTAAGCTGAAACTACCACAGTACAAATTACTAAATTCCAGGATTGAATTATAATCAGAGGTTGAAATGACAAAGCTGATTTATATTTTTCTTTCCTTTTCCACCAATAAAATACAAAGCAGATCCTGGGTTAGAAGTGAGAAGACTGGAGAAGAGAATTAAGGAAGCATAAAAGAGGGATGATTTGTCCTTCCCCATTCTCCACAATGCTTGGGGTTCGTGCAGACAGGGATGGTTGGCATTACATTCAGAAGATGAAGTTTAATAAATAAGAGGACCCTCTCCTTTTGAGTACAGACTGTTTCAAGCTCCATCACCCCTACAGAAGACATCAGAAATGGTTATGTGTTGCCATCCAGTCAGAGAAGTCAGTGAGAAGGTGTCTGCCGACCCTTGGAGTCCACCATTCCTTCCCTCAGGTTCTGCCAAGGATTTCCGAATGACTGCGAGCCTAGAGTAGCATGGAGTTAGCCAGGGCGCTGAGTCTGGACCAAGTTCACAGAGAATTCAAGGAGGTGGCCTCAAGAAAGCAGTTGTGTGTTCATGTCTACACCTCTGAGTGACCACTATGAATTGTTAATCCTCTACTCACATACTTTAGACAACACCATCCCCTAGGCATACACTTCTTTTTCTGGCCTTAAGAAATACAAAGCCAACTTTTCTATATTTCCTCCAGAGAAAATCTGGAAGACCCAGTTTCAGTTTAAATACATAAAGATACATAATGCTTTAGTAAGAAGCAATAAATTTTTAATTTGGAAACTTTTAAAAATGAAAGACCTAAATAAACCTGTGCATTTAAAGTTTTTCTGGCCACTATTATATCAAACTGTAAAATTAAAGGGTGGCTCCCACATTGAAACAACATATATTTAACGGCAATGAAGACCCAAATTAAGATACATAAACACATGTTAAATATTTATGAGTTCACCCAACAAATTTTAGCTATGGGAACATAAACATATTTAAAGTTGTCTGGAAGCTGAAATAAAGAGTAAAGATAAAAGTAGTTATTGTAGTTATTAAACACGAAATTTTCATTAAATCTGATTTTGAGGCCCCAAACGGTATACATGAAGATTATTTTTGAAAATAAAAACGTAAGTATTATTTTTGAAAATAAGAATTTAACAATTTTAAAAAATTTAATAATTCTAAAAAATTATTTCAAAAAAATTCTAATTTACCAATATAGAAATTTTATGAATAGAAAGTGTTGATTAATTAAGCAAAGCATGAAAAATTTAAAATAAGCAGTTAACAAATACAAAGACACTTACCTAGCACTTTATAAACTCATAATTCAGAGTGCTATATTTGGAAATGTCCTCAAATCATTCCTTCACTTAAAGTCTGGGATCTGTTAGAATTTTGCTCTTGGAAGCCGATGGCTTGCTTCTATATTGTCGTTTCTATTGTGTTTCTCAAGGCATAGGGAAGCAGACAGAAACTGGCCAAAGTAAGAATGACAAGGTAACCCAAAATGCCCAAACAATCACTAAGTCACTGACACTCAGACACACACCCTCAACATTAGAGAAAAAAATAAAAATCAAATATGGGTTGTTACCCCATAGTGTGTGGGCAAACACCCACGATGTTGACATATAAATCTTACACACAAGTGGAGGCATTTGACCGACAGACACCACCTCTCACCAATCTGGTTCTACACCTACTTTCAAAACCACTGTGTTTCAGAAGCTGAGAGTATTGTTTCACTTCTCATTCCTCAAGCCACTGAAACAAGAGGCCAATGAGAAATCCGTAAGAGAACAATTTTGCATCACTCTCTGCTTATATTGTAGGGTGTATCTGTAACTGTAGAGAGCCCATCAAATGTACTTTCTACTCTTTCATCAGAATGCCATAATAAAAGCAAGAGAAGATAATAAAACTGTATGTATCATTTCACCCTTTCCCTTGGCAGTCTAACATGTCTCCAAAGGGAATTTTGTGAAGTGCTTCTAACCAATTTTCTATCCAGCAATTAAGAAGAACCCTTTCAAAAGTTGCTTTCTGAAGAGGGTGTCAATAAAACTGAGATGAGAGAGATAATCTGACTTTAAAAAAAAAAATCTGACAGTCATCCTTAAGAATTATTATTAGAGGTGCACATAAAACGATGCCTTCAATCTTCATTTTCTATATTTCCTCAATAAATAGCCTAGACAAACATCAACATGAACTGGAACAATCAGTTAACGCTGGTAATTATTACAGTTCATAGTACTTTTCTACTATCTTAACAATTTTCCCTGCAAACATTCCATACATTTGACAAAAATCAGTAATTATAACCATAATATCGAACCCCTCATTACAATTCCTTTTAAACACATAAGAACCCCTAAGAGGAAATATAAATCTAAAATCAAACTTTATTATTATGGGAAGATGATGTTGTTGGTATTGTTTCAGGAGGAAATTATTCCCTTTGTAGTCTGCATTTCCCTTTCTCTCTTTCTTGACCATACACTAAGAAGACTAGAATATGGAACCTCATTCCTTACCAGTTTGGTTCCTGTACTTACATGAGTCCCTGTCATTCTTCTCACTGGCATTTCCAATGGAGCTTGAAATTAACATTTTTTCTGGCCTTATGCCTAATTTTGTTTTGTTTTGTTCGTCCAGAGTTGTTTTCCTTTAGTGATTTGCTTTATGCAACATTTTCTAGGAAGTCAGCATAACTACAGAAGCAAGCAGTTTGTCTTAACCAATGCTATAGAACCAAAGAGAATGAGGAATATATAAAATATTGCTTGTTATTTCTTTGTGTTTGAGATGATGGATATGCTAATTACCCTAATCTGAACACTCTATATTATATATCAACACATTGCTATGTACTCCATAAATATGTACAATTATGAATTGAAATAAAATATAAACAAAAACATATATTTAAACTTCTCCCACGAATTGCAACAGATTTAAAAGAAAGGTTAAGATAAGGTTTATGTTTGGGACCCCAAAAAAATCTTGACCAAATCACATGTTCTATTTGGACAATAAACTATCCAAGAGTATCTTAACAAGGTGTCTCAATATGAGATTAATACAAACATGAATGAGCATATAATCTAAATGAAAAGCAGAATCTAATTCAATGCTTCCAGAAGGATTTTAAAAAACCCAGAATTCATAAAAATAAAAATCTGAAAGGCTTCCCTGCAATTATGGCTATGATAGAGTTGGCACAGCATGGTTTTAACCACATAGAAGATTAATATTTATTTTCAACAAATGTAGCTAGAAAAATGTTATTATATCTCCTCCTTTTTTCACTGAGAGCATGCTGATTGAAATGGATTCATTTATCAAAGCTGACAGCTAGACAAAACTATATTGCGAATATTTTTTATCTCTGATTAAATAAGAACTTCCCAACATCTGGTTTGCTACAACAATTACATAAAATTATCCAAAATAAGTTTTTTGAATATGTTTAAACATGTCACAAAGTGTTTAACAGCTCTTTTAATAAACTATTCAGAAAAATAAATAAATAGTAAAGCAACTTATTGTAGAAGTATTAATTCTAATAAGAGACTCAAAAACATGGAAAAATTACCAATTCACTTTCATAGCAGTTAGGATTACAAATAAAATATGATACTTGGTTACCCAGAACAAGAACTTAAGGGTTTTTATGTCCTTTCAAAAAAAATCTTTTCAGCTATCAAGAGAGGCTTAAAATTGTATCTCTCTCGTTTGAATACTGTAATTAGAGAGCAGACAATGTCTTATATTGAAATAGCAGTTCTTGAAGAGGACACAAATATTGACATCATATTACAAGCCTACCTTTGAAGGGCAAGTTCTCACAGGCCAAATATAAAGACACACTGAGTCCTACTTCATACACCTCTACAGGTGCTTTCAGAAAACCTGGCTTCAAAATGTTCTGGAAAACTATACTATTTTATTATGTATGTCAGTTGTATGTTTTCCCTCATAATATCTAATACATTTGCTAAATATTATTTAATTATAATCCTTAATTATTAATACATGATTATGAAACTATTGCATTCAATAAGAGAGAAGTTAACACAGGATAAAGGTCTCTGAGCTCATATTCCGGCCTCTGTCACAGTAATTCTTTGCAATAGTGAGACTGTTTTCTTAAATTGTCACTTTCAAAATAAGCAATTTTCTTCAAGTTCTAAAAGTAATTGATTTAGGGGAAAATGTTCATTGGGGAAAAAGAAAGACTATGTCTGTCCTAAAATACTAAGTATGCAAGCTGTATTTTACAGTCCATATATTATGTATATATGCCTACAGAATGCGGTATTAGAAATAAGTAATAAAGGCATTTCTGGCGTGCTTATCTGACGTTGCTATAAGTTTCAGGCTTCCATTTGTATCTCACAAATTGCCAGATAATCATTCCTTTCAGAATAAGTCAGAGATAAAAAAAGACAGTTTGATATACATGAAGCAACATGCCAGAATGATTCCAAATGGAAGTCCCTGAAGACTGAAAGCAGCAGATATAAAATGCAATGTCAATCTTGCAAAAAGAGCAGGAGCAAAGGGGAAAAAAAGGAAATGGCTTGAACCACTGTGTTCCACTCCCTTTTTCTACATGAAGCAAGGGTGGTGATAGCACTAATTTTTCCTAACCGAATCTCACAATGACTAAACCTTCTGCCCGTGCATTAGGTTCCATGACTGAATTTAATTCTCACAATCCTTCTATGGAACAGATATAATCAGTCCCACGGTGTAGAGCATAAACTGATACTTAGGAAGTGACCCGAAGTCACATAGCTGCTATACGGCAGTCCCGTGGTTTAGGCTCAGAGTCTTCTGATTCTAAAGCTCATGTTCTAAATCACCAAGTATCATGACACAAACAAGTTATTAGAGCTTGTTCTATTACCTTTTTAAATCATACAAGACACATTTCACGTACGTTTCATCTAATATACTAAGCCCTTACCTTCAAAAAAATCAAATCTCATTTTCATAACCAAATACTCTAGCTTATGAAAAGACTAAAAGAAGTTCCAGCCATTGATGACTTTGTATTTTCTTTTTTTTTTTTTTTTTTTTTTTTGAGACGGAGTCTCGCTCTGTCGCCTGTCACCCAGGCGGGAGTGCAGTGGCACCATCTCAACTCATTGCAACCTCCACCTCCCAGGTTCAAGTGATTCTCCTGCCTCAGCCTCCCGAGTGACTGTGGTTACAGGCGCCTCCACCAAGCCTGCCTAATTTTTGCATTTTTAGTAGAGGTGGGGTTTCACCATGTTGTCCAGGCTTGTCTCAAACTCCTGACCTCAAGTGATCCTCCTGCCTTGGCCTCCGAAAGTGCTGAGATTACAGGCGTGAGCCACTATACCTGGCAGATGACTTTATAAATTTTCATAGAGTTTTAAAACAGGAAGAGAAATAATTGAAAGTCATGGCAGAATGTCAGAAATGCCATAAGAGAGAGATGACAAAGAGCAATGATGAGTTAGAGGACAGAACACAAGGGGAAAATAAAATATTTACATTATTAATGAAAAGCATAAAAGCTGAAGTGTTTCATAAGTTCTTAAATAATATAGTCAACTATTTTGTATCTGTCATTCAGAATATTAAACCACTATTAGAAGAAAAATATACTACTCTCTTTTCAGGTATCATCGAAACAGGAATTCTCTGACTTCAATGATGGGTATTTATAAATAAATCACTGTAAACAAAATGAAAGATCTTCGTGGTTTCAACTTTCTTAATTAAATTAAATGCAGTTTCAACATCTGGCTTTATGGTTTTTAAATAGCATTTAAAATACAAACATATTAAAAATTCTAGTTACATTATGAGTCTCCAGAGAATGCCTTTTAACTTTCAGGTAAAAAATAAATCCACATTAAACAACTGGATACAGAATGATAACTGCAACCGTATCTTATATAGGTAGATCAGTGAAAAATAGTAAAGTTTAGATGAGGTCATTTAACCAATGATCACCATCTCATTTAGGTCCTCCATATCTTTATAATCTAATTAGAGTATAGCATAGTACAGTCAAAATGGGTATTATTCAATGCAGACCACTTCTTTACACATGAATCAACTGAGGCCAGAAAGAAGCAGGATCTATCCTTTGCTGCTTAGCTCAGAAGCAGTAGGGCAGTGGCTTAGACGCTCATGTAGCTGGTCTCTCCACAGCTCCTCTTGATGCCTCCTCTAATTACGTCTACACAGAGCAGCCAACATAATCTTTTTAAAATGAAAATCTGATCTTGTTATTACCTTGCTTAAAACCTTTAATGGCTTCCCATTGCTCCTAAGATAAAATCCCAAAATACTTAACCTTAGAAAACACTACAAATTCTGACTACTACCTACTAGCCAGATCTCACATCACTTCTCTCAATCCTTATGTTCCAGGTTCTCTAACCTCTGAGTTTCTCACAAGAACTGAGTCCCTTTCTTTAAGCCTTGAAACAGGATGTTCCCTTCTTCAGGAAGGCACTACTTGACCAGTTCATAAAATGTAGTATTTTTCCTGTTTAATCTTTATCACAATTGTGTTTAACTGTGTCATATGAGAAGCACTCAAGCTGGGCACACCAGTGGCTTATGCCTATAATCCCAGCACATTGGGAGGCCAAGGTGTGTGGGTAACTTGAGCTCAGGAGTTTGAGATCAGTCCAAACAACAAAGCAAGATCTCATCTCTACTTAAAAAAAAAAAAAAAAAAAACTAGCTGGGCATGGTGGTGCACACCTGTACTCCCAGCTACTCATGAGGGTGAGGTGGGAGGATCCATTCTGTGTAGGAGGTCCAGGCTGCAGTGAGCCATGATCGTGCCACTGCACTCCAGCCTGGGTGACAGAGCAAAACCCTGTCTCAAAAAAAAAAAAAAAAAAAAAAAAAAAAAAAGCAGCACTTAGTAATATTTCTTGATAAATGAACGAAAAAGAAAGATTAATGATTCTAAATATAGTATCTTCTATTATAGGACTCTTCCTCTTTTAAAAATTTGATTTCACTAAGTTAATTTTCCTAAACCATACTTACTTAACATTTTGCCCAAAGACTCCTAAACAAAAATCATTTTTTAAAACATACTTCACTATTATTTATTAGTATTAAATAATTTGTTCCAAATAATTAAGAAATAATCTTTATCATTACATACTGTAGAAAGTCCCCCCAAATTTAAATAATAACCTTAATCCTAGCAGTGAAAAGAAGACAAAGTCTACTCTCTTTACTAAACAATAATACCACATTTTCCTTAACAATTGTTTTCCAGATTGGTATTTTACTGCTATTCTTTGACAAATAGAGTCATAACCATAGCCTTTTCTTTAGCACTGGTACTCCTAAAGCTGGCTTCTCTATTGCTACAGAGTTTCTCAGGGACAAAAGATACCAGGTACTTAGTAAGTCAATAGGGATGGGAAGAAATAAGGATAAGGATGAGTAGGAACCAACCTTCTGGAGTAAAACTCTCCTCGTCACAATACGAACAGATGCCTATCTCCAAAACTAAACTCTGAAATCTTCATTTCAATATTTGTATAGATCTTACATATTCCTGCTCATCTCAAATCTTCAGTGCCTGACCACTGTTTATGGTCAATAGAGAGTTTATTTTCTGGCATCCTGAAATATAATAGTAAAGCTAGACAAGTGATATTGAAACATTCTCAGTGTTAACTCAGTTTCTCTGTAAAGGAAAATTTTCAGATTTGTTGTCTCCATTGCCATATCAAGGCATCAATATTCAGTTTTCCTCCCTGTACTCAGCTCTATTAACCTCCTCCACCAGAACATGCTTGGGTCTGTGATGAGCTCTTCTGATGACAGAAAGTGAAGAGAGCACATTCTCTAGGGCTACCTAGTCAACCTTCCTATCTCAGTTCACATGTCACTGGCTCTGGGAAGTCTTTTCAGATCCCACTCACCACCTAGCTCAGACAAGGTCTGATTCTGCTGCTAAACTCTCAAAGCATCCTGGACTTTTCCTCTGTAGCAGTTACCACAATTTTAACTATGACTAATTAATGAGGGATACATTGCTTAATTCCTCTTTATTTCCATGATTTTGCATGTGCCATAAAGTCAGAGGCTCTTTCTGCCATGTTATGCTCCATATCCCCAGCACCCTGCAGACATCTGGTGCTAACAAATAAATAGTGAATTATAAAATTAATGATTTAATGAAACTAGTATTTTGGGAACTGCAGAAAAATAGTAGAACAATTTAGAGGCCCACTTACGAAAAGGTAGCAGCTTCAACAACAAAATAATGAAAAAATTAACACAAATAATAAAATGTATTGGGTGCTTATACAAATCTAGACAGTGTGCAATATGTTTTATGTGCACTACCTCATTTAATCCTCACAGTAACTCTGAAAGGTAGGTATTGTTTTTATCCTTTTCCACACATGAAGAAATTAGGCATAGAGAAGTGAAGTAACTTTTCCAGTGTGACATAGAGGAAAGGTTTGAAATCATGCTTTTACGATTCCTTTCCCTTCTTTCTACTTTTCCTCTTTGATTTTCATTCATGTATACATTTTTATTACTGTAATTGATACTTTTCTATTTATGTGTTTATTAAGCCCAACCAGTAAAGATCATTTCATTAATGTAGAACTAAACACAATTTAACGTTTGAACCTTATAATAAATTGTAATAATTTACATAAATAAATTCAGCCATAAGAAAAAAAAAAAGGAGTAAAAGGAGGACACTGAGAATTCTATACTCAAGGTATACACTTTTGCTTTATAAATGAAGAAACGTTGAAATTGCCTTGATACAAGGTAACACTACCATGGGCCCAAAGCTCTGAATCTAACAAGTATTGAATATAAACATAAGAAAAAGAAAGCTGATATAACAAACTATACCAATCCTCAAATCATTTATTAGGAACAAAACGTATTACTATCCTTAATAATAGAGAAATATCAAAAAAGTATATCAGACTCCTTAATGGTTTTAAATCATGCAAAGCATCTTCATTATGTCACTTTCCCTTTAAGCCATCACAAAAAGATGGTTTAATCTATTTCATCTTTTTAAAATGTGCTATTACCACATGCAATACTGAGCCTTAGCTCTTAACAAAGGAAGAAATGTGAAAATTCTTACAACATCAACTACCTATTAAGTTTTTTTCTGAGAAGTACACCTTGCAAGCAGAAGTATTCTAATAAGCTTTACCATTTTATTTTATCCCATGGATATTTTAGGGTAAAAGGACCACCCACCACCCTATCTTCTACTTACAGATGAAACAGACCTACAGAAGCTACCTGACTAATTCGATACAAGATACAGAGTGATAACATCATTCCTGAAATCAGAAATGAGAACTCTCAAGTGCAAGACTAAGAAATTCCAGGCCGGGCGCGGTGGCTCACGCCTATTATCCCAACACTTTGAGTCCGAGGTGGGCAGATCACGAGGTGAGGAGATCGAGACCATCCTGGCTAACACGGTGAAACCCTGTCTCTACTAAAAATACAAAAAAATTAGCTGGGCATAGTGGCCGGCGCCTGTAGTCCCAGCTACTCAGGAGGCTGAGGCAGGAGAATGGCGTGAACCCAGAAGGCGGCGCTTGCAGTGAGCCTAGATCGCGCCACTGCACTCCAGCCTGGGCGACAGAGACTCCGTCTCAAAAAAAAAAAAAAAAAAAAAAAAAAAGAAATTTCATAATAGAAGGCAGCATGTGCTACAAAACTGCCATGTCACTTTGGGCAAGTCACTTCAACTCTTGACAATATATTTTTAAGGAAACTAAAACACAGAGTCTGGCTTTCAAGATTCCTTCTGTGCCTTTCTTTATTGCACGTGCATGTACAGAGCAATTTTCAATGGCACTTAAATTTATCTTGCAACAGTAACTTCAAAAACTGCTTTCATGTTCAGTTGTTTCTTCTAGGTCCATAAAGCACATTCATGCAGTTATTCAATCATTTATTTATCAAGCATTAAACTCTGTTCCATAAATACGTTCTGGTGCAGATTTAAACAAAATATCGATAGTGAAAGTAGAATATGATTCCACTCTGACTGCCAGAAATGTATCGTAAACATGTCTGTACAATTGGAAGCAGAAGTCACAAAGATACTGTTTAAAGTCTCTCAGAACAAAGAATGAACTACAATGAAATCAAATTCAGTAGGTACCAGCATTACTGGAAAATTGATTTCAAATTGCATTATCCACCTGCTGTTTTACTCTTTAATTTTACCTAAACACTACTGGACATTTCACATTATGTATCTATTTTTATTGATTTTTTTTTTTTTTTTTAATAGTCGAAGTCTCACTCTGTAGCCCAGGCTGGAGTGCTGTGGCGCGATGATGATTCATTGCAGCCTGGAACTCCTCCGCTCAAGCGATCCTCCAGCCTCAGTCTCCTGAGGAGCTGGGACTACAGACATGCACCACCATGCCTGCCTAATTTTCTAATAATTTTTATAGAGATAGGGTATAACAATGTTGCCCAGGTTAGTCTCAAACTTCTGGGTTCAAGGGATTGTCCTGTCTCAGCCTCCCAAAGTACTGGGATTATAGGCATGAATCATAGCATCCAGCCTGTACCTAACTCTTATTTCTACAGACAGATCTCCAATTGAGGTTACACCTAGCAAAACCTGTGTTCACGTTTACTTATTATAAGCCAAAATATTCTGTTTAATTACTTTTCTGACCTGTCTACTTTTATAGACAAACTTCATTTATTTATTTATTTTTTTTTTTTTTGAGGCGGAGTCTCGCTCTGTCGCCCGGACTGGAGTGCAGTAAACTTCATTTATTTTAAATGCATTGACTGATAATTTGCTCCTACTTTTCATACCTAAATTTTAGAACAATAATCCAAACCACCATTTGTTTTTGTTCCATAAGAAGTATGGAAAGAAAAAGTTTTGTTAAGTTGATACTTTAGATAAACTTAAGAGATATGAGGTCCACTCAAGATCAGTGAAAGAAACTAATAACGTTTATGGAAATATTAGACACATGATGGACTCAATTCTTCATGGAGCAAATTTGTTGTATGGTTTTGTTTTAGTAATATGTTAAATTCAAAGACATAAGGCACAATTTTACTTAAATATTAACAATCAGTAAGTTTCCATTTATTATTATTATTTTATTGACCTCTGCTTTTATATATTGGCATACATGTACAGCTGAGCATTAGTAATTCTTAAGTATTACCAAAAACTTAGTAAAAGTTACTAACTTTACTAACTATACATAATCAAGAATTAGTAGCCATGAACTATACACAACTGAGAGTTAACAATTCTTAAGAGTTTCCAAAACTTTCAGAGGACCAGTTATACAGACAGCAATGATGCATCTGGATCTGTAACCAAGTAGAAAAAGTCAAAGGATTATTTACTCCTTGATCTAGTAATTGTACTTCAAGGAATCTGTACTACAGAAAAAACTAGAGAACAGGCCAAGCTTTCAGCACTTGGGTAATCATGGTGACATCACTTATTCTAGCAACAAATGACAACCCACATGAATAAGTAAATGTTTGAATAAATCATAGGATATCTACATTATGAAATATTTTACAATACTTAAAATAATGATTTCAAAAAAATAATGGCATTGAGAAATTGGAGATAATTCTACAAACTAAATATGGCTTAATCTCATTTCAATTAAAACAAACACATACACAAAATACAGATGCAGATAATCAAAGCAAAAATTAAGTATGATGTAATCTCTGCGAACATGGTGGTATGCCAATATATTATGTTATATTGTGTGATTTCAGTTTTCACTTTATGTATCTCTGTATTTCAAAAGTGTTCAACATGAGCATATACTATAATCAGAAAAAAATTTAAATATGATCTTCTATACTAGGAAGAAAGAATGGGAATCAAAATTCTGCCATTACCAGCACCCAAGTAGAATCGAAAAAGCACGCACAAATGATGTATGTTGAGGAAAAATTCATTCCAGAGTAACCTCTACTAAGCTAAAAGAAAATAGCCGGCAAGGAATTAACATACAAGGACTGCTAAAACAAAACATATGGGCTAACACAGAGTCCTCTGACATTGATACTATGAGTCCCTCATACAGACTGTTCATTCATTTGTAATAAAGTAGGTTAATTTCTCATATATAAATCTAATGCTTTCTTTCATACCCCATTACTTCTCCTGTTGTTGTTGCTCTAGCTCAACATCCCCTAAATTCAAGGAAGAAAACATACATACACACACCATTGTTATCTCACTATCATCTATTATTCAAGAAAGGTCTCATTGAATAAATGTCTGCTCAGAGGCTCTAAGCAAATTTCATTTCTGAACACTACTGTCTGCAGCCCAGCAGGCTATTTCACCAAGATAAGATCACACATTTAATCAAACGCACCAGAAAAAGAAATACTCGCCAAGTCTGCTTAATAACGTCAAATCATAAAAAAATATATATATATTGACAGCATACTAATTTTTAGTGTTCCTTCTTCTTTGAGGATTTGCACTAGTAAGGAAAGTCATTGTACATAAGATTTCTGCTAATTAGCCCTTCTACTAACCTTTAAAAATTCTTCCAAATTATCTTCATATGTTACTACTTACATTGACTTGGTACATTTAAATGAAAATGAAAACTCAACATAACTTTCTTTTCTGAATACAAGAAAAGTAACATAATAAATTTAGGAGTATTTCAAACAATACATACAATAGCTTTAAGCCACCTCAGGTGGTCAAGTGTCAGCATTAATATTCAGTCTCTGGTTTTGGTAATAATGGGCCCATATTAGATGTCTATCATTTGAAAAACACTACTGGATACACTGAAGTACATTTTGTTTTATGCTGTAGGCAACTATAAAGTTATCCATGCTCAATTATCTGAAATATCTTACTTGTTATAATTTTGAATACTCTGCCTCTAAACAGAAGGTTTACTTGAATAAACATATATTCTCATCAGAAGTATGACATAATGAGTACACAGCAAGTGTAAAATAATTAGACGTCTCAAACGGATGGATACATATCTACAAACTCACTTTTTCTGGTTTTACTTCTATTTGCATTTATTTTATGCTGTATTTGTTCCTATGCCATAAGTTTTTGTTTCTTCAGTTTCTTCTGACATAACTTTTTCTTCTGTGCAGTCTCCACTTCTGGTTTTGGAACAATTTGTTCCTTTTCAGTAATGTGGCCAGCGAAGCTCATACATGGGTTAATTCAACCATGAGCACTATCAGATGTCACATCTTGGGGATTTTGTTCATCTCAATCTACTCAATGCCTAAATAGTCTCTATTCAAACCTTGAAGATCAGCATTATTCTCTGCATTTTTAAGCATGTACAGGAAAAAATCCAGCTCTCTTTGTGCCAACAAACCTGTGTCCAGCTCTCCCATCTGGCATTGAACAGAGCCATTGTACAGTGGCTCTACCACTGTAGGATGAAAATAGCACACTGCTTCTGCAAAGGGACTTCTTTTAGATATTTGGTGGCTTTTCATATCTACAGAGACTAGATGTCTTGAGCAGTTTCATAGATAACTTGGGTGCTCTTGAAATGAACCTGAAGATTTGAACCTCCCGATTTGCATAATTTTGTTGGGTTTTGTTGGTCGAGTGAGTAAGGAACCATTTTCTAAGATCATTCTGGCCTCTTATAGGAAGAGGGTAAACCCATTTTCAATGATTTTCCTAACCAATTCTTCCAACACCTGATTTGTCCCAGTTATTAAAGAATCACTATTCAGATACTATCAGCACCTCTTTCTTTTTGTGTGAGCAACATCCCTCTCTTAATTGAGCCTCTTCTTCTTCAAGCTAGCTATCCATTCATCCACAGAGGAACTGCAATGTTCTTACTGCCTCCACCAAGCTGACAACAGTAGATCAGTGTAAGACTGAGTACTTAATTCAGACTGTGGTGAAAGGGAATGAATCCAGTAGTCTGAGAGAAAAAGAAAACTGGTAGGCTGGGTAGGCCTGGAACTGGTAGGCATGGAACTGAAGCAGAAGCCTAGAGGTATCCAATTTTTTCTGATACCTAGGTAAAACTTCACTCTTTCCCAAGAATCTTTAGGTGAGAAACACAATAACTTCCCAATAAATTAATCAGTTCAGCAGAAAGCTAGCTGGAGGTGTCTTTGCAATTAAAATAGATATAGTGAAAACACCCATTCTATTAAATATTTTAAGTTAAATTTAAGTACATATTATTTAGATACTATCATAAAATGGCACCATTTTAGAATGACTGTAATATTTAACCATCACACATAAAAATTAAGAATCATAGTGAAAACTAATTGAAATTGTCTAAACCTCAAAAGATGATTATATGTAATTTTTTTAAATGGCTGCCTAAGCTCTTCCTCCAAAGCCAACTACAGTTAATAATATAATTAAAACTCATTAGACAACATCAACCAAACATTTAAAGCCAATAAAAAGAAAGGCTATAGATACACACATGCCTTGTGTTAACAGAAAATGATTTCTCAATAGGTTCTTTGTCCACGCCTTGAAGTCATGATCAGTATTCTGAGTCAAGGTTCAAACAACAACCATAAGCCATTGACAAACCAAGAACACTGAAAATTTGAAAAAACAAAAGGTGTTAATGAAAACCAGTTCATCCCCTCCATTCTTGCCAGAAATAAAATCTCATACAAAAAGATGACCATCAGTCAGGACCATTTCCTTTTATCCAAAAGTCTTTGGAAGAGTTTGAGAAAAAGGAAACGGGGAAGGGGGGAACCAAACAAAATCAAAACAAAACAGGAGACTGTTGAAAACCCTCTTACAGGGTCAGCGTCAATGGAATGCATTTTAGTATTCAGGTTACCCACCCAAGCAGAACATCAAAAACTGGGCTTGAGTCTCTCCTCTATTCTCACAGGCTCAGGCTACTGTGGAGCCACTGGGGCTGTCCTGAATAGTAACACGCTCTGCCTCTGCGGGATGCGTAAACACCAACACAAGCTGATCAAACAGGAGGGGGTGTCATTTCTACTCGGCTTTCAGTTCCTTGAGTCATACTTTAAAACACCTAATTCTGGTGCAATTTAGCAAGCCAGTCGTCCAGTCCAATGTGCAGTTTACTTTTTCATTCATTTTTACCACCTACCATATCATATCCTTTCCTTTTCAGTATACATGCTGGATAATTATAGAAAAAGTCACACATTTTAATAATTTCTGTTATTGGCACTGTCACTGAAATACAGATGTGAATTCTAAAATTTGGACTCATTTACAAGCCCTTCAAAAGATTTAGTCTTTAAAGCAATTTTGGGATCTGAAGTTTATAGGTTTATCTCATTTATGGCATTCTTACGAGACTTAAAATCTGGGATTATATATCTTTTAAAAGTATGAGAATCCTGATATCTTCGACGTTTATGATGACTTGATATGGTTACAGCATTATAGAAAATTCTGATGCAGTTAAAGCTTAAAGAATGATTGACATGTGAAAAGATAACAGGGTATTTAATTTAAAACATCTTAAATTGTTACTGTCATTTTATACCCAATTTAAAGTCAATCTTCGGACACAGTATTTGGTGGATGTCAAAAATATTTTTCGGCCAGGATTGTAATTTTTGATGGGGAATTAGGAGCAGAGCATAACATTTTAAGATGACGAGGAGCTCAGAAAGAAGTACTTAAAAGGTTAAAAAGGGACAGAGGGAAACAACATAGTAAAAATAAATACAAGACTCGAACCTTTCTCAACTACTTAAGAAAATGCTATTGATTTTCCCAGCTCATCAAGAACTCTTCAATTAAGAAAATGATATTTGATTTAGCTAAGTTTTCTTAATAATGGTACTCAAGGACATTTCTAATAATACTATGACTAATAAAAAAAGGTACTATGCATGAAATAATCACTCCACTAGGTACTTTTATATTTACTTCCTATTACTGCACTCAAACCAGCAATGTAGACTTTATTATCTCTATTGTACAGATAGCAATAGCAGAGGTAGAAACTTGCACATTTAGGGTTGTATTCAAGTGACTCTCAGTCCAAAGACCATTTCTGAGAATCTCATAATTAAAAATACTGCCCAGCTATTCCTATGTATGGAGGATAATTTAGTTTCTACAACACTAAATCAGAATGGACCAAAGTTCTGGAAGGAAAGTGCTATAGTACTAATTTCATAGTGATAGGCTGGGTCAGAAATTTTAACGAGCCATAGAATATACCCCAAAAATGTATATAACTTATAAGTACATCTGTAACTTAGAGTTTTCAAATAGTTGCCAAAGTCTCATTCAAAAATATTATACAGTTTTCCAGTTAAACTTTAGCATCTAGCAAAGCTAATCTGAATGCATAGCTTCTTTCACTAGTTAGACATATCACCACTCACAAACAGACTGAACTACAGTATATAATTGCCCCAAGGATCCTTTGCACTGAAAATGGCTTGTTGTGGTGCTTAGATAGTGATTAACAGATTAAGAGTACAGTGAGTCATCTTGATATCACTTCAGAAAAGTGATTTCGTGTCTAATAATTCCCAAGATACATAAATATTCAATTAGGGTCTTTGAAATCTAGTTTTAATTGGGCATTCACATTCACTATCAAACTTCAAACTTAGCTCAAGCTAACAAAGGTGTTTTATTAATTCCTCCTCTAAAAAATGCTAATAACCCTTCATGAGTTTTATAGTGTGAGAGTAAAATAAAGTCAAGATTATCTTTTATATGAAATTTTAAAATTTACCAACATTTTAAGTCATATTGTAAAATGGTGTGAAATATAATTATGTATCTAAATCACATGGGGAATTGATTAAAGTTTCCTAGGACTCTCATGAGACCCAGTAATAATGATGATGATAGTAATAATAATAGTAGCAAATAATTATGCTATTATTATGCACAAGGAACTGTTTTAAGGACTCTGCATAGATTTACCAATTAAATCTTCATAATCATCTGTGAATTTGGTAAAATTGTTAAATCCATTAAAAATGTCAGCAAATTAAAGTGTAGAGAGATCAGGTATCTTAACCCAAATCCAATAGTTTATTAAACCTAGGCAAACACTCCAGAGTCCCTTTCTGTTCATCTCGACACCACTCTGCCTTTCTAGGTATCAAAATATCTTGATCTAGGGCCTAGATGAAGATATTTTCCCCTTGACTCCTTTGTAGCCTTCCCAAGAGCAGTCAGCAGATCAGGCTGCATATCTGCTGTTTTAAACTTTCCATTTCAATAAATGGGGACAAAAGTCTAAAAACAAGTTTCCTACACTGGATTATTTAGAAATAGAATAATGAAAATGCCAAATAATTAATAACTATATCCAACCTGCCTATCTTTTTACAGGTTGGACATCAAATCATTTTCTCATCCTACATGGCTCTTTATGTGGCTGGATGGGTGGCATTTTAGAGAACAAGGAGGCAGATCTCAGAAAAGTCTACTTGAGCCGTTCGTTCTCAGACTTTCTAGCCCAGGACCATTTTACACTCTTAAAAATTAATGACCTACATTAGAGAAATGCAAATCAAAACCACAATGAGATACCATCTCAAGACAGAATTGAGGCCGGGCGCGGTGGCTCAAGCCTGTAATCCCAGCACTTTGGGAGGCCGAGACGGGCGGATCACGAGGTCAGGAGATCGAGACCATCCTGGCTAATATGGTGAAACCCTGTCTCTACTTAAAAATACAAAAAACTAGCCGGGCGACGAGGCGGGCGCCTGTAGTCCCAGCTACTCGGGAGGCTGAGGCAGGAGAATGGCGTAAACCCGGGAGGCGGAGCTTGCAGTGAGCTGAGATCCGGCCACTGCACTCCAGCCTGGGTGGCAGAGCAAGACTCCGTCTCAAAAAAAAAAAAAAAAAAAGACAGAATTGAGATCAGTAAAATGTCAGAAAACAATAGGTGCTGGAGAGGATATGGAGAAATAGGAATGCTTTTACACTATTGGTAGGAGTGTAAATTAGTTCAACCATTGTGGAAGACGGAGTGGCGATTCCTCAAGGATCTAGAACCAGCAATACCATTTGATCCAGCAGTACCATTTGATTCAGCAATCCCATTACTGGGTATATACCCAAAGGATTATGAATTATTCTACTATAAAGACACATGCACACGTATGTTTATTATGGCACTGTTCACAATAGCAAATACTTGGAACCAACCCAAATGCCCATCAATGATACACTGGATAAAGAAAACGTGGAATATATATACCATGGAATACTATGCAGCCATAAAAAGGGATGAGTTCATGTCCTTTGCAGGGACATGGATGAAGCTGGAAACCATCATTCTCAGCAAACTAATACAGGAACAGAAAACTAAACACTCCATGTTCTCACTCATAAGTGGGAATTAAACAATGAGAACACATGGATACAGGGAGGGGAACATCACACACTGGGGCCTGTTGGGGGGTGGAGGCTAGGGGAAGGATAGTATTACGAGAAATACCTAATGAAGATGATGGGTTGACGGATGCAGCAAACCACCATGGCACGTGTGTACCCATGTAACAAACCTGCACATCTGCGCATGTATCCCCGAATTTAAAAGTATAATAATAATAAAAAAAAAAATGACCTAAAGTGACTTCTTTTTTTGTTGTTTGTTTTGTGTTGTTTTTGAGACACAGTCTTGCTCTGTGGCCCAGGCTGGAGTGCAGTGACGCGATCTTGGCTCACGGCAACCTCTACCTCCTGGGTTCCAGCGATCCCCCTGCTTCAAGCCTCCTAAGTAGCTGGGACTATGGGCATGCACCACCATGCCCAGCTAATTTTTGTATTTTTAGTAGAGACAGGGTTTCACCATGCTGGCCAGGTTGGTCTCGAACTCCTTACCTAAAGTGATCTGCCCACTTCAGCCTCCCAAAGTGCAGGATTAGAGGTGTGAGCCACTGCACTCAGACTCTAAAGTGACTTTTGATTATTATACCTGTAACTGTCACCATTCAAGTATTGATAAACTGGGAAAATTCTAAAACTTGCGAATACATAAGAACATATGACATATGCCATCAGAGCAATGATGCCATCACATATCATATACCTTCTGGAAAACGCCACTGAACACTTGTTAAAGAATACAAGTGAAAGGCAAATAATGTCTTAGCATTATTATAAAAACGTTTTCTTTTCACATTTCCTCTGAAGGGGTGTCAGAGATCCTCAGGGTTCCCCAGAGGACACTTTGAAAACACTGATAAAAGAGCATTGTTTGCTTTACAAAGAAACTGACATGGAAGTTTTAGCAGAAAGAAACATTCAGTTGGGTGATTTATTTTTCCATCCCAAAGATAGTTTTCAAAGTAAGTAGGATTATCATCACAATATTACATTTAAATTCTTGAATAATATGGACCAAATTTTCACTTCTTTTAATACCTATTTGTAATCATTTTTATGAAGATATTCATTAAAATTGAAACTAACTTCCTGTTTTAAGTGTCAATAAGACATAAGGAAGACATGATTTATCAAGGTCTATAGAACCTATTATGAGCAAATATAGAAACTCTCCCCTTTTATTCACCCCCAAAAATAAATTTAAAAGTTCAATTAATTTCAAGTGGGACAGCTACTTTTCTCTTTTTATATTTTGTGCTTATGAATCGATATGCACATTTCACAATTCTAAGGAAAAAGTTACACCTGGTTTCTTATGCAGCAGTAGAGTTAATTTTATTGGGCCATCCTGACACTCAGATCAGAGTAACGACATTAAAGATTTGGGGAAAAACCTGCACACCTTAGATGCATAAATGTTATTTACAGGCATGCTCACACTACATTCTTGCGATGTACTACAACGAATGAAAAATCTGGATTTTTCTCTTCATTGATCAACAACTCTCTAACCCTCTTCCTACCCCTACCCAACAAAACACAGAAAGATAACCAAGGAAAAATATCAGGAGGACCTTACTCATACTTGCAAGTTTTACTTTTTATTTAATTATAAAATTGGTTATTCTATAAAGAAATGCATTTGCATGAAATAAGAAGACATAATAATAATCCAAGTGCAAATATATCCTTGTGGACAAATAATAAATTACAATACAGCCATATTCTTTACGGTTCCTCCCAAAGTGAGCAAATGCATATTTTGAATATAATGCAAATCTAGGAAAGAGAAGGCAAAATAGCCATTTGCAAAACTTAAGGACAGATCATCCTTTTAAAATTCCAACTGCTCTAGCCATTCACACCATGCTAAATTAAGGCTGCACAGCATTTCTTAAAATCACTGTTTGATCCTAAATATGAAAATCGCAATCAGTTTTCCTTGCTGATTTCTGGGCCAAAACTCCCCACTTCTAACAGTAACTGTCACTTCTACTTGGCAGTCCTTTTTAAAGAGAGTTTCAACCAACACTTAAAGTGGTCCAAATCAAATCTGAAAAACAATTCAGTTTTGCATCATATTATTTGACTAACTTCAATCTTCATGATTTTATAGTCTTTTTAATCTACTATTTATGATTTCCTTGACTATAGCACACAAAGGAATCAATGGTAAATCAAATCCATAAAAAAACTGCCTTTCCTAATTAGTAGAAACAATGCCAGCCTCTGTAGCTGCAGCCAGTAAGTGCCATACTTGCTATTATTCCCTGTGGAAAAGAGTATTTAAATCTGCAAACTGTAAGAAGATCATGATTAAGAAAATCATTTCTGAAAGACTTTCCATTCATATTTTTGAGGAGCACTCTCAGTCTGAACGATAATCACACCAAGAAACCTAAAATGAGACATCAAAAGCATTCACCCATCAGGCAAATCACATGCTGGCTTATCACTCTTCAGGCCAGGGATGCCTGATGCAGCCTAACATCTCTTTCTAAAAAAACATTAATAGTTCATAGAAAACTTTGTGTGAATCATTCCTCCTACCCCGATTTTGTAGAAATAGTCTAGTCAACCATATCACAAATGGATCAGGTTACTGAATACTTAGTGATAAGGAAGAGCTATGGAATGGCATTCAAATACTCTGACACATTCACCTTCAGCTAAAGACAGCACAATACACTGACAGACACAGTTCTAATGACATCAGGACCTGTGGAATGTATGACTGCTAGGGAACACATGCTGCTAGGAAACAAAGAACAGATCTGATCAAATCTTGTAATGTAAGGACTGGGAATCATTGTGATTAGATCTTCTAAAATGGGAGGACAAGTATTCTTTAATCTTCAGAAATATTTGCAAGTATAAAGACTTTAGTACGTATCATCTAGAAATGAAACAAATACATGAAGCTAGATTCTCATGAATTAAATCAAAATTTTCTAAGTTTTCTGTTAGGTGATGGCCATTAGCAATATCTCTCATGAAAATATAACTTAAAGTCAGGCATCAGTGATTCGGTGTCTTTTGCAATCTATGCTTTTTCAAGAGGTCAAGGTCTTCAAAAAATAATGAAGACATCCAGAAATTATTGTACCTAAAAACAAAGTACCCTGTTACATTAACAGCCCCATACTTTTTAAAACAAAATAGAACACAAGTATTTGCAACAAACACCAAAGCAGTCAGAGCTAATCTAGACCTAAGGAATTTAATACATTTTAATTATTGAAAGTAAAAAGTAAAAAGCAGTTTCACTTGCAAAAGTAACAGTTTGTAAACTGTGTTTATCTTTGTGCATTCTTTACCCTTGCTTTGGTTACAAAAAAAAAAAAAAAATTGGGCGAAACAAAGCTGAGAGATAATTCAGCAACAAATATCCTCTTAACTCCTATACAAATTATCTGGTATCCTATTTTGGTGATTATAAAAGAGCTGAGAATTCTATCCTATTTGTAATCCACATACAGATAAATTGGGCACCAGAAATCCAGATCATTTAGGACCATTACAGATGGAAAAATATACAAAAGAAATCTTACCAAACTCTGTTTATTCTCGTAGGGAAATATAAGAGAGTCTCCAAATGAAAAAAAAAAAAAAAAAAGCTAAAGAAGTGTTTATTTGCAGATTCTACGATGACATTCTTTAACAAGTGATGATAGTCCATATGACACTAAAATTAGCAGACCGCCTATTTACTTCAGAGCAAAGCACAGAAGGCAATTTTTCCTTCCTGCCAGAGTCTATGTGTCTCCTCATTTCCCCAGCAGCTGGCTGGAAGGATGTAAAATCAGAGGTGCAAGAAGCCTTATACTTCCTAATGAGTAATACAGCCAGGAAAGTAAACACAACAGACGACAGCAGGTTCGACTCTAAAGGAGACTGTGGCAGGAGTGCTTACACCGTTGTTTACAATGTGCTCTAACTACCGCAGGCAGGGATCACACGCAGACACAGGGAGGAGACACCCTGGAGGTGGCTCGCAAGGCTCGAGTTCGCCCAACTGCTATGATATCTCTGGCCATAAATAAAAGCAGCGCATGTTTCTATCAGAGCGAGGAAAGTGGCCAGAGAATTCCAGGGACGAGGAGTTATGCTGGCTGGACTCGATTACTTCAATCTGCTGTAGAGATGACTACCCTATGAGGTTCTCATCAGGGCCAATCTGGGGTGCATGGAGCGCTGCACCAGCGACTCTCACGCGCCGCACGCATCTCGCCGAGCTGCGCCTCTCCAGGGGAAGGGGACATGGCAAGGCTTCCTCGCCACCCTGCGGGGGCCCCCGTGGCCTCCTCAAACCAGATTTTCCAGTTAAGCGGATCCCAGGCGATTTCAATAAGCAAGCTCAGCTCCAGTAGCATCAGTTCCAGCATCCCCCGCAAATATCTCTCTGCCGTCCCTGGGGCGCAAAAATGCGCACACACTCAAACGCCGACTCCGCCGCCAAGTAACCCTGGTAGAGGAGGAGGTCGCCCCCACCCCTACACCACACACACACACACACACACACACACACACACACACACACACCTATAGTGCTGGGGGCCTGACACCCTAAGCTTCTGAGCTCCGCTGCAGCCTGGAGCCTTCCCTTCTCCCGAGAGAAGCGCCGAGGTGCCTTCTCTCCTACCTGTAACCCGCCAACCACGACCACCAATGCTCTGCCCACCCCGCCCTGGCGCCGCGGCCGCCCGGATTCGTGCAACACCGCCGCCCCCCGCCCAGTGCCCACTACCAGCACAGCGCAGCCCGGGCCACCCACGAAAGTGGAAGCTTTCTCCAGTCAAAACCGCTTAACAAAGCCTGGGCACGCAGGTCTAAACCAAACTGCCGTGAAGGGGACATAATAGGCAGGGCGCGGGGAGGTAGCGCGACTCCACGACTCAGGGGCGCGACCTGGGCAAAAGGGGGCACCACGGATGCTCCAGGCAAGCGTCGAGGGAAAATCGCGCCGGGCTCGGCAACCTGCATTTTCCATCTTCCCAGAGCCCAGCTTCTCACCCAGACCCTGTTCGTCCTCCAGTCCTCACCCGCCTCCAGCCGCACCAGTTCCAGCCGGGCGGAGAAAAGGCGCCCTCCTGTCCGCTTTCTGCTCCCACCAGGGGATGGCACTGGGGTGAGAGGGGAGGGAAAATTCACGGGGTGGGAACTGTTCCTATTCCCCAGCGTGTGCAGCTGCGAATGCGCCCAGTCTCTTATCCCCCTCACTCCCCTCCGCCGCCAAATCGCCGAATGGCTGGAAAAAACTCGAACCCGCGCCAGACCCGAGCGCCCACCAGCCAGGAGGTTCCCTTCCCGCCCCGCATCACGACCGGATGAGTGAGTGTGTGTGTGTGTGTGTGTGTGTGTGTGTGAGGGCGAGTGTGTGAGTGGAAGGGCGAGTGTGCATGCACCCCGCACCCCCTCTGTTGCCCGCCCGGTAGATGCCGAAGCCTGCGCCCGGCCAGAGCGACCCCTATTACGAAGAGTGCGAAGAATAAATTACCTTTCGTAACCGCCGGTCCCTGAGATCGTCCCATCAGTTGCTCAACAACCTGAAGGCGGGTGCAGTTTCCACAATCCAGCCATTGATCTCGGGGCAAAAGACCGGCCGGCCCCTATGCAGACACCCCCAATCACACGCGGCAAAGAAGGAGACTAGAAGCGCAGAGAAAGCAGCAGGAGGGTGGAGACCCCAGTCAAGGAAACAACAACAAAAAGTCTCTCTTCCCTTTCTTCTGCTACACAGCCACGGAGAAAGGGGAAGGAAAAAGAGAGCCAAATGCTCGCCTTCCTTTACGTTCCTCGCTTCACACACCCCAAGGGGGCAAAAGCGGAGGGAAGAGAAAAGAGGGTTCAAATGTCTCTGCCAGTCCACAGTTGCACAACTTCGGAGTCAGGCTCTGTCTCCAGCAGCAGCCGAGGGACCCAGAGACAGCTATTAACATGCGGCAGTCATAGCTGGGGCTGCTTCTCCTCTTCTTGCTGCTGCTGCTGCTGCCGCCGCCGCCGCCGCTTAAGAAAAGACGCTGCCGAAGAGACCAAAAATCTTCCACCATCCCCCCAGCCGATCTTTATATCCAGTTCTCCCACCCCACCCCCTTCTCTTTCTTTTTCTTCTTCCACGTCCTCCCCTTTCCGCCTCGTAGCGGGAGCGATGGAATAGGTAGGGGGAGCCGCGAGGGCCAGGGGTGGCTTCTCCGCCAAACCGTCCTCCTCCTCGTCCTCCCGAGGTCTCTCCCAGCCGAGGGTCCCCTCTCACGCCCGCAACCTCCGCGGACAGCCTGAGCGAGAGCCACACAAACTCCTTCCCCGGTGCACGGAGGGGGCGCGCGGGAAGAGCGGGCGCCCGGCAGCCGAGGGCTGCGTCCCGGGGGCCGGCGAGCCCCGAGTCCGTGGGGTGGCTGATTAGCTCGCCGGCCGGGCCGGGCAGCTGCGGGCATGTGGGAGCTTCATCGCGCAGCCCGGGGCTCCGCGCCGCCGCCGCTGTCTCTTCGGTTCTTTCTCTTCTTCGACTCCCCAAGAGCGAGCGAGGCACTGGCGCTCTCCAGACACGCACACTCACACACGCGCACACACGAGCGAGCTCCTGCCAAAGCAAACCGTGCAACCCGCGCGCGCGCACACCCGTAGGAAGAGGACCGAGGCAAAAAGAGAAGAAAGAAAGGGGAGGAGGCGAGTCACAGGCGGCGGCAGCTGCTGCCGGAGCGGAGGCAACCAGCAGTCCGAGAAAAACCAGCAGCGGCGGCGGCGGCGGCGCCTACCCCGACCAGCTGCAGCATCTGCATCCCCGCTCCTGGGAACTGGAGCGAGCGGTGCCGGGCCAGCAGGCGAGGGGGGCGACGCGCCGAGAGCGGGGCAGAGCGCGGGCGCGCGGGGGCCGTGCAGCCTGCGCGCGGGGTAGTCGCAGCCGGGGCCCAAGCAGAGGCCAGAATGAGCCGCGGTCGGGCGGGCCAGCGGCGAGAGCTCGGAGAGCCGGGGAGGGGGCTAGCGCCAGGGAAAGGGGTGACCGGCAAAACCCGGATCTGGAGTGCTCGTGGGCTCCGCGGCTCGGGCTCCACCTAGCAGTTCGGCAAACGCTTGGAGGTGGGAACGGGAGGGCTGCTATAGAGGCTTCCCTTTCAGGGTTTGTCAGACAAAGGGTACCTCTCCGGTGGCATCGAGGCTCGCCTCGGCTCGCGCGCTCTCTCTCTCTCTCTTTCTCTCTCTCTCTCTCTCTCTCTCTCTCTCTCATTCTTTCGCTCTCTCCCCTCCTCTTCCTCCTCCGTCCCTCCCTCTCTCTCCCCCTCCCACTCTTCATCACCCCCCCTTCCTCCTCCTTTCTCCTCTAGTCTTCCTCTCCAATTCCACCCTAGGTGAGTAAACGACATCAGCTTGAAAGTCCTGCCAGTGTCTCATTTTTTTCAGGTGCGAATTATTCCGTATTTCCATTATGCAAGTACCGAGTCTGAAAATGTTTCCTGCCTTTGGTCCATTTTATGTTCCTTCAAACTTAACTTAACCTGCAAGTTCATTGCACAGTTTAAAGTATCCCTGTCTGATGATCAATCGTGGAGATTCAATTATCTTATTTCACAACATCAATGGAAATTACCATAATGAATACAGAAAGGTGCCGATTCCAAAGCCATGCCTTCTGATAGAGGAAAAGTCTGGTCAAGTTAAATGAGTGACCTTGGTCAATTGCTGAACCTTTTGGTGACTTCTTTGTAAAGGAGAGTGTTGAGTAGATAATTTGTAAGATCTTTTCCTGCTCTAAAATTTCGTGATTTCAAATGGCTAAGATGTTATTTTCTATACTAGTACACTCAGATTACTAAGATTTATCATATTCATTCAACAAGCACATTGCATCCGTAGCTAAATTTCCCAAATTGTATTTGATTGTATACATTTAGAATGATCTAACAACTTCTAGGATCTCTTTAAAAGGTAACATCAATCCTAGCATATCTGAAGAAACTGAAACCTCATTAGAATTAAAACCATACCCAACACAAAGTGACAGTTAAAATCTCATTCATTCTTTAAAGCTCAACTCCAATCCAACGTTCTCCAAGAAGCCTCTTCTCACCAAGGCTCCCTCCCCCAAAATCACTCCTTTCATGATACCCTGCAACCCTTTGATGATATCTCTTCACTAACACCTATTTTATTCTACCCTTTTTCTTGTTCCTTTTTAATCACTAATGATTTGTCCATTTGCCTCTTCAGATTACAGTTTTTCTTGAATGCACATTCCTAGTTTTAATTATCTGTATAAGAAAAGATTATATCTACAGTCCTTTGTGCATAGTTACTCCTTAAAAAAAAAAAAAAATCAGGGGTGGGAAGGGAGATTTAATGATACTGCTAAATTCTGACCAACTAGATGGTCACAAGCTGAAGTTATGCTATTTGAATTTGCCTAATACAGGACTTCCATGAACTCCCCTGGGTACTTAAAGAAAAATACAAATTGACATCTGGAGTCACTTGTTACTTAAATAGTTTTGGAAAGAGTAGACTCTAGCCAATTGTGACAAGAGGCTCTTATTTGTAAAGGAGGAAAAATGGAAGTTACTCAATTCATCTCCCAAATGCTTAATGGTTGTATTAAGAAAAGTAATAAAAAATTGTATATATATATATATATATATATATAATGACAAGTATAGATATTAAAGATGATTAGTGGTAGCATCAGAAATATTAAATACTTAATATTTATTTAGATCGATAAAATATATAAAATGACAATATATAGGTATTAAAGATCATTAGTGGTAGAATGAGAATATTAAATAAATAGTAGCTATAGATCTGTTTTTAGAATCAGCTTTAACACAACACCAGAGGTCTGGAGAGATGCAGGAAAATGAAATTTCAAAGTAAAAGTTTTATATCTATACACACACACACACACATATGTACACACATACATATACATATATATGTATCTATATAAATGAAATGTTAACTGAAAACTAAGCATAGCCAGTTAAATAAGTAATTGGAAGTGTTCACCACAGAGGAGTTGACCACAAATAACCAAAATTACAAAGACAGTAATGAGGGAGAAAGAACCAAAAATCAGGGGTGGGAGGTGTGAATAAAAATAACTGATGAGTAAAGAAAATCAATGAAAGAAAGATAATAGGTTAATTGTTTATATAATTAAACAAATGTCAAGGCAACATTATTTAAGGCAGCTGCTTATATTCTAACCTCAAACTTCAAGCTTCCAAATCATTTTTAATCTCATGGACATAGTCTTCTATATCTGAATTAAGACATAAAGCATCCCACTTCATTGCCAGGAAATCCATGACTCTTGCCAATGTTTTTCTAAGGTGAAGCTTCCATAAAAATAAAATAAATTCTATGTCCTCTTAGCTACTATATTTAACACCTTCTTCTCAATGAGGAGATATCATACAGATGATGTTTGAGCACAGATACTATCATATGACGTAACTGTGCAAACTAGAGTGGTTTTTTAAAAAAAGATGGCACTGTTGGTTTCAGCACCATTAAAACTGAAAATAAATAATTTTCACCAAAGGGAAAAGGGCTCCAAAAAAATGAAAATAAAAAGTGATTATCTAATAAAATAAGAAAAAAGAATTAAAATATTTAAATGACTATTAAAATTTTGAGACCAAAGACCCTTTAAAATCAATAAGAAGTATACTAAGATCCCCAACAGTATGGAAGTTTATAGAAGACCCTAAAACTCTGTTCACACAATAAATACAAACGGCCAATAAATGTAAGGAAATATGTTCTGCCTATGGAAATCTAATACATAAAAATATGTCCAATTAGGAGATCTATCATATTTCATGTTTTTCCCATAAAATTAGCTGAAATAGCAACAGTGCTCTATTACTAAACTCTAACGAAAGTGTGTTGAGACAGGCATGCCTCTATGCTAGTAATATGCACTGACACAATTGCTCTAGAAAGAAAGCTGACAATACGAAACAACTGCTTTATAGAATATATGTGCCACTAAATCCAGTGTTTCTATTTATAGATATCTCTTCTACAGAAATAAGCAAAGATATGGACAAGGATTTTGTATAATGATATACATCTCAGCCAAAATTGCTATAAAAGGGGAGAGGGTATGTAATGTTTACATATTCAAAGTAATCTTGTTTTTTTCATACTCAACAAAAGTCCCCTTATCTGAATGAAATCAATAGTTAGTGGGAAAAAGTTGATTAAAGCAAAAATAATTTTTAAAATGATGCATACATACTGTATTAGTTAAGATTCAATTCGGCTTCAAGCAACGGAAACAAAAAATAGCAGTGACCTAAACAAGACAAATTTGTTTCTTTTTCAAATGAAAATCTAGAGGTAGGTGGTCTAGTGCAGGTATGGCCATCAAAAGCATTCCAAACTGAAATAGACACTTTCTGTCTTCTTGCTCAGCCATCTGTGGCCACTATTCCTAATTTCAGTTCCAGCAATCACACCTACCTTGCAAGAGCAAAGATGAAAGGGAAGAAGGAGGAAGAGAAGAGCATTCTTGCATCCAGGGAAAATTTCCTAAAGTTGCATACACCATTTTCCTTTTCATTCCATTCTTTACATGGGAAATGTAGACTACCTTAGGCAATCATGTGTTCAAGTGAAAATCAGGATTCTTTCATGATTTAGCTCTTCCTCATCCTTTGACTTACCATTGCATACCACCCTGGGCTAGGCTTGCATAATTAGTCTTTCAGTAACCAAATGCATGGATAATGCACACACAGACAGTGCTACTCTCACATGAAATGACCTTCTACTTCAACCAGATGTAAGCTTTCACAAGATTTCCAATTACTGAGCTGTTGCCATCAGGGACAATACTCTCTAATACTCAGTCAGATATCCGCAGACAGTTACTATCTTAAATGCTACTGGGCCTAAATTCACTGACAAATCAAGGTAATCACAGTTAAATCACATCTGCAACGCAGACAGCAAAGCATAGCACTCAGACTCCTAGGATGCCATGGCGTGAATAGAATTTTAAGGCATTTGGAAATCAGTAGAATAATGATGAAAATATAGATTACATAGGGCTATCAGAACGTGTTTGACTACCCTATGGGATAGCCCAATCCTAAGAAGCACTCAGTGACCCTTTCTGTACCCTGGGATATTTCTGAAAAGACCATTTTAAGATTTTACCCAGATTGTATTGCCCTGCTAATTTGGTATCCTCTGTTCCCTCCTTGCTTCAAGTAATGCACCCCCCTTCTTTTTCAATCCAAAGGAGACCTGTGAATTGTACATTCCTAATGACTTGAAAGCTTAGCTATAGATACAGATACCGATCTAGATATAAATTAAATATTTTTAAACAGCTTCCCTAAGTAGTAAACGTTTTCCACATATTGATTTCTTTTCTTCCAATGGAAGTGTCTCCTTAAAACTCTTTATTATAATTTCTCAAATGTTTGCATACATGCATGCCAGTTCTGAAATCACAGTCTTTCAGACTGTCTTTTTTTCTTGTAACTTTGTTTTTTTCCTGTAACTTTTCTAGCTACCTTGTCTTAGATCCCATAGTTAGACTACCTTTCATAACTCCTCATTAGTTTCAACACAGAATGCTTATAGCTACTTACTATAAATATTAATGATAGTACCCTGCTCTAGTAGAAGCATTCAGCACTCATAGAGTTGCGTTAAAAGCATAACATCACAGTGCCTAGATTCTAGTCTCCAGAAATATAAAAGGATTCAAGAGCCCAACACTATTTTCTTAAGATCCTCCCATCTTTATAAGATAAAGTATACAAATATGTTTGTACTTTACTAACGAAAACATCGTGATTAACCAGAGATAGTCAGTAATAACTGTCATAGTCTAGAAAGGAAGAAAATGGAATTTTTGATTCTTTATAAAACACTGCTACTTTTCTGGGCTCTGCTTTTCAGCCTCACTCCTTTAAGACTATAATAGACACAGATAGTAGATGTCTGACTCATAATTACTCCCCTTTCTCTGAGAACGACTTCCACACATGATTGGGCAAACATGTCTATGAAGTGGCCTTGTCCATACTATTTGGCCCTGACCCTTGGCCATGGTTGAAGGGTCCAGGTACAGGCAACTAATGCAGGCTTGGCTAATCAAAATTATTGTCAAGAATTTTTCAGACTATACTATACTATACCGAGGGTCTCAATATATTCCTGATGGTAAGGGAGGCTAAGGAGCTATCTACAAGGGACTGGATGTTTGTGGTCCCACAAAACTCATATATTGAAATCCTAAATCCCAACATAATGATATTGGGAGGAAAGGTCTTTGGAAGGTACTTAGGTCATGAAGGTGGAGCCCTCATGAATGAGATTGGTGCCCTTATAAAAGGAACTTCAGAGAGCTCACTTGCTGTCTTTCTGCCATGAATAGACATGAAAAGCTGGCACTCTGCAGTCCAAAAGAGTGCCCTCACTAGAATCTGATCATGCTGCCACCCTGATCTATTTCTCGAGAACTGTGAGACATAATTTTCTGTGTTTATAAGCCACCTAGGCTGTGGGTACTTCATTTTAACAACCCAGATTGAATATGACACTTTTCACAGCTACATTATCTGCCACATGGTGGTATCTAAACCTGACTTAGTGCAATATTTTCCTGAAGAATGCAATCAGATTAAAATAAGTATTGCTAGCCTTTATCATAAATTCCTGTTTCTTTTGCATGCATATTTTAAATCCCAACTCAGATAAGTATAGGGAAAATTCTGTATGGATATGTAGTTATAATGCTAACATACAGTCTGTGTTATGGTGATGGCTAGGAAGTTAGCTTCTCCTTCAGATAACCTACTGGATTTCCTTAAAATCTGAGCTCATGGAAGGCATGCGGCATTACTCTTCTGAGAATGTTGGCCACATTATTTCTGCAATACTCTCAGTTAGATGATTTTCTCATATCTGACATCATATTCAATTATATGCCTCACCTCTTTTCCTATAAATAACAAAAATAAGATTGATCAGAAAATAATGGTTATTCTCCACTCGGAAATATGAGGGGTCTTCAAAATGTTCATAGAAAATATGTATTATTAAAAAGAAAAACTATGCATGGATTTCAAAACTTTACTGCACCAAAATAAACTCATACTAACTTGTTATAACATGACTGACGATGATCTCATTTAAGGCTCTGAGAAAGGAAAGACATAAGTTTGAAAAGAGCCCCTATCAGAGAAATATGCATTCTGCTACAATTAAAGCAAAAGCAGACATCACATTTATCATGACGCTTAGGTAGAAGAATGGTGAGCTCATCGATGCTTTAGAACAGTTTATGAGAAGAATGCCCAAAAGAAACCAGTCATTTACAAATGGATAACTAGTTTTAAGAAGGGATGACACAACACTGAAGATGAAGCCCACAGACGCAGACCATCTACATCAATTTTCAAGGAAAAGAATTCATCTTGTTTGTGACCTAACTAAACAGGACCAATAATTAACAACAGAGGCCGGGCGCGGTGGCTCAAGCCTGTAATCCCAGCACTTTGGGAGGCCGAGATGGGCGGATCACGAGGTCAGGAGATCGAGACCATTCTGGCTAATACGGTGAAACCCCGTCTCTACTAAAAAATACAAAAAAAAAAAAACTAGCCGGGCGACGAGGCGGGCGCCTGTAGTCCCAGCTACTCGGGAGGCTGAGACAGGAGAATGGCGTGAACCCGGGAGGCGGAGCTTGCAGTGAGCTGAGAGCCGGCCACTGCACTCCAGCCTGGGTGGCAGAGCAAGACTCCGTCTCAAAAAAAAAAAAAAAACAGAGACAACAGGCAAGACCATAGACATCTCAATTCATTCACCTGACACAATTCTGAGTGAAAAGTTAAAGGTTAAAGTTGAGCAAACCTTCCACTCAATGGGTGCCAAAACCATTGAGTCCAGATCAGCTGCAGACAAGAGCAGAGCTTTCAATGGAGATTTTAAATAAAGTGAGATTAAGATCCTGAAGAATTTCTTTTTTTTTTTTTTTTTTTGAGACGGAGTCTCGCTCAGTCGCCCGGGCTGGAGTGCAGTGGCCGGATCTCAGCTCACTGCGAGCTCCGCCTCCCGGGTTTACGCCATTCTCCTGCCTCAGCCTCCCGAGTAGCTGGGACTACAGGCGCTCACCACCTCGCCCGGCTAGTTTTTTGTATTTTTTTTTTAGTAGAGACGGGGTTTCACCGTGTTAGCCAGGATGGTCTCGATCTCCTGACCTCGTGATCCGCCCGTCTCAGCCTCCCAAAGTGCTGGGATTACAGGCTTGAGCCACCGCGCCCGGCCTGAATTTCTTTGAATAATTGTAATAATAGATGGAACATGGCTTTACAGCATGATCCTAAGGACAAAGCACAATCAAAGCAGTGGCTACCAAGAGGTGAAAGTGGTCAGTCAAAGCAAAAGCAAACCAGTTGAAAGCAAAGTTGTGGCAACAGATTTGTGGGATGCTCAAGACATTTTGCTTGTTGTTGTCTTTCCAGAGAGCCAAAGAATAACATCTGCTTATTATGAGGGTTGTTTCAGAAAGTTTGTCAAAGCATTAGCAGCTAAATACCTGGGAAATCTTACCCAGAGGGTCTTCTTTCACCAGGATGATGCTCCTGCTCATTCCTCTCATCAAGTGAGGACAATTTTGTAAGTATTTCTGGGGGAAATCATTAGACATCCACCTTAAAAATCCTGATTTGGCTACTTCTGACTTCTTTTTATTTCTTAATTTTAAAAAGTCTTTAAAGGACAGTCATTTTTCTTCAGTTAATAACATAAAAAAGACTACATTAACATGGTAAACTTCCCAGGATCCTCAGTTCTTTAGGGGTGAACTAAATGGCTGGGATCATTGTTTACTAAAGTGTCTTGAACTTAATAGAGCTTATGTTGAGAAATAAAGTTTATATTTTTTATTTATATTTTAATTATATTTTCATGAATTTTAAGTCCCCCATACATTGCTCAGACCCATAGTGGATATTCAATAAATGTCTGATGAATGAAATAATTCAAGATAAATGTTATATAATGTATAATATGAAATACATAAGATGTATAAATACATCTATATCTATTAAACTGTCTGATTAATATTAATATATCTATCATTCTCTTAAGATTATAGATTAATAGAATTTATACATCTAAATGAGAGTTATCAAATTCAAATTAGTCACCTTGTCTAGGGGAGGCTGCCATTACTCAAATCAAGTTGAATCCTTTTGAAATCCCTTTGTACTGTGGCATGATTTGGAATAGCCTTAAGATAAAAGCAAATCTCCTGATTTTAAAGTGTATTTGATTTTTTGTTTTGTTTTATTTGTTTAATGGTTTGGAATCAACTAGGGGAAAATCATTGGCATTAAATAACTGGAATAGAGCTTGGCAATCATCTAATTAGGTTATACAGTCAGAAGACAATGTTTTTACTCAAAATAAATAAGAATGACAAATTTTTTTCTTATGATTTAATTTTAGACCATAACCCTTTTAACCTTCTATGTGCTAGGGCATTTTTCATTATAATTAATCCTCCCCTAAAACAAGCAACATAGGCATCATTTCTACTTTATTAACAATGATGTTGAAATACAGAAGGTGTAATGACTAAGGCTGAAAAATCCAGTAAAGTATATACCATATAGACATGTTTACTTTATTGATGCTCTGCTTACATGGTGGAGATCCCAATGGCAAGTTTTTATAATGAGAAACTTCCCCACTGGCTACAGTTTATTGGATCAGAGAGGGAAAGAGGTAACTTCCTTGATTAGCAAGCTAATCAGTTCTTCTTAGGGAAGTTGGAATTGGGGCTAAGAGAATCATTGTTTCTTTCTTTCAATAGGCCATGTAAACTATCAAGCTGTGGTGTGGCCCTCTTTTCTCTGCCATATCAATTCAAGAATCAGAGGTGATTTACTCTTGATGGGAGTCATGAACTATTATATCATCAGTTGAACCTGCTTTTAGCCACTGACCAGAGGTGAAGATAATAGGAATCTGCAGAAAGCAGCATGAAGCACATGCAGAGAGAGGAGCCAGATGAAATGCAGAGAGAGATTTGGGGTGGTTTTCTGAACCTTCATTTTATTTCTTTCCTAAGATCCAACTACATGCCTATACTTAGTTTCTAGAAAACAGCCATTGTAGTGTTACGGTACATTCACCTTTTGATGAAGCCAGCACAACTTCATAGCAGTTATTAATGGGTTTTGTCTGATCATTTATCTCTCCACTTCTGGAAATAGCATGCCTCTTCCTTGGGTATCCTTCTACTCTTCACTTTATGTGCTAGTAATGGTATGTCCATCATGATACCCAACCCACATAGGAAAGGCAAATTAGCCAGGCCACATAAAATATTGCAACCAGCTCTACCCCAGTGATTTGTTTAGGGATAGCCACATGACTTAAACCAGACTTCACCCCAGGTCTTTTTTTTTTTTTTTTTTTAATTAACATGAGCCCTGGAATAGAGAAATATTCCCTCCTTCTCTGGCATATTTTTAGTTAGAATGATGCAAACCAGAAGCATTTATTTATTCATTCATTCATTCATTTATGTGCTTATTTATGTATTTGTTTATATTGTTCCATTTTGCCTCCTAGAGATTTAACAATTAGGACAATAACATAATAATATTCTCTCAGTTTATCTCACTAAATCGTCAAAAGATTGAACATGCACTTGCCAACAGCTTTCTATATTCTTAGGTTAAGTTATTCAATATTAGACTTCGATAAGATACATTGGTTATACTTAAGCAAAATGCCATGAAATAAAATTCCAAATCTATACTGTAATATCCCACATAAGGATATGCATATTGTGTTTCTGATTTTTCTAATGGTTGAGAGAACCCTGAATCAGAACTGCAAACCGGAGGGGAGTGGTAGTATGTGAGTATCTTTGTTCTTTTTAGACATTCAGAGGTCCAGGCTGATGAATATTCCTTCGTCTTAACACATAATTTTCAAGGCTGTACAAGGCAGCCCATGAGAAAAGAGGAAGGGACGATTTTCTTAGCATTTTGTGTGGGCCTGGATGATCCTTATCACCTCCATTCAGATTCCATTCACAAACGCTCAGTCATATGGCTACACCTAAATGTAAAAGGGGTTGGCAAATATAGTCTAGGTTTAGGTCCAGGATGAAATTGATGTGAGTTTGACAAACAGAAATCCAGTTCTTCCTCTACACTCCCTTGGTGATTCGGAAATAATGAAGTGTAGAAGAATGTGCAGAAGTGTGTAGCCTCAGCACTGCCACATAACTGAAGTAATATTTACATCAAATGGCCTGGTATGAAGAGCTCAAGACATGGATTCAGAAGACTATGTTTTCAGTCCCATTCCTAACACAAACTAATTCTGTGTTATTGGTCAAGTCACTCAATATTTCTGGGCTTTATGTTCTTTATAAGTAAAATGGGCATATTAAAATACCTGTCTTCACCTACATCACAGGGTCATTGTCACCACCAAATTAAGTACAGTATGTTGAACATTTTGAGTGCTATACCAATGGAAGATCCTTGCTAGGACATGTAAACACACAACTACACCATTCATACACACAGAATTCCGTGCACGCTAATATCTGTGTTTTCCTGTGCTGTTTGAATCTCACCTCTATAGGTGCAATGTCCTGTTTCAAGGATGCTGTGAATAGCTCACATATTCCTCCTCCCCAGGATGAAAGTATTCATTCCTACAGCTTGAGGAATGTCGCTGCTTGCAGATGAGTTCCTCTAGTATTTCCTTCTGTTTGCTGAAGGAAGCTGTCTTGCTCAACGTTATATCCCCTCAAATGGGCTAGTCCACATTCAATATCTATACTACACAGGGTTACTTAGAGTAGGCCCACTCCTCACATGTAGATGATGACTGGGAAAGGCTATTCCAGATTCACCACTCCACCTCTTTCTCCACTGGAGTGCCTGAGGGCTCTTTGCCTCTTCTTTGTAGCCCTACTTCTCTCTCTTCCCGATGCTGAGCTCCTCATTCCTCGCACCATGCAACACCACCGCCCCCCATCTTGCTCCCAAGAGTATTCCTGAAAAACCTCCTATTTGCAATTTCCTATGAATCTGCCTCCAAGGACACTTGAATCAAAGTTAGCCTCCCATTCCCAGCCTTGACCTAGCTCTAGTTTATTTTCAACATTCAGCTGGAGAGATACTATTAGAACAAAGTCACCCTGTTAGTTTCTTGGGGCTTCCATAATACAGTACTACAACCTGCATCACCTAAAATAATATAAACTTGTCTCACAGTTCTGGAGGTTAGAAATTCAAAATGAAGGTGTCAGCAGGGCCATGCTCTAATCCCTCCTTGCCTCTTCCCAGTTTCTGGTGGTGGCCATCAGTCCCTGGTGTACCTTCACTTACAGCTGCATCACTCGAATCTCTGCCTCTGTCATCACATAATGATTTCCCTATGCGTCTTGCCTCCACATAGTGTTTTCCTTTTCTTATAAGGATACCAGTCATTTGGGATTAGGGTCCACCCTAGTGGCCTCATTTTAATCTGATTACGTCTGCAAAGACCCCGTTTCTAAATAAGTCACATTCACCCATGTCAGGAGTTAGGGCATCGACATAACTTTTTTTTTTGAGATGGAGTCTCACTCTGTCGCCCAGGCTGGAGTGCAATGGCACAATCTCGGCTCACTGCAACTTCTATCTCCTGGGTTCAAGTGTTCTTTCACCTCAGCCTCCTGAGTAGCTGGGATTACAGCCACCTGTCATCATGCCTGGCTAATTTTTGTATTTTCATAAAGACATGGTTTCACCATGTTGGCCAGGCTGGTCTCGAACTCCTGACCTCAGGTGTTCCGCCCACCTCGGCCTCCCAAAGTTCTGGGATTACAGGCTTGAGCCACTGCACCCAGTCCAACATAACTTTTTGCGGTACACAATTCAACCCATAACATGGAACTTGCCCCATATCCTCCAGTTGCTTCCTATCTCATTCAGAATAAAGTTGAAGTGGCATACAAAGCCCTACACATCTGATCCCTGACTCATATGACCTCACCTTTAGTTCCTCTCCCCAGAGATCACTTTGCTGCAGCCTAATGGCCTCCTTGTTGCTCCTTCTATCTTGGAGCTTTGCATCTGCTTCTAGAATGCTCTTTACCCAGAGATCTGCATGGCTGTTTACCTAACCTCCTTCCACCCTTTGCACAAATGTTGTTTCCCAGTGATGCTTTCTCTAACACTCTATGTAAAATTACAAACAACCTTACCCGACAGTTTATCACACTTCCTTTTCTTCCTCCACAGAGCTTCTCACCTTCTAATACACCATAATTTACTCATTCATTGTGCTTTTTACATGTCCACAACATGACTTTCCTCTTCAGCCATGAAAAATATTTTAAATTATATTTTATGTCTACATTTATATAAAGACAAATATAATCTAGCATGGATGTATTATTATAATATTTCTAATTTTTATTTCCATTTTAAAAGACAATGAAATGAAAATATTTTTTGTGGGACCCTTTGGGTGTTACAAGCCTTATGTTCTGTGTCTACTGTGCCTAATGGATTAGTTGGTCCTGGTTTGTGTCTCTCTTTTTCCATCAGAATGTAAGCTCTTTAAGGATGAAGGCCTTCCTTTATTTTTTTCATTGATGTTTCCCTAGCAAGTAAAATAGGGCCTGGCATATCATAATGTTCAATAAAGATTTGTTGAATATATGGATGGCTAAAATTATGATTTTGCTTTTCCATTAGAATTGAAGTTTTTATTGTGGTAGTGAAATAGGTTTGTGTGGCCTAACATAGAATGTGCTATTGTTTACATTTCAGTACTTCATTTGTCAACATGAAGGATACTTCTGCTATAGGCCAACCAATCTCTGAACTATCAACTGAACTCCAGCCTTATACAACCTTACAAAATTCTTGGGAACCATGGGAAGCTTATGAGAAGTGAAACAGAGGAGGTACTTTTCTGTAGCCCACTTTGGCTCTCTGGAGAGTCCTATGCTGGGCAGGCAATTATTACAAATATTATGAGACACAGCTTTTTGAACTTTTCAAAAACTTCCATAAAGGATTAGAAAAAAAATTTTTCCTGGTACCTTGAGGTTAGCCATAATATTGAAATATATTCTGGTTAACAAAATACATCAGGAAAAACCTTAAAATAATTTTATAGAACTAAACAAGCATGGTTGCCATATTGCACAGATTTGTTTTAATGAAAAAAAATTTTAAAAAGAACTCTGAAAACTGGTGGGTCTCAGGTGGTAGAGCAAAGATAAGAGAATAACTAAATTTGATTTGTATTTATTAGAAAAGGAGAGATCAGACTTTCAATTTGATTTGGGAAAACTGAAGCTCAACGTGCAGAGCTACAAATATTGCTTATTTTGTACTGAAGAATCCTGGGTCTTATGCATTTCTTAGGATAAAATGTGAGCACTGAAACCTTTTTTTGAGAGGAAATGTTATTTCACGGAAGGCAGAAACTTAGTACGGTGCTGCATATATTTAATAATATGCACAATATTCAAATGTACGGCTGATTAGCAACTTTCAGGTTTATTTCTTTACCCGTAGTAGAATGACTATGAAACGTCTCATTTGTTCACCTTTCAACAATCTCATAATGTTTTTCTCAGAACTTGATTAACACTTAATATTTAGTTACTAATATCTGTGCTCCATTACACTGGTGAGGACACATATACAATTTATTTTAATACATATGTTACCTAGCACTATGCCTTTCATCTTGAATAAGGTATTTAAGGGTGAAACTGTTGAATGCAAAACAATTTAAGAATGATAATATAGGATTATTTTCTTGAGGTTACTTTCATTGTATAAATATTAGGAAATTCTTTCCTCTGAAGGTTTCTTTTTTACTATCTGGCATGTATATGTTTCATTTACCTATTTAAGATATGGAGTGCCAATCTCATCAGAGCAAAGCAGAGGATAGACCCACTACTTATCAAATATATGCCTAGAAACTTGCTGAGGACATTATATATAGAACCTCATTTAATAGTTGTATTAGTCCATTTTTGGTTGCCTATAATAGAATAGCTGAAACTGAGTAATTGATAAAGAAAAGGGATTTATTTCTTATGGTTATAGAAGCTGAGATATCCAGGCCACGTCTGGTAAGAGCCTTCTTGCTGATGGGGATCCTCTTCATAGTCCTGAAGTGGCGCAGGGCATCGCATGGCCAGGGGACTGAGCATGCTAAGCTGCTAACTCAGGGCTCTCTTCCTTTTCTTTTAAAGCCACTAGTCCCACTCCATTAATCCATTAACCCATCAATTCATTAATCTATTAATTCATAAGTGGATTAATTCATTCATGAGGGCAGAGGCCTCATGACCAAATCACCTCTTCAAGGTCCCACCTCTCAATACTGTCACATTGAGGATTAAGTTTCAACATGAGTTTCGGAGGGGATAAATAATGAAAACATAACATGTAGTCAACAACTATTTAGAACTATAGAAGTTATTTACTCCATATTACACATTTTAAAAAGGCCAAGTGCCAAATGACTAACTGACTTGCTTAAGGTCAGTCAACAGGTTATAGCAAAAGAGGTTAAATTTGAAACTGGATCTATCTAATTCCAAAACCTACGTTGTTTTTCCTATACCTTCACATGAGCAAAAGATTAACTCTGTGTAGTAATCTGGCATTTAGGAATGGAGCAAGGTTTTTTTTAAAGTAACATATTAAAAGATCACATAATACATTTATATAAAATAGCTTAAATTTTAATTCAGTAGCCACCACATTAAAATAAGAGTTCTTAATACTAATTTCTGTCAAGGAAACCTATATGAAAATGATGAGTACATTCCTGGGAAAATGTAGGCATTTACCCTGACAGATATTGGCCAGTGGGATTTTGTATCATTTTTACATATACGTTTTGTCATATTCAAGTAAATTGTGAAAATAATTCTGTGGTTTTACCTTATTTGTGCTTCCTTTTTTGGGATTACTTATTTCTGCCTATCTTCTTTAGTCATTTAAAATAATTTTAATTAGTGCGTAAAAATTGTACATATTTGGGTAGTACCACGTGATGTTTCAATACATGTATATCCTGTGAAATGATGAAATCAGGGTAATTAGCATATCCATCACCTCAAGTGTTTTTCATTTCTTTGTAGTAAGAATATACAAAATCCTCTCTTCTAGCTATTTTGAAATATTAGATACATTATTGTTAAGTAAAGCACTGTACAATATGACATGGGAACTTATTCCTTCTATGTAACTGTGACTTTGTACATGTTCACCAGTTTCTTTTCCTGTGCCTCTCTCTTTCCCAGTCTCTGGAAACCAATTATCTACTTCTATGAGATCAGCTTTTAAAATCCCACATACGAGTGAGATCATGCAGTATTTGTATTTCCGTGCTTAACTTATTTCACTCAACATGATGTCTTCCAGGTTCATTCATGTTGTCACAAATGCCAAAATTTTGTTTTGTTAAATGCCTGAATAGTATCCCACTGTGCATATATGTACACTACATTTTCTTTATCAGTTCATCCACTGATGGACACTTAGTTTGATTTCATATCTTGGCTATTGTGAATAGTGATGTAATAAACATGGGAGTGAAGACATCTGGTTGACATACTGATTTCATTTCTTTTGTATGTATTTCCAGTAGTGGGGTAGCTGGATTACATTGTAGTTATAATTTAATTTTTTTTGAGGAATCTTCATACCATTTTCCATAATGGCTGTACTACTTTACATTTCCACCAAAAGTGCATAAAGGTTCCCTTCCCCCATATTCTTGTTAACTCTTATCTTTTGGCATTTTGTTCGTTTGTTTGTTTGTTTCCTTTTGAGACAGAGTCTCACTCTGTCACCCAAGCTGCAGTGCCCTGGCATGATCCAGGCTCACTGCAACCTCTACCTCCTGGGTTCAAATGATCCTCCTACGTCAGACTCCCAAGAAGTTGAAATTACAGGAGCGTGCCACCACACCCAGCAACTTTTTGTATTTTTAGTAGAGGTGTTGATAATAGCCATTCTAACTGGAGTAAGGTGATATGTCACTGTAGTTTTGATTTGCATTTCCTAATGATTAGTGATGTTGAGCATGTTTTCGTATGTCTGCTAGTCATTTATATGTGTTCTTTTGGGGAATGCCCATAAAGATCTTTTGCCTGTTTTAAAATCAGATTTTGTTGTTGTTGTTATTGAGGTGTTTGAGTTCCTTAAATATCTGGATATTACATGCTTGTCAGAAGAATAGTTTGACAATATTTTCTCCCATTATTTAGGTTTTCTTTTCACTTTGTTTATTGTTTCCTTTAATGTGCAGAAGCTTTTTAACTTGATGTAATCCCATTTGTTTATTTTGGCTTTTAATTGCTCGTGCTTTTGGAGTTTTATTCAAATAAGTCTGCCTAGTTTAATATTATGAAGTGTTTCCCCTATGTTTTATTCCAATAGTTTAATATATTTGAATCTTACATTTAAACCTTTAATCCATTTTGAGTTTATTTTTATATGGTGAAAGATAGGGGTTCAGTTTCATTCTTCTGCATGTGGATATCCAATTTTCTAAGCACCATTTATTGAAGAGACTGCCCTTTCCCCATGTGTGTTCTTGGAAACTTCACTGAAAATCACTTAGCTATAGATGCAGAGGTTAATTTCTGGATTCTCTATTCTGTTACATTGGTCTATTTGTCTGTTTTTATGCCAATATCATGCTATTTGGGTTACTATAGCTTTGTAATATATTTTCAAATCAGGTTCTGTGACGTCTGCAGCTTTTTTCTTCTTTTTTCTTTTTTTTTTTCTTTCTTAAGATTGCTTTGGCTACTTGGAGTATTTTGTTGTTGTATACAAATTTTAGTTTTATTTTTCTCTATTTCTGGGAAAAATGTCATTAGTATTATGATACAGATTGCCTTGAATCTGTAGAATGGGTAGAATGGACAATTTAGCAACATTAACTGTTCTGATTCATGAACATGAGCTATCTTTTCATTTATTTGTGTCTTCTACAATTTATTTTATTAAAGTTTTATAGTTTTCAGTATAAAGATATGTTACTTCCTTGGTTAAATTTATTCCTAGGTATCTTATTTTTTGATAGCTATTATAAATGGGATTTTAAAAGTTTCTTGTTCATACAGTTCACTGTTAGTATATAGAAATGTTACTGGCTTGTGTGTTGATTTTGCATCCTACAACTTTGCTGAATTTGTTTATTAATTCTATCAGGTTTTTTGGTGGAGTCTTTAGGGTTCTCTATATATATGATTATGTCATCTCTAAATAGGGACAGTTTGACTTCCTCCTTTCCAAATTGAATACCTTTTATTTCTTTCCTCTTGTCTAATTTATCTGGCCAGGACTTGCAGTACTATGTTAAACAGAATTGTGAAAGTGGGCATTTTTGTCTTGGTCCAGATCTTAGGGGTAAAGCTTTCAGCTTTTCTTCATTCACAATGATGCTAGCTGTGAGCGTCTTATATGTGGCTGATATGATTTGGATGTGTCCCCTCGCCAAATCATCTTGCAATTGTTATATCCTCTTCTGAATGGACCCCTTTATCATAATATAATGATCTTATTTGTCTCTTTCTACTGTTTTGGTCTTAAAGTCTATTTTACGTGGTATTATATATATCATGTTATATTTATATATAAATATAAATGTATATAATATATATACACATACACACACACACATATATATGTGTAGATAAATGTGTAAAACTACTCCTGCTCTCATTTACTTTCCATTTACATGGACTGTCATTTTCTAATTATTCACTTTCAGTGAAGAGTTTCACTTACAGGTGTAGTGAGTTTCTTGGAGGTAGCAAATAGTTGGGTCTTCTGAAATCTTTTCAGCACTCTGTATCTTTTAATTGGAGAATTTAATCCATTTACATGCGAGGTTATTATTTATAGGTAAGAACTTACTCCTGCCATTTTGTTAATTGTTTTCTGGCTGTTTTGTAGCTCCTTTGTTTCTTTCTCACTCTTTTCCATCATGGTTTGTTGGCTTTCTGTACTTATAAAATTTTGATCCTTTCTCTCTCTCTATTGTATATCAACTGTAATTTTTATCTTTGTAGCTACAATGGGGCTTACTTCAGATTTTGTATAATTATAAGAAGCTATTTCAAACTGTGACAACTTAACTCTGATCACATACAAATACTCTAGACTTTTCTCCTCCCCCACTTCACAGTTTAAGATTTTGTGTTGTTGGTTTAGATCTTTTTATATTGTCTATCATTTAATGTTTTATTGTAGATATAATCATTGAGCATTCTGATTTTAATCTTCATACTAGAGATTTAAAAGTTTATATACTACTGTTATAGTAATGGAATACTCTGTTTATGAATTTACCTCTACCAGCAAGGTTTATCCTTTCATATGTTTTCACATTAGTAGTTATCATCCTTTCACTTTCAGTTGAAGTGCTCCCTTAAGCACTTCTGGTAAGGCCTGTCTTGTAGGGATACATTTTCTCAGTTTTTGCTGTCTAGGAAATGCTTTATTTCTTCTTCCCTTCTGAAGGATTGCTTTGTTGGGAATAGTATTTTTGGCTGGTAGTTTTTATTTTTCAGCATTTTGAATATACCCTTCCATTCTCTTGTAGCCTGCAAGGTTTCTGCTGAGAAATCTGCTGATAGTCTAACATAGATTCCTTTATATGTGATTTAATGGGTTTTTCACGCTGCTTTTATAATTCTCTCTTTGTCTTTGATTTTTGACAGTTTGATTATAATGTGCCTTGGAGAGGACCTCTTTGGGTTGAATCTGTATGGGATGTGTTTCTGGTATCTGGATGTCTGTATCTCCCCCAAGACTAAGGAACTTTTCAGTTATTATTTCATTGAACAAACTTCCTCTGCCTTTCTATACCTTTGCTTAATAGTGTCCTGTTAAGTCATGTAGATGTTTTTTATTCTTTTTCATGCATTTTCTCTTTTTCTTCTCACTGTGTTTCAAAAGACCTGTCTTCAAGTTCAGAAATTCTTCTGTTTTATCTAGTATGCTATTGATACTTTCAACTGTATTTTTATTCTATTTATTGATTTATTCAGTTCCAAGATTGCTGTTTGATTCTTTTTTAATGGTATCAATCTCTTTGTTGAATTCAGATTATAGATTTTTTTCTCATTTTATTGAATTGCAGCTTGCTAAGTTTCCATAAAGACATTATTTTGAATTTCTTTTCAGGCAATTCATAGATTTTCATTTATTTAGGGTCATTTACTAGAGAATGTTTTTGTGTGCTCCTTTGGTGATGTCATGTTTATTTGCTTTTTTATGTTTTTTTTTTTTTTTTGTCCCTGTGTTGATATCTGGAACAGTCACCTCTTCCAGTTTTATAGAGTGGTTTTTGTAGGGAAAGACTTTCACCTGCAGATATGCCTTGGGTTGTTAGTTGAGTAGAATGTGTTGGCTATGATTCTAGGTGGGTACAGTAGTGTAATCCCTGAACAGTTTATTCAGCTATAGTCAAATTCACCAATACCTGCTAATTCCTTGGTGGCCTCCCTGTAGGAGTTTGTGTGGCAAGTCCACTGAATCAGGATAAGGCTCTCCTGGGAGTAACACACGCGGCTGGTGAGTTCAGGAGTCCACCAGCTCATAGTAGGTTCCCCCTGGAAGTGGCATATTTCTCTGGTGAGTATGCTGAATAATCCACAGCTTTGGGATGGAGACACCCTGGAAATGATGCACCTAGCTGGTAACTGTGCTCGAGGCACCTGGGGGCCAGTCTGCTGGGTTTGGGCAGAGATCCACTGGGGATGGCATACCTGGGTGGTGAGCACAGGGGCCGGTGCACTGCTTTGGGGCAGGAAATCCCCGGAAACTGTGCACATGGCTGATGAGCAAGTTGGTGGCACTTCTAGGCCAGTCTACCAGTTTGATACAGGTATCTCCTGGGGGCAGTATGCCTCATTGGTGATGACACCAGTGGTGCACATAGACACATTCAATATTTCCTTCAGTCTTCTAGATCTTGTCTTCATGCACTGGTGATTTTTTTCTATTTTATCTCTATTTATTTATTTATTTATTATTGTTTTTTGAGATGCAGTCTCACTCTGTCTGCAAGGCAAGAGTGCAGTGATGTGATCTCAGCTCACAGCAACTTCTGTCTTCCAGGTGTAAGCAATTCCGTCTCAGCCTCCTGAGCAGCTGGGATTATAGGCATGTGCCAGCACGCCTAGCTAATTTTCATATTTTTGGTAGAGATAGGATTTCATCATGTTGGCCAGGCTAGTCTCTGGAACCCCTGACCTCAGGTTATCCACCCGTCTTGGCCTCCCAAAGTGCTGGGATTACAGGTGTGAGCCACTGCACCCAGCCTGAATTCATTATTTACACCAAGTTTCTATCTTCTTTTTTTTCTTTCCTTCAAGGCCTAATTACAATATTATCTGTAATTCCAAAAAGTCCCCAAAATAGACTCATGCAATGTTACTTCTCAGATTTCAGACCTAGAATATCTCTTTCCTGATAATTTGGTTTTCTGTATTATTGGCTATTGTGAGTGATAGATACTGTTATGTTCTCATTTTGCTTTGTATGCCTGAAAGATAAGCATTTGCTTTTGTGCACCACAGCAATAGTATCTCCAGTCTTCAATGTCTGGAGTGACTATTGGTCCCATCATTAGTTGTCCATTGCCATTTTTTAAAAATGATGTTACAGTTTTTCCATGTGTAATCTTGACTTTTAAGATATGTCACTTTTATATTGAAGGTAAGAAAGAAATACAGAAAAAGATGAGGAAGATACTGCAAGAAAAAGAGAGAGAAATGGGAAAATGAAACATTTTAAGTTTGCTTGAAGTCTGGCTTTGCCCTGCTTTCTTCACTTTAAGTTAATGATTTCTGTCTTGATCAACTGACCAAGTTCTTGCTCTGTATCTAACTTGGAGTAGCTAGGATGGCTACTTTACTCTTTCGTGCTTAGGAACACTTCCTGATATCTCATTTCCTCTGGAACTGAAGCAGTTCTTCATTTTGAAAAACTGTTTTTATAGCTTCTCTTCGTCCCAAACTGGAGCCCTCCTTCTGAATTCCACAGCTACATAGGAGGGTCTTATGCCATTGGTTAATATCCCCAACTGTGGATGTGCATTCAGAAGAAGTTATGCAACTTACATAATGCATTTTTCTAATTCAATTAATCAGAACTTTACTGGGTTTCCACTGTATACAAAGTGTTATACGAGCTGCATAATCATGAATATGAATAAGACATTAATTCTATTCTTTACAGAGTTCCAATCTATGCTGATCTATGTGTATGTCTACATATATACCTGTAATCAAGCAGACAGAGACATGGATCATAACAGCGCTCCTCAAACTCTAGGACTGAAAGTATTGCCTAATGGCACATTCTTAGGGCAGACCCAAGGGTGTGTGTGAGCTCCACAGCACCAGCTCTCACTCTGATATTTCCCTGTCTATTCAATGGTGGCAGTAGTGGTGGTGGATTGTTGTAGGAGTAACATTGAATTCAAGCTCCTGAATGCTAGCTATGTGAACCTAAGTCAGTTACTTATCATCTTTGTATTTCATTTCCTTGGTAATAGTATATAGTCATATGCATTTATTAAATGAATGAACATAGATATAATGTATGCACCTCACACAAACTATTCTAGGCCCTGGAGATACAGTGGTGTACAAGAGAGTTAAGCTTCTGTTTCATAAAGATTAAATTTGGAGGACATTTAGTGAATAACCATACTGGTCAAATTATAGTAACATAGAGTTACATTTGCAATATATAGTATATTATATTATAATGATATATGAGTGATTGTTTAATGTAATATATCCTATATTTGCTAATATTTATCAGAATATAGAGTGAATTTTTTCTTGCATTATCTAGGAATCAAGGTGCCAAAGATGTTACAATCGCAACGTGTTTTACATATATCAAATGTATTTAATATTTGGTCACAAACTATAGAATAAAGTATAGTAATTGTATTTGGCAACTTTCATTCAATGCAGAGATGTAGTAGCTGTTTTAAAATGTAGCCTGATTTGACATTTTACTGATTCTTGTGTCTGGCAACGGAGATGAATACCAGAACTCCTAATATGCTATGTCCTAGGTTTTAAATCACCTTATGACTTCTCTATTATTCTCTGAACTTAATAAGGACATTATGCCCATGTGTTTTCCAGATCTCATAAAGCATAAGAAGATGTAACCTAAGGTGTTAGGGGAAGGAGTCAGTAGATACCTCAGAATGACCCCTTTCATCCTAATCACATTGCATGGGACGTTAACAATGATCTATGCCCTTCTCCAGCAGCTCGACCCTGAGGTAACCTCTGATAAATGCTGACCTCTGTGCTGGCCTTATGTAGAGATGAAAGAAATGTATGTGTGTGTATTTTAAAAAGCAGTTATTAAAACTATTTCAGGCTTTCTAATATTCTTTCATCATTTACCCAAATCTGAGTGTGAGAAAGTGTGTCATTAAAGGCTTTTGTCAAAATGTGAACAAATGAGATACACTTCATGTCGTATTCTCTAGTGCTCTGCTCAGTGAGAGAAAAGGTGCGTATGAATTCAGATATATTGGACCTCAGTCTACTTACCTGTAACACAGGGACAATAATTGCAGGTCCTTTGAAGATTAAGTTATAAAACTTCTTGGCACATAAAAAGTGTTATATATGTGCTATTGTTGTTAAATTGTTTAAAACCAGAGTACCTAAATAATTATGAGATATTTGTTTGAAGGATGTACATCCACAACGATGGATTTCTGAGCAACACAATTGCAGGTAATTTTTATTTTCCTTTCTTACGTACCTGTTTTTTCTAAATTTTCCAGGATGAATACAAGTTTTACTTAAGTAGTAAGAATATTATTAAAAGTACTTCTTAAAGCTATTGAAAAAAGATAATCCACTAGAAAGTGCTAAGTGTGTTATCACAGTAAAGGATAAGGGATGACCAGGCACAATTTAAATATTCTAAGAGCTAAAAGAGCAGAATAAGAGAGGAAAATTGCATTTTGCAGTCCCGTCCTTTTTGGGCAGGAACTGAGCTAAGCCAAAGGAAAAAATACGAGAAGAGACTCAAGAAAATCTCTTTTGCTGCTACCCTTCCAGAAGTGAGGTCCTCTACAGCAGTCTACCAGCTGTCAAAAGAATGATGTCTTCGCTGTTTACCAATTAAATAGGGTACTATTTATCCATTTCTGCATAGCAAATTACTCCCGAACAGAGAGGCTTAAGACAAAAGATATTTATTATAATATAATTTATAAGACTTGTAAATCTGAGGTCAGTTTACCTGGGTTATCTGCCTCCAGCTATCTCAAAAGGGTGTGATAATGGTACTAGTTGGGGCTAAGGTCATCTCAAGGCTAGACTGGAATAAGATCTGCCTCCAAGCTCACCCGTGTGGCTGTTGGTAAGCCTCAGGTCCTCACTAACTGTTAACTAAAGTATCCGTTGCTAGCCCTTTATGCTTCTCCATAGGTTACTTACAACAGGGCAGCTTGCTTTCCCGTGGGGGAGGGATGTGCGTATGGAGAGAGAGAGAGAAAGAAGAGAGAGAGAGAGAGACAGCCTTTTAAAGTAATCTAATCTCAGAAATGATAGCTCATTACTTTTGCAATATTCTGTTGGTTAAGAGAAAGTCGCTATGCCTAGCCCCACACTAAGAGGGGATTACACAAAGGCCATGAGTACTAGGATGTAGGATCAGTGGGGCCATATTAAGTCTGACCACCAAGATGTCCTAAAAGATGCTTCTTAAGCTACATTGTAGCTTGATCATCCTTCTTTCATTCATAAATACTTGAACAAATGTTTGACATTGATATTTCTAAACACACACATATTTTTCTCATTCTGTTGATTTCTGTGATAGCTATGAATATTCTGATATGATTTTAAGTTAACCAAATTATAGAGTTGAAGGGATCTTCTAGAGCATTTATTCCACATGAAATTTAAGACAAGAAAAAGGGAAATGACTTCAACCAAGTTATACAGCTCGTTGCTAACTACTTACAATACTAGAACAAATATAGGTTTCCTGACTTACAGTTTTTAAGAAATTGAGGAAGATATTATACAAATGAAGTTAATCATATAGGTAACTGTGTTAAGCTGCTGAGATTTTGGCATTTACCTCTTAAGCAGCTTGTGCTACTGTAACTAATACACAAATTGCTATTAGAAGTAGGTAGGAATTCTAACAACAACAGCAACAAACCTAAAAGATACGTCATGGCTGAATAGGAAGTCAGCGGGTGTCAAGAAAATTTGTTTCAGAAACTGGAAAGATTGAGACTCCAGATATGCAGTGGCAAAATATTTGCCAAAAATATCACCTGCAAATTCTGGAAGGTAAACTAACTATATGCATACTAAATTTGCATCAGTCTGAGTTCCTGAAAAATGAATGGGTTAAAGCCTGTGCCTTACCTATTGTATTTTAAGTGAGTGAGAAATACAATTTTATGGGTTAAGTAAGCCATTGAATATTTCAAGTTCATCTGTTATTACAACCATTGCTGCCTTAACTAATTCAGTCTTCTGTGTACAAAGCAATCTGTTGTTTTGGTGTTATTAATTTTTGTATTTAAGGAGAACTTTGTTCCCATGAATTACTTCATTTTGTGAGGTTTTGCCTAAATTATTTTAAATTCACTAGAGATTACAAATAACTAGTATTTCCTTAAGCACTTGCTTTCTGCTAGCTACTATACTAAAACATTTAAATTATCTCACTGATGATTTATAGTAATCTATAGCAAATATACAGTCATTATTTTAATTATACAGATATGAAAACTCAGGATGAGAAAGCTTCAGTAACTTGGTTAAAGTTATAGCTGCTACATGGAAATTGTTAGAAACTTAAGACTGTAGATAGGGGATAAAAATGAGATTGATTATAATCTAACGAATATGGATGATATCTCCTAGACAGAATATATTATATAAGAAGGGAAAACAAACAAAAAAAAATAGAAGACAAGAGAAAAGAATCTACTGCAGAAATTTAGAAATAGCTGACTTTAAAGCTTGGGTAAGAGAAGCTGTCAAATGAGAGTGATCAAAGAGTTAGAAAGGTAGGAGGAATGATAACACAATATGTTTTTGTCAAACTAAGGAGAGTAAATGTTTCAAAGAGAAAGTAATAGTGTTAAGTGTCGCAAAGAGGGCAAATAAAATAAGGACAAAAGGACATGTTTCCATTAGAATTATGAGTAAAAATGTGACCTTGGCAAGAGCTATATAAGAGATGGAGGTGAGTCAGATTTGCAGTGCAATGAATGGAAATGAGGAAATGAAGACAGTGAGTAGAAATAGCATTTTAAATAAATTTGGCTGTGAAGAGAGAAGAAAAATAAGGTGGTAGCTGGAGTGGACTGTGGAACTGACTTTTTCTGTTCAGATAACAGGTTGTGAAGGAATCAGTAGAAAAGGAAATGCAAGTAAGGCAGAAGAGGACAGATATATGAGAAAACACATTGGTCTTCTGAGAAATCTAGAAGGATGCAATCTAATTTGCAGGAGGAAGATTTACTTTTCAACCTGAGGGAAAAATCAAACGAATAGGTGGTGATGAAAGTAATTATGTAGAATAATTTTTGGTAAGGAAGACAACACAAGTCTTCTCTGGTATGTTCTATTGTCTTTTTCAAGAAGGATGTAGAGTTAGTGACTTGAGATTAAAAACAGTTAAGGGTTTGAAAGGAGTGGTTATGATTTTAAGCATCTTCAAAAACTGGAAAGAGAGCTGATAGTAAAATGCAAACACAATGCAGCTCTTCAGCTTGGAGAACCCCACTGAGGTTGGAAGGCACAACACTTTACAGATTAAAAGCACTAGAATTTTGCATTGTCTTTGATTTACTATGTTTTGATTAGGAATTTATCATAAAAAAAATCATGAATATATCCAAGATAGAGCCATAAGGATATTCACTGTGATCAGACAGAGCAAAGTAAATGCCCCTCTATAGACTAAGATGGATCCTAAGGTTAAGGAAACAAAAATTACTTACAGATCAAGAATTCAGTGATTGGCTGGCATGGCAACTTCCTAAATACCTCTGTCTACAACAAAAACCACACTTGCTGACACCCTAACAATAGGAGCTATGAGGCTAATTATCAGATTCCTCTTAAATTTATTTTACAACACAGACCATTACAACTCTGATTGGACAGATGACTGTCTTACATCCTTTCCTGATAAGCCTTACATCCTTTCCTGATAAGCAACTGCAGACCATAAGCCAGTTTCAACCAGCTTATACAGACTGCACACAAACTGTGTCCTATGGCTCACTTATTGACGTAAACAGCCAAATTCCACAATTTTAATGCCAACACCCCACCCCAAAGTAAATATGCGATGCATATTACATATGTTTGCCCATTATGCATGCACTCAACACCCCTCATAAATATGTATAGCCTTTCTCCCAAACTTGCCGAATATGCATTACTCTATTATTTAATATGGGCCATGTGAGGCATAAAACCCAACTCTTCTCTTTTCCTCTTTGAGGAGAGAGCACGTTTGGTACAAGCTGGAGGCTGTCTCTTCACAGTCAACAAACTGATATCGCCACTAAAACTCTCCTCTCTACTGTTTAGCCATCCTGGTGGTCTTTTGGATGACACCACGACAGAATTTACAATAGTTAAAAACTGGAAGCAACTTAAATGCCTATTGATAAGATTTGTTAAATAAATTATGGTTCATCTGTAATTAGAATATCATGCAACCATAAGAAATTATGTTTTATAAGGAAATTAAATAGCTTGAAATATGTTTGTCATATGTCTAATGAAAAATGGAGGTTATAGAAAAAAACTTGTATAATTCCATTTATTTTTATGAAAATGAAAGCACTATGTACACAGAAAAATGATGTAATGGGATTATATGTGTCTTAGTTTTGGACTGCTACAACCATCTACTGGGTGGCTAATAAACTATAAAATTTCATTTTTCTTCATTCTGGAGGCTGGGAAGTCCAAGGTAAGTTATGGGCAGATTCAGTGTCTAGTGAGGATGGCCTGCTTCCTGGTTCATAGAAGACTGTCTACTCCCTATAACCTTCCATAAAGGAAGGGGCAAGGTACCTTTCCCAGACCTCTTTTATAAGGGCACCAATCCCATTCATAAGGGCTTTGCCCTCATAATTTAATCACCTCCCAAAGGTCTGATCTCCTAATACAGTTCTTAACTTGAGAGTTAGGATTTTAACATATTTTGCAGGTACACAAATACTATATGCAGCAACATGTGAGTTATATTTCTGCAAGTCCTTGTCTGTATTTCTATTCCTTTCAATTAAAAACATTTCTAATTGCTGTAATTAAAAATATCTTCCTTTTAGAGGATTTATTGAGAGTTAACTGAAGATCTAAAATATGATTCATGACATAGTATAGCATCCCCCTTCAGTAGCTATTGTTCTGAAGGGTATCATTCCATGGGCTATTAATGGACATATGTGGGGGGAAATGTTCGCACAGATTTGAAAATTTTTTTTTTCTAATTCATTTCACAGTTATGATGTTTAATGGTAGAAATCCTTAGAACTTCAAATATGCTAATTTTCATTGTGACTCTTCTTTCTCAATTTTAATTGACCACTGAATTATTTCTGCATGAAATATTTATTGACATTTTAAAAAACTAGTTTTCCTTATATTGCTTTGCAAAATGGTATGTTAGCATTTAAGTTACCTTATAAACATGATCCTCACTGTCTTTGAATGTCTTATTGTCATGACACAGATAAGCAAGAGCGAGGATATGAAATTTTATGGGCTGACAAAACCTGTCGGTTTTTTTAAATCTATCTTCAAGAGCACACTAGTCAATGGATAAGCTTTGGTATTTCTCATTTCAGAGATATTATTCATTTTAGGTGACAGAACTTTTTCACTGCTTTAGAAATGCAACTCTTGTGCCTTTTAACCAAGTTAAATTAATAAAACTCTCTGACTGAACAGTGCTTGTAAAAATAGCGTCTGAGAGATATACCAACCAGTGTCATGAGAAATAAAGATACATAAAAAGGTGCCAACATAAAACTGGAACCCATAAGCTTTTTCTTTAATGGCTTCTGTAATTCATTTCATAGATTTTGTTTTGTCAAAATGAAGTTTTAATTATATGCTTTAAATTTATTTAAGATACTTTACTTTAAACCTGTGAAGGTACATTTATCTTTCCCTTACTTATTCAACTGTAATTTCTACTTACCACAACCCGCTTACTTTTTAAATGAACATATGGCAGAAACTTATTAAATTCATTAAGTAATGAGGAAACTAGTAGCATGGTACAACCAGTTTTTAGAAGAATCCAAAGAACCGGCACCTACATAGGCTCATGTGAACACTGGCAAAATGGATCAATATCCCTAGAGCTATAATCAATTTCATTCCATTGAACACAATAAATTTACCTTGTGTGACAAAGAATCGTTCACATTATTATTGGTTTTCTATACATTTTGCAGAGTTATAAAATAGTCAAATACAATGAAAAGGGTAAATTCCATAGAGTCAGATAACCCAAAATAGTGTGCTCTAGACAATGCTGTTTTCCATTGAGAATACCTGGTAACCTTTTTGCTGTATTTCAAAGTTTTCATAATTTTTCCTGAAGATGTCTTTCTGTCTTGTAATCATAATAATTTAAAGAAAGATGCTCTTGAATACAAGATAAGGCTAGTTTTACTAGGTTTGACCTGATTACTTATGTTAAGTGGTAAGGGTATTAATTCTGCATACAGGCCCTTTTCAGTTTTTTACAAATCAAGAAAGAAAATCATCATAAATCGATATGGCTTTTGATTTAATTGGACAATTAAAAACACCATGTGATTAACTTCTGTATGGAAATATTCATAAGTAGTTTCATATTTGACTTATAAAAGGTTTGTTATTTACTACACCAAGGCTAGAGAACTAAGCCCAAGATACTCTTTCCACCATAGCTCTAAATTTGGGAGATTTTTTTTTTCTTCTCAAAGTGCTGCGAATGTTTTAAAGTTCTTTACCTGTCAGGAAGTGACCTTCCTTAACACCTATAAGGCTGGGAAGCTGCAAACCACATATTAGGCAGTTTTCCTGGGAGAGTCTAGTATTCATTGGCTCCATAAGAAAATCAAATTTGTTTCTCAAAAGCAGTTTGTTATGTCTGATTAAGTAATCATTGTTCTCAAATATAGCAGTCAATTTTACAATTATTTTATTCTATTATATCTTGGTAAAAAGGAAAGCATTCTTACTGAGCCTATGCAGATAACTATAGTGCCATAAAAAACCAGAAGCAGCATAGAGTTTCTGAACTAGGTGATCAGTAAGAATCAGGGATCATTTTAAATATTTCATTTCAGTTACGAAAGCAGAGTTAACTCATTCGTTCTGGGTTTTAAATAGTTTAGAACTCCCCTCATTAGTTCATTTGGTCTTCTGTAATTAATTCTTATTCTGTTGGATCTTGGGTTAGTATTTTTATGAAGACATCTGCTTCTTCAGTAAAAAGAGTTGGGGAGATCTTGACTTAGTCACCTGCTACCGTCTAACAGTGGTCTAAGCAATGTCGAGTCAAAGTGTATACCCAACATCCTAATCTTTGAAGGACCAATAGTTGGAAGTACCTAGTGTAGATTTTACCCACAAGTTTTGGAGACTATCTTTTATGGAAAGAGACTGATCATTTTTGTGTGTTTTAAAGACAGTGAATGCTGTTTCTATTTTTTTAAGGATGAACTTTTATAGGACAAAAATCTTGAAATATTACATATAATGATTCCTGAACTATACATATCAAGAGTATACCAAGAATAACAAGTAAAGTCTGGAATAGAATCTGCACATGTGTATTTTTATAAACTCCGTAGGAAAGTCGAATGTTCACCACTGTGTGAGAACCACTGGCTTAGAAGATGCTAGATTCAACGTAAAAAATTAAGACTGTGGCCTAAGAACACTTTAAGTAAACTGAAACTCTGACTCATAACATTTTCGTTTTGTTGACTAATATTAGATAAAGCACTACTTAAACTCTGACAAATATAGAAAAAAAAAAAACTATTTCATAAGAGTATTTTCAGTTTTCCTGAGGATGATACATATTATTGAAAGCAAGGACTTTAAACAGTACCCAAAGACTTCCCATAAAGCATATAATTTCTGAAATATTTACATTGATAACATTTAACAAATAGTAATTTAACCCAAGGAAGTCTAAGTATCTCTTCTGATTTGATAGTTCTTGTCATGCAACTCATCAAAGAAACCAAACTGGATACTTCTGTCATCTCCTTTTAAGAGGTAAAAGAACAAATTGTTGTGATTTTCTAGAGACCCTCTGGAAAAGCATTGATAATTTTAGGTATAAAAATATCCTGCACATTTAATTTCTTTCTTTTTTTTTTTTTTTTTTTTTTGAGACAAAGTCTCACTCTGTCACCCAGGCTGGAGTGCAGTGGTACGATCTCGGCTCACTGCAACCTCCACCTCCCATGTTCAAGCGATTCTCATGCCTCAGCCTCCCTAGTAGCTGGGATTACAGGCACCTGCCACCAGGCCTGGCTAATTTTTGTATTTTTAGTAGGAACGGGGTTTCACCATGTTGGCCAGGCTGGTCTCAAACTCCTCGTCTCGGGTGATCTACCCGCCTCGGCCTCCCAAAGGGCTGGGATTACAGGCATGAGCCAACGTACCTGGCCTGTTTTTCTATATTTGGAATCTGATTTGGGGAAGGCAAAAGTTTTTTTGAAAAATGTTTTTAGGAGAGATTTGGAGACTTGATTAAGATAGAACTGTGAGTACTTGGAAAAAAGTACCTGGTAAAGTATTTAATTAAAGAGACAGTACCCCCACCCCCTACCCCCCAACATACATACATCTTGGAGCATAACAGGATTAGAAAGAAACTTAGCTCTTTGAGAAGTGAGAACTTTTGTTTTCTGTCTTTTGTTTCCCCTGAAATAATTGAGGATATAATTGAGTTAACATAATGCACAGAAAATTATTCTGATTAAAAGCAAAATTTTACAATCTAGGCAGATTACACAAAATAACTTTCACATTGTAGGAACAGGTATTAATTGATAAACCAAGGAAGAAACCTCATCAGGATTGACCATACAGCTAAAGTTTTAATAACTTTCATAGCTTCTTCTTTATCTTTTTAGCTATTTTTGTATCATCTATCTAGCTACACATGCACAGTATATACACATATATATGTTTTATGTTTGTTGAACATGTGCTTTTTAGAATCATAGGAAATAAAGAAGTGAAATATAAAATAAAATTTACTTAATACATTTTCAAAAGTAGTATACTATAGTTCCCCTAATTTCCAAACATATTTTATTATATATATATATATATATATTATTCTCTTAACTTTAAAGCCCTTTAGAAAATGAAATTCTGCCAAAATCTTTCAGTATTCATTTTCATCTATTCTACCAATAATAATTAACTAATGCCACCCTTTAATATCTGTAATTAAGTGCCTAATAATTCTTTTAAAAATTCAAATATTATAGTTTTCATTATTTGCTTTATCTTTTGTGAATCTCATGTTTATTCCATAGTTTTCTTGTTTTTTTGTTTTTTTTTTTTTTTAGTTCTACATAACTCATTATCACCAAACACGTATATTTATTGAGTGCCTGTTTGGTGCAGGACATCATAAATTGTTAGTTATATAATATTATTAGCTCATTTTCTTTTTCCAGTGTGAGAAACTGCAGTCCTTAACCCACTTTAATAAATGTGAGTTTTGTTTACGAAGTCTTTGTTTCTCTTATATATCTTATGCCTTTTACTCTGAATAATGTTTTTTCTATAGGTATGTGGCACTTTATGTTATCAGTATCTATAAACACAAAAAAGGCAATTAAAATGAATCTTTATTTCAAAAAGGGATTTTTTTTCTATATTATGCTGAGGAATTGCTTCACTAGTAATTTTTATAAAAATTGGATTTTGGAATTTCCAGGATAACATCAGTTACATGAAAAGGAAAATACCTGTGCCCATTTTTCTCATTTCATTCTTTTCTGCCGAGACATTCTTTTGCTTGCCAAAACACTCTTTGACTTAGTAATATCTGAAAATATTTGCAGCCTAATTACTTAGGCCTATATAATGTTTCTCAGTTATTATTACTCATTAATTTCTCTTGGGGAAGACATGACAATGAGTAACGCTCAGAAAATAAAAGTGGTGTTGTAAAAAAATCAAAGGTCTCAAATAAACATAATAAAATTGAAATGTTTCCACTCTTCCTGTATTTTTTTTTCTTTTTCTTCTTATCATTCATTTATCTGACAGCAACTCTCTGTTTCTATAGATATTCTGCTACTTGAAAATGGAGACAGTGAGGTGTTCAATTTGTATTCCAGTCAAGACTTAGTGGGAGCTCAATAAATGTCTGTGGAATGGTTTCAATAAAACAGTGAATCTCAAAATTATACATGGCAGAGGTAGAGAGTCTGACCTCTACATGTAGAAGCTGTAAATTTCTTTGGACTCTCAGGTTTATATTTAAAAATTAAGCCTTTTTTACATTCACATACATTTATATACATATATATATACACTTATATGTATTCACACTCATAATTTTTAGTAGTTTTGTGATTTTATCAGTTAATATGAAGGGGCAGAGGTAATCTTAGATTTTGTAGATACAAATGCTTACAAAATTATTGTTTGTTCATTAAGAAAATGAGTATAAAACTGTGTACATAGGCCGGGAGTGGTGATTCACACCTGTAATCCCAACACTTTGGGAGGCCTAGGTGGGTGGATCACGAGGTCAGGAGATTGAGACCATCCTGGGCAACATAGTGAAACCCTGTCTCTACTGAAAATAGGACAATTAGCTGGGAGACCTGGCGCGTGCCTGTAATCCCAGCTACTCAGGAGGCTGAGGCAGGAGAATCACTTGAACTAGGGAGTCGGAGGTTGCAGTGAGCTGAGATTGTGCCACTACACTCCAGCCTGACAACAGAGAGAAACTCTATCTCAAACAAATAAGCAAGCAAAGACCCCCAAAACTGTGTATATAAAAATGAGTGTATAAGTAAACATTTATTTACAAAGAGAAATCACAATACCACAAGCATCACAAAATCTAAACAACTCTTTATAAATTAAATGGATAACACACTTCTATACCACTTTCTTTTGTCTTCAGACTCATTGCCACTTCAAATAATATGAATTATACAATGTCATTTTTGATAAAAAATAATTTAGCCTTCCTATCATAATTGATTTTTTTGCTATTACTGATATTAGAAAAACTTTTTTTCTGCATCACAACTCATTATTTATAATGTGTAAATTTTTGATCTATTTTAAAATTGGAGAAAAGCTCTGTCAACTTTATTTCATGTATCAGCTACAAGATTTGGAAGAATTCCTAGAGACCAGCTTCTGGCTGTATACATTTCAAATCTCTATTACCCACATACTTCCAATGACAGGTGCTACAGGACAAGATAATGTATCTTGTGATACAAGCTCTTTCACCTTCCTGTCCTGACACTGGGAAAATCAGCACAGGAGTTGTAACCCTGGAATGCATTTTTTTCACCAAAATGGTAATATCTTAACTCTATATGCAAATTATTCAGCTAAAACCAAAGCATCTCTCCAACTCAACTCACCCATGGCTGAATCTGAAAAGGGCCTTGTTCCATTCCAATCCACCTGACATGAAAGAAAGCTGATGAAGAGGGAATAAGAATGGAAATGGGTCTCTGCTTTAAATGACTATGAATAAATCTCTTATTTTTGTATATTAACAAAAAGAAAGGAGCTTGTGCAAAGATTGCAAAGGTACCTTCCAAGGCTTGGGATGAGCTATGCAAGAGAACTTTCCTAATTCCAAGGTTTATAGATTCATGGTTAAACTCAGCTTTAGTTTCAGGCGCTATTCTTTTTTTTTTTTTTTTTTTTTTTCAACTTTTATTTTAGATTCGGGGTACATATACAGGTTTGTTACATGGGTATATTTCATCCAGGTAGTGAGCGTAATATCCAAAAGGTAGTTTTTCAGCCCTTGCTGCCCTCCTTCCCTTCCTCATCTAGTAGTCCCCAGTGTTTATTGTTGCCATCTTTGTATACACAAGTACCCAATATGTAGTTCCCACTTACAAGTGAGAACATCTGGTATTTGGTTTCTGTTCCTGTGTTAATTATCTTAAGATCATGTAATCCAGCTGCATTCATGTTGCTGCGAAGGACATGGTTTTGCTCTTTTTATGGCTGTGTAGTATTCCGTGGTGTATATGGACCACATTCTCTTTATGCAGTCCACCATTGACAGGCACCTAGGTTGAATCCATGTCTTTGTTATTGTGAATAATGCTGATATAGACATAGAAATGCATGCATCTTTTTGGTAGAGCAATTTATATTACTTTCGGTATATATACCCAGTAATGGGATAGCTGAGTCAAATGATAGTTCTAAGTTATTTAAAAAAGCTCCCAAACTGCTTTCCAGAGTGGCTCAACTAATTTACGTGACCACCAGCAATGTATAAAATATTCTGTTTTCTCTGCACTCTTGCTACCATCTGCTGTTGCTTGATTTTTTAAGTAATAGCCATTCTGACTGGTGTGAGATATCTTATTGTGGTTTTGATTTGCATTTCTTTCATGATTAACGGTGTTGAGCATTTTTCATGTTTATTGGCCATCTGCATGTCTTCTTTTTACAAATGTCTTTTCATGTCTTTTGCCCACTTTTCAATTAGGTTATTTGTTTTTTGCTTGTTGAATTGTTTAAATTACCTATAGATCATGTCTATTAGACCTTTGTCAGATGTATAATTTGTGAATATTTTCTTCCATTCTGTGGGTTATCTGTTTACTCCATTGATAGTTTATTTTGCTGTGCAGAAGTTCTTTAGTTTAACTGGGTCTGGTTTGTCAATTTTTGTCTTTGTTGCAATTGCTTTTGAGGACTTAGCCATAAATTATTTCCCAAGGTCAATGTCCAGAATGAGGTTTCCTAGGTTTTCTTCTAGGAATTTTATAGTTTTAGGTTTTACATTGAAGTTTTCAGTCCATCTTGAGTTAGTTTTTGCATATGGTGAAAGGTAGTACTAGTTTTATTCTTCTGCATATGGCTAGCCAACTGTTCCAGCACCATTAATGAAACGGAATTATTACCCCCATTGCTTATATTTGTTGACTTTGTCAAAGATCAAACGACTGTAGGTGTGTAGCTCTATTTCTGGGTTCTCTATTCTGTTCCATTGGTCTATGTCTGTTATATACCAGTACCATGCTGCTTTGGTTATTGCAGCCTTATAGTATCGTTTGAAATTGGATAATGAGATGCCTCCAGCTTTATCCTTTTTGCTTAGGATTGCTTTGGTTATTGGGGCTCTTTTTGGTATCACATGTACTTTAGAATTTTTTTTCTAATTCTATGAGAAATGGCATTTGTAGTTTGATCAAAATAGTATTGAATCTGTATATTACTGAGGGAAATGTGGCCATTTTAGTGATATTAATTCTTATAATCCATGAGCAGAAGATATTTTCCATTTATTTGTAATATCTATGATGACTTTCAGCAGAGACACTGTTCTTCTAAGTAGTTTACTTGTATTAGCTCAATTAATAACCATATTAAATGCTATAATATTATACTAATGAATGTTTCCACTTTATACATGAAGAAAATTGAGGCACACAGATGTTAAGAAACTTGCCCAAGTTCATGAAGTTAATGATTGGCTAAGATAAGCATATGAACCGAGGTTCTCTGGCTTTAGATACTGTATTGTTAGCTATTTGTTCATTACTATGCTTGTTTTGATATTATACATTGAATTCGCTTTTAAAAGTCTTCCTAAAATTGAGTCTATAGGAATATATGCACTGTTTATCTTGTGCAGTTAACAGGTATTCCCAGCACACTACTATACACATCTAGATGGGTCTAAATCACATTTTAAGAAGCATAGAACAAGCATATGGTATTTTTTGTTTTATATTCCTCAAAAATGAAAAAATCAGGGACTATGTGCCTTCTTAATTAGTACACCTGTACAAAGAACCAAGAAACCTGTTGATATCTAATACTATTGAATATAATGACAAGATATCACCATTCCACTCTTATAAAATAACACTTTTTAATTTAATCGTATCATCAGACTACCAATATCAATCAAGCATGATGCTCCGAGGCAGGCGTATCACTTGTAATTATGCAAAAAAGGGTGTATCTGGTAATTCGCTTATTTTCAAACATAATCTTGCTGCATTAATATTCTTAAAAATCACAGGTATGTCTTAGATCTTTCAAATCTGAAGTATAACAAATCTAAGAAGACACAATTTAAAATCTGAGGTTATTTATTTTATTAATTATGTCACCATCAGAGTTCTTGGTAATTGCAATCGGCAATAGGACCCTGTATAAAAGTAATCACTAATAGCATTATCACTGTTAATGCTGGTGAAACATCTGCTGTGTATCAGATAACATGTATGCTTTATTTCTATTGATTTATTAAAAAAACATGTAGATATTATCATATTCTTTTTATAGTTAAGTTAAAGCTAGAAGTTAATTTAACTGAAGCTATGCAACTAGTAAAAAAGGCACCGTCAGGACTTAAGACAACAAAGCTCAGATGGTTTTTACTAAAGCCCATTTCAACAGAAGACAGAAATTTGTGGAAAGCATCTTTTGTGATCAATATATTAGTTTCTTAGGACTGCCATAAAAAATTGCCACAAACGTGGTAGCTTAAAACAACAGAAATTGCTTGTCTGATAATTCTGAAGGCTAAAAGTCCAAAATCAAAGTGTCAGGAGGGCCATGCTCCCTCTGAAGGCTCCAGGAAAGAATCTTTCCTTGCCTCTTCTTTGCTTTTGGTGGTTGCCATCAATCCTTGGTGTTTGTTTGTTAGCTTGTAGCTGCATTACTCCAATCTCTCCTTCTGTTGTAACCTGGCCTTCTTCTCTGTATGTGTGTCTGTGTATCTCTAAATCTCTCTCTCCTTATTAGCACACCAGTCATTGGATTTAAAGCTCACGTTAATCTGGTATAACTTCATCTTAATTGGTTACATTTGCAAAACTCCTTTTTTCCAAATAAGGTCACATTCACGGGTATCAGGGCTGAAGACTTGCACATATCATTTTTGGTACATAATACATCTTGTTGAGACAGTCTTCAATCTGTAGAGTTCAAGTGTACTTGCATCTCCATCTTAACATCAATACATTTATACCTCCTCTATTACTTATCTCAGATATCCCTTTGTTTTTAGTCTTTTCTTGTTTTTCAGCTAGGAATATACTTTGCACTTGTCTTTATAACTCATAAAGTATGTTGTTCCACTTCTAACATAAAATAAACAATTTCTTTTTGTTATATTCATTCAGTTACATGCTTTATTTCACTTAAAGCACTGTTACTTATTAAATATAGAAAATGATCATTTCTTATATGTCCTTGTTATCTGCAATGTCTAGCACAGAAGTAAACATAATATGCGTTCAACCATTATTTGCTGAATGGATTAGTTTATTTACTTGATAGCAGAATAGACTTTTCATTTTTGCTTTAGGTATTTCTGGATTTGTTGTATACTACATAGCACATTTTTAATTTAATTCTCTTTGAAGTTCAACAGGTGATTCCTTTAGATTTGAGAATTAGATTCTCCTGATGTCCAAAAGCTGTAAGTTACTGAGATATCTCACAATGGAAAGAAGGGAAATCTTCAAATTATTTAAATGCGGATAGCAAATGTTAGGACTATTTGTCAGAATCTGCTAATTTTCAAAATCAGAAATAATAAATCACTGAAGAAGGGAAAAAATACTTCCTCCAAAAATAATTTATTTGGTGAAATGCTATTCAATTCAATTATATGTGATTTAATTTAACACAGCACATTTTTAGTGAAATATAATTATGCACAAAAAGGTTCAGGCATTTCCAAGATTTGTAAAGCATCCTATCTTTTCTAAGAAAATAAAATTTAAATTAGTGTTTAAATATTAGGAAATATTCAAGATATTCTTTGCATAAAATAACATACTTAACTCATGCAATATTCCCAAAAAGACAGCCTGATTACATTTATTGTGAACATTAAAATTTAGAGTTTAACCTCAAAAAAGCTGGGAAAAAAGGAAAAAAATAGCGTTTAATAATAATGATACTTTTATAATACAATTATTCACTATAAAAGCAAATATTTTTAATGTCTTTGTCATGTCCCAATAACTGTTCTAAAAATTTTACATGAAATATCTTATTTATTCATCACAACACCTATATATTAGCAAAATACTATTATCTCCATTTTGTAGATGAGGAGACTGAGACACAGAGAGGTTAAGTATCACACAGGATGCATACAGCAACTGGTCCAAGATTAAAGTAATTATTTCATGGCAAACCAGCCAGTAATTGTGAGGCTGGAATTTCAACTTGGGTCTGTGTGACGTTCAAAGTCCATGTTTTTTGCCTTCCTTATGCTGTGCCAGGTGTGTTGAAGAAAATAAAGCCATGTGCATACAAAACTATTGTATAAGGCCAAATGTGATATGAATTGCAAGTATTACAAATTGCTATTAGAATTCAGTGGTGGGCTCAGCTGATGAGGGAAGCTTAAATGTTGGAGTTCACCTAACTGGATCTCAAAGAATGAGTCAGATTTAGCAATAACACATATCTTACATAATTTCTATAGGTGCATTCATGTGTTTTAGAAAATTTCTTAGTTTTTTGGTGTGGATCCTCCAACTAAAAATGAACGCTGAATAGGAAATGAAGACCAAGAGAGAAATAAAGGCACATATACCTCAAAGTATGCAAGAAAAGCATTGAATACAATTATAATTTCCTTGAAAGGGAAGATGAAGACTAGCATTTGCAATGGGGAGACTAGAGAAGTGAAACATATTTACACACTTCCTTCACATTTTCTAATTTTCATAAGCAAATAGTTCTTTGGGAGGAGGGAACAAAGATCTCTACCAATGTTATGAGTAAATAGAGAGACTCCCCTAATCTAAGACAGTCATCTGAAATGTGCTCCAGGCAAAGGTGTGCCTAAGCCAGAGAGAGAACCAGGACAGAACCTTGTGCAGCTCACAGTGAAGGCTACTGTGAGGAAATTCATCACAACACTTGTGTATTAGCAAGCTTAGAAATGATCGTTGTGGGATTTGATTCCACAAGGCATAGCATACCATAAGGTTTAGTTTAAGTCCTTACAGACTTCAGATTTACTGTTGATCAGTGTTGTTTTCTGTTACTTAACTCTTTTGAACCGCTGGATAGAATACTTGCCTGTGGAGGGCCAGGCCATCCAGGAATATATACTATCTGTTGAATGGCTACTAATGGCTAAGAGCTTTACATGTATTATATCTATTTCTCCATAAGTATTTCAGAGACAAATTCAGGTTAAGATAAATTAAATAACTTGTTTAATGTCCAACAGCTGATAAAAGATAGGAGCGGGATTGAAACACAGATCTGTCAATTCCAAAGTTCGTTTACTTGTACAAAGCTGACTCCAGTGAAACATTTTTTTCTCAAGTGTCGAACAAGGGCACAGGACAACCAAAATGCTGTTTCTTTCTTCACCTTGACTACTGCAGCGTAACTAGACTGCAAGCCCCAGGCATCTTAGACATAGGAGTTACATAAACCATAAACCATATTTAATCATGATAAATATAGGCAATATATTTCTTCAGTATTATCTTGTCTGTTCAGTGTTTATTAGCTATTCTTTGATCTAACAATTATAATCTGGGAAGCTGGAAACCTTAATATTAGTGCATGGCTAAGTCATTTTCAGCATACAGTCATAGTGTGCAGTTCAGGATCTAGTCTTGAAATTAAAAAAATTCATGTGTCAATGTGAAATTTTATACTGACCAACCTTGAAATAAATAAAAGTGTTGAATTATTGAAAGACTCTAAAATTCAGAAAAGGTAATTCATAGTGAAGTCTAAAGCCCAAATCTTTAACGTTTTACAGATTTGTTTCGTCTTAATGAGTATTATAAAAGGAAGCACTGGCAGAAAAAGTTCATTTTTCCCATTTCAGGAGGCTAGTCTGTAATAGTCAACAATGGATTTAAGATGAGAGAATACTGGCTTATTTTAAGTGTACAAGTGTATAATTAATATATAGGAACAAATCTGGAGTCAAATTATTTCATAATAATATCCAATAAGTTCTCATAATACTAGCATTATTATTTATAAACTAATTTTATGTTTAATTTCAACTTAACTATTACGATATCTTTTAATATTTTATTTTGTATAAAATATGTTTTCAAACCCTTTGGGATATGGCAAATTGTGATTATGCAAAATATTTTGTTTATTTAAAGAAAAATGAAATTATGGTCCTATAATTACTAAATATCAGTACATTCCCCTTAGCCAGAATGGATAATTTTAACTAATATGCTTCTTTGTATTTGAGTGCTAATAATATAATAATTTTCTATCTGAGATAATATTAGTAGCTAATAACCATTATTAATATACTATCTTAAGAATACTACAATAATTAGGTGTTTCTTCATAAAAGCCTATCTTTCAAAAGCAAGTTGACACCACTTTGGGAGAGTAAAATTTTCTGAAGTAGAAATGAACAAAAACAGTTTAAGAAATGTCTGTTCTTATATTCCTTATGCAAAATGTTAAAGCTAATGTGTTAAAAAGCACTTCAATTTTATATTTAAGAACAAAAGCAAAACAATTAATATATGTAGAATCAATACCATATAGGTAAATGAACATTTATGTTTCCTTGGATCAAGTAACATGTAGTTTGCATGGAGTTGATAAATTATTGTTAAACATTGGCTGAGTTACTTTATGATTAGGTTATGATGAGAGATTAAGATTTATCTTCAGGCTAGTTTCTTTTCAGTCCCTCATACTTCTAAAGGAAATAAAATTAGATTAAAGACATTTCATAGTAAGACACCTGTGACAATGCTTTATGAATTTGAAAGGCAGTATTTTTAAAACTTTTTGTTAACATCTGGATCCCTTGTGGATTTGTTTTTATTGTCTATTGTTTTTCTGTTGTTTCAGTCACATGGTCCTGACTTTCGGCATGGCTAGTTATGTTTGATTAAATGCTGGTAGTGAATACAAAACACTGCAGAAACTCCAAATAATGCCATCTTTCTCTGGAGATGGTTTACCTTTTCCACTAGTCAAAGAGAGTGATCTCTTAATCCATCATGGATTTTACTGAGTAGAGGCTGATTGTAATCATGGTAAGGCTCAGTCTGGTTTTGGTCCATTTTTTCCTTGCAAAATTTTCAATTGAGAGTCTAGGGAGTTTTCTTGAAATTTAACCCTATCTTGCTCATTTGCTAAAAAATATGATTTTTTTTTCTAGAGGCTTTCCACTTAATTTTTTAGTCTCCTACTCTAACAGAAACTGGCCAGCTACTTGAGGATCCCTGAAGTCCAAAAGCTTTTCTGGTACTTCTATGTCTTGTTCTTTTTATCAGTATAACTACCAAATTCTTAGACTTCTGTCTTTGCTTGGAATTGCTGCATAACACATTGACACAAACTTATTATCTTAACATCCACTTATTAGGTTATATTTCTGTAGGTCAGAGATCTTGGTGTATGACTGGGTTCTCTGGTCGTGATTTCACAAGGCTGAAATCAAAGAGTCAGCTGGGCTTTGTGCTCATTTGGAGATTTGACTAAGGAAGAATCCGTTTTCAAGCTCATTCAGCTTGTTGGCTGTTTATTTAGTTCTAGTTCCTTGCAGTCACAGACCGGCGGTCTTCATCTTTTTGTTGTATTTTGTCCAGGGGTTATTCTCAGCTGTTAGAAGGTACTACTGTTCCCTGCTTGTGTCCCCCTTCATCTGTAAACCCAGCCTCAGAGAATCTGCCTCATGTCAAATCCCTCTCACACCTGGAGTCTCTTCACTAGGAATAGTCCAGTTTCTTTTAAGGGCCCGCCTGATTAGATTAGGCTTGTCAAAAATAATCTCACTTTCTTAAAATCTTGAAACCTGTGCAATATAACATAACTTAATCATAGGGATGACATCCATCATCTACAAAGTGACTTCTACACTCAAGAGGAGAAAATTATACAAGGGCATGGGTCAGAGGGAGTCATCTTAGAATCTCCCAACTGTGGTTGGCAAATGCCATGCTATAGAGCTAAACTTAGCTTTTCAAGTTTCTTCATTCTCTGGAGTCTTAGCTCTTCCAATGCGCATTGTTTAAACAACTCTCTGAGCTTTCAGTTATCTAGTTTTTGTTGTTGTTGTTGTTGTTTTGAGATGGAATCTCGCTCTGTCTCTCAGACTGGAGTGCAAAGGCACGACCTCGGCTCACTGCAACCTCTGCCTCCCAGGTTCAAGCCATTCTCCTGCCTCAGCCTTTCAAACAGCTGGGACTACAAGCATGCCCCACCATACCTGGCTAATTTTTGTATTTTTAGCAGAGACGGGGTTTTGCCATGTTGGCCATGTTGTTCTTGAACTCCTGATCTCAAGTGATCTGCCCACCTCGGCCTCCCAAAATGCTGGGATTATAGGCGTGAGCCACTGTGCCAGTTTGTTATCTAGTTTTTCTAGGTGGGGCATTCATCTGTTGCAAGTTGCTCCATTCCACTCGAATGCATCTTTACTAAGATTTAAAAATTCTTGAGTTACAAATTTCTGAGTATAGTGAACTGGGATTTAATTCCATCTACAATCTCACAGTCCTCTGAAGAAAAAGTGATATTACAAACACATCTCTGATTATGTGACTTGGTAATTTGCTCTATAAAACTCATCAGAATGTTAGCTTTGTTAGATATGACTCATATAGTTTAAATATTTTTAAATGAATATTTGTAAATCTAAATACATTTCTATAAAATGATGTTGAGATTTTGAGACTCTGGGATTTCAAAAAAATATTTTTCAATAAATTAAAATTGAAGCTTCTATCAATAATAGAAATATTTATAATTATATTTTAAGATCACACAGCTATTTTTTTTTTAAAACCTGAATATACACTGTGCTATGGTTTGGATGTTTTCACTCCAAACTTCATGTTGAAATTTTATTCTCAATGTTGGAGCTGAGACCTAATGGGAGGTGTTGGGTCATGGGAGCGAGTAGATCATTCATAAATATCTGAATGCCCTCCCTCAGTGGTGAATGAGTTCTCACTCCATTAGTTTCCATGAGAGCTGGTTGTTCAAAAGAGCCTGGATTCTACCCTCTCTCTCTCTCTGTCCCTTGCTGCCTTTCTCACCATGTGATCTCCACATACATCAGCTCCCCTCCCCACCACCGTCCTCATCAATGGAAATAGCTGAGGCCCTTACCAGATGAAGATACTTAATCTTGAACATTCCAGCAACCAGAATCATGAGCCAAATAAATAATTTTTATTTATAAATTACCCAGCTTCACGTATCCCTTTATAGTAATACAAAATAGGCTAAGACACATGGGAAAAATAAATTTCCTTTAAATGGAAATCTCTGCAGTATCAATGAGAAGCCATCCTTACTTTAGTATGATAGAATTTAATGATGAGAAAAATGTTCATGCGTAGAGATTTTGTTTTAAATTTATTCAAGAAACAAGTATACACACTGTGTGTTAGAACTTCTGATTCCATCTTATTTTTAGTCAAATTCAAATAGGTATGTAAACAGCTACATGTAATAAAATTTCTGATGTTTAAATCCCGGAGCTGTTCTCATTATCTCTTTTGTCTTCTCTCTAGTTCTGTACTACCTTACACTGCTTTGGAGACTGCCTTTCTCTAAAATGAATGCACAAAAATATATCTGGGTAGATAACAAGCAAATAAATAATAATAAATTCCCTTTCAATGCTATCTGATCAATTCAGATTTTTCCTTTCCCTATTTTCCAATCTCTAATTATGTTTATTATGTAGGTAATATTAGTGTCTTATAAAAGGTCTTTTCCTATTCCACTTCTTTGTTCCTTTCTCTACCTATTTATTTTATGATTCTGCCTCATGAAATTCTGACAAATAATTTTTTAAAAGGATGGGCAGTGGAAAGGAACTCAATAAGGAAAAAGGACATTCTCTTTCTCTTTATTTAATTAGGTAAAATGACTGGGAAAATTTATAAGTTAAAATTTTCACCCTTTTAACACATTTACCCTGGTCAATATTCATAGATACGTTCAAAGGCAAATCCAATATTTAAACAGGACTTGCAGATGGTCCTTTTGTTGACAATCTGTTACAGGCTAACCCCCTTTCTTTTCGTTCTTTTACTGGGGGCAAGAGAGGAGGAGGGCTTGGCAAGTGCCGCATAACCGATCTTGAAAAATTCCAGAAACACTGCCAAGCGGAGGCTTATTGGATTCATCAAAGTTCCACCTCTCAAACTATAAGCTGGGGAGGGGGACTTACTATTTATTTCCCTTACTTTCCACATGTCTGTGAATAGTAGCTTCAGAAAGGAATTTCGTCTGTTTACTTTATAACAATATTAATAGCTGTTTACCACAAGAAGATGTTCTTTGCTCAAACCAAAGCAAATATGTAACCAATTTTAAGTCCCCTGTTAGCACCCCTTTCCCTTGTGAGGGTTTGATTTTGACCACTGAGATATGGGAAGAAACCCTCACTTATTCATGATAGGTGAACTTGGAACTCTCCTTATTTCTCACAATGACTTTGATTTCTTAAGAAACTGAGTGTGGGGATGTGGGAATGTGTGTGTCAATGGGCAGGTAAAAATTGTTTTCTGTTTCAACACTTAATAAAGGGATATTTTAGCTTCCTTAACGTAGGTCTGTGTTTGTTTACTTCTATGGCTAGTATATCCACTTTATAAATAGGTATCTTCTTCAACTTTGTCCTGCTGACTTCATTTCATTGTCATCTTCTTAATGGTTCTTTGACTTTCTAATTCAGAGAACCCTGATTAACCTTTGCTCTTTTGTATCATCATTCTAAATTCATACCAGTTCTGTTTTGTTTAATGCCAGGATTATTTCAAAATTTTACCGCTCTGTCACCCAGGCTGGAGTGCAGTGGCGAAATCTCGTCCCACGGTAATCTCTGCTTCCCAGGCTCAAGCAGTTTTCCACCCTAGGTCCTGAGTAGCTGGGATTACAGGCACATGCCACCATGCCCAGCTAATTTTTTTATCTTTTGTGAAGACAGGATGTCCTCATATTGCCCAGGCTGGTCTTGAACTCCTGTATGCAAGCAATCCAACTGCCTTGGTCTCCCAAAGTACTAGGATTTGATTTCTGGACCCATGTGTCCAAAGAATTCCAGTGTTTGAATGATAAAGCTCCATCTAATAAAAAACTCCATCCATCTATATTGCAGTTATCTTCACTACCCAAATATCAACCACCCCTCTCTCTTCATACTACTCTAGTCCATATGTCTTCTATTTTCTTTCTTCTTTTTCTCTCAGGTTCATTACGTGTTTCTATTTGGCCTTTTTTTTTTTTTTTTTTTTGAGACGGAGTTTTTCTCTTGTTACCCAGGCTGGAGTGCAATGGCGCAATCTCGGTTCACTGCAATCTCCGCCTCCTGGGTTCAAGTGATTCTTCTGCCTCAGTCTCCTGAGTAGCTGGGATTACAGGCATGCGCTACCACTCCCGGCTAATTTTGTATTGTTAGTACAGACGGAGTTTCTCCATGTTGGTCAGGCTGGTCTCGAACTCCTGACCTCGAGTGATCTGCGCGCCTTGGCCTCCCAAAGTTTTGGGATTATAGCATGAGCCACTGCGCCCAGCCCTTGGCCTCTTTTATATGTTGCTACTTGGCAAGTTCTTTTCTTCCTCCCTATTCTCACATCATTTCTTTTGTTGTGTAGTATCAAATTCTTCAGCACAGAAGAACTACATTACAGAGGGCAGATAGTCTAGCAGGGAGGATAGGATGGATGAGATTTTGATATGTGTAAGGTGTTAGCAGTATTTGTATATTATTAATCTTAGGCTTCATAACAATATCAATAATTAGAGGAAGAGAAATTTGCAGTTGCTCTCAATACTAATATTATTAATAATAATGTTTATAATAATAAAAATTTTCTTCAGTTATATTTTCTTCCAAAAGTCTCTCTGATCTTAGTGAATCTTTTGAGAAGCTAACTCTCATTTCTCATTTCAGAGCAATATACTGTTGTTTAGGTAAATAAATTAATTGCTATCAAAGTATAAATTGTAGAATGATGACTATACTTATATTAAGTTTTTCCTAGTTAATCTAGGAATAATTAAATAAATTCTAGGAAACATTGATAAACTCTAAATGGAAGAATTTTTTATTCATGAGCATTAAAATTAATCTAAAGTTAATGTTCATTGGATTTTAAATGAAAGAAAATTGTATAATAACACTTACAGGCCTCTAAGTACTCTGACAAATTCTCTAAATTGCTAGCCCAGACCTAAAAACATTTAGCTTACACTTAAGTTTCCAGTTTCTCCAAATACCTGATATAAACGTCTGCAGCAGCTTTTCTGTTACAAACTTTAAAAGTCTGTGACTATTAAGCAACTTGTATATGAAAAATAAAAATATACCAATATTAATAGCATTTTATTCCTTAAAATGAATCCTTAACACAGTGTTTCAGTCCAGAAAACTAGCATTTTGATATAGAAAGTGTTATGAAACTGCAAGCATTTTCTTGTGTTGGCCAGTATAGGTCCTAGCTAGTTTGCAATCATCTCCCACTGCAAATGTCTCATGGGGAAATGGCATTCAGTATTCATACATTCCTTCCTCTCCATCCTACCCTGAGGCTACTTCACCATCTTTAGCCACAGGCTCTTTCCCCCATGACAGTTGATCTACTCTCAACCAGTAATACTTCCTGTTGGTCTGCACAATGAATTGTCATCGTTTTTTCAGGGGCCTCTCTTCTTCCATATCAGCAAGCTAGAATATATGATTATTTTCCACTTTTGCTCTGCCTTTTCTAGGCAAACATTTTCTGAAACAAGGCAAGTTGGCCTGGTAAAGTCCGAGAGTGCTGCTGAAGTGACTGCAAAATAAACACTTCCTGTGGAGCACAGATTTCCATGCATTTTTTTTTTCTTTACTTTTCACTATGAGTTTATTTAGTGGGTACTATTTTACCCTTACTTCAAAATGAAGAAAATTAATACTTAAAGGATGATATTTTTGATCAAATGTAATTCATCAATAAGTAAAGAGACTGGGAAACTTCAGTGTAATTATAATCCTGCCCCATATTACAAGATGAACTCATATATTAATATGATTCATGAACTTGACCTAACCACTTAACTTTTTAATTTTCCAGTTACTGATTTTTTTAAAGTAAAGATAACTATCTTTTTTTCTCACTTCACACAGGATCAAACTGACTCCAAAATATAATGTGTAAACATCTATCAAATGTAAAATATTTGCACACGTAGTCATTTAGACATCTGTGTCTCTTCGCTACTATCCCACGGTTGCAGTTTATCCACAGAATTTACTATTTATCTTTCTGTCTTAAAGAGAGAGAAAAATAGTTTCTCGCACATATGAAAGCAAGAAAAGTCTTGCATTTTGAATTTGAAGTCATCATAGCAAATAATTTCTAGAACCTTTAAAAGTATCAAGAAATATCTTTCAGCTTCCTTTTGACGCCTTCCCATTCTCTTTAAAGTACAAATGATTTTATACCACAAATCAGACACAGGTACTTTCATTTGAAACAAACTGAATTATTTTACTGAATAATTGCTAGTCTTCCATTGGACTTAGGACTAGAGATACAATTATCAGTGAATCATATTTACCATCTAATTTTAAAAGCATATACATATATACACACATAATTAGAAATTAATAAAATACATCTTAAAATTCAGTGCTGTGTTAATCAAGCAGGCATTCATTCAGTCTGGAGTGGATAGTATAAAATTTGGAGAGAAAGGAGAGAGGAAAGCGAAGGTAAAGGGATCGATATTGAGAGGGGGAATGCAGAATATTTAATAAAAGAAATGTCTTATGACTTAAAGCAACATTGCAAAAAATTGGGTGAATGAACTAGTGAATAAATGATCTATGCATTAAATTAAATGATTAGAAATTTTACTGTACACTTATAGAGAACAGAGGGATTTTAGGCAGTTGAAAAGTGAGACACTTTACAAAATTCAGGGATTCAAAAGTCTCAAGCCATGAGAAGATGACTTCCTTATTTTTAGAGGGCTCTTTGAAGAAAGACTTCAAAGTACACATTCTTCAGAACATTGTTGTTGAGTGAAAACCTGGCCATTTCCCCAGACCTAAGCTGTCTCTTTTGGTTTTTCTGGCTCTGGGCCTACTCCAGGGATGTGGATATATACTGGACAGATGGTTACATCAACCCCTGGTTGATTATACCTGTTTTAAGGATTGACGAATGGTCAGTTTGACCTTGAAGCTTTGAATGTAGGCATTGCCCTGGACAGAGAAGAAAAGTCCATGCTTAAACATTCACTCAGGCATTCATCCATTTATTCATTATTCTTTCACCTGAAATGGAGCAAGCCCTTCTAGTGAAGAGGGACAGTGCTACATTTTTAGTTGTATTTCATTTTAGCACACACTTTCCTTAGAGTGGAAATTTTCACATTACCTATAGACAGCTTTTTGTAGTCCATATAGAAGACATGGGTAGATACAATGGATCTTTTTTTCCCTTCTCTTGCTATTTATTTATTTATTGACAGAATCCATTATTAGTTGAGACTTTTATGTGGTCTTTCCCCAAATACTGCAGATGAGAGCATGTAATCCGGCCTCGGTCAATCAGACTGTATCATTTTCCTTGGCCTCATTGATTGATTTAGGAAAAGACAACGTCACATTTTTTTGCTGGGACAACCCAAGTCCCCCTAGGGCACATTTTGTTGACCTATTATTGGTAAAGAGGTTATTTTACTTTTTGGCTCCCAAAAGCTAATATGAAACTTAAAGTTGTTGTAGTTGTCATTTTTGCTACATGTAGAAATCTGCCTGAGAAGAAAGCCAGTATATTTGAAAGCAGAGACAAGAGACAGAAATATGAATAGGGATAGAGTTGTACATATGTACATACATACATATATATACAACATATATATATACACATATATATGTTGAGAAAGAGAGAGAAAGTCCTGCTCTAGCCATGTAATCTATGCCGAGATTTCACCTTTGTACCTATTTCCATTTTGCTTAATTTAGTTTAAGCTGAATTTCATTCATTGCAAGATTCTTGAAAGATACAACACTTAATATCTACTTTGATAGTAGAAACAAAACTAACTCACCTTTTTTTCTTTACCAGATAATTACAAGGTTGTAGCATTGTTCTGATATTTAGTATCTCAGGAAAGGAAAATGTAAAATAGCATATTTTTAGTTTTGGTCTCTATAGCTATATTTTGGATCAACATAATTTCAAAATAAACTTGGAAAAATATAGTAGATTTTAACTAGAGTTTGTATTATATTTAGCATATAATTCTTAAAGGGTTTTCCCATGATTGTGAATTTTATGAAATTCTCATCAGTCATTATGATTAGTATTGGGATTAGCAGTTAATAACTGAAACAGTCAAATGTGGAAAAGAACAGCTGTGCTTTAGAAATAAAGATAGTTATGCAAATATTGATTGAAATAACATTACAAAAATTTAAATAATAATGAAAAGCAGGAAAAGCCTGATAATCAAGGAAAGCTGTATGCATTGCTTTAGATCTGTATAAGCTATGCTTATTTTATTTTAGTGGTGGAATTATGACAAAAGAAGAAACAGAAGAAGAAAAACAATCCAATAAAGACCTAGAAGATAAGAAGCAGAGATTTAAGATCACTCTTAGGAATCTCAAAGTTGCAACACAGCTCTTTGGAAGAACCTGCTCATCACTGACTCATTGAAGTCTATGGCTGGAGTCAAGGGGACCTTGGGTATTGCAAAACTGAAGGCCAAGATGGAGACATAGATTAAGTCAGCAGCCACACAAAGGAGAACCTAATATATGGTGCTGGAGACATTCAGAGTTTAAACAAGAGTTAAAATCTACCACTAATGGTAGGATTTTGTTAAACTTTTTCTAGGGTGTGCTTATACCAGGTTCTGAAACCTTAAAATATTCTATTTAAAATCTCAATGAAACTGACATAAATTTAGGGAGCCAAGATATGTACTCCTATATGAGAAACCAAACACAAAGATTAGGAAAGAAATGTGTAAACCTTTTCAGGGAAGAGTAAGGCTAGCCTCTCCTTTAATACTGAGAAACAAAGGCAAAGGTATAAATGGAATAAGTTGGCTATAGGGTTCTGTGTTACCAAGGTGGGAAATTCACCCAGCATAGTTCAAAACAGGAATGGGCATTTTTTTTTTTTTTTTTTTGCAAATAGCCATTTAGTAAATATTTTAGGGTTTGCAGGCCAGATGATCTATACCTAAACTACTCAAGTCTGAGTTGTGAGAAAGCATAGGTAGTACATAAATAAATAGGTGTGGTTGTGTTCAATAAAGCTTTATTTAAAAAATGTTGCTTTAGTCTGTAGACCCTTAGTAGAGCAAATAAAACTACTCATAAGCGATGTCTCACAGGTGAAAAATGCATGCCCTAATGGGTGGTATTTGCTCATTTCCATGGTATGAATACTAGCACTGTGGCTAATTTTAAACTATCAATGGCTGAAAAATTGATTTGAAAAATTCCTGAATAATTAACAATCAGCACTTTGAGCTAATTTCAAACAGTTGTAGGACAATATAGAATATGATCCACTTACGGAAGAGTAAATGAGCTCATGTCCTGAGCCTTAGTTTTTCAGGTTTTGCAATCTTACATTATCTTCCCTCCTTCCAGGTTTCCCTGTCCCTGTCCCTCATATCTGCTTACTAGAGTCACAGTCTTAAAAACAATCTTTCTGCAAGCATTTGGCTTAGGCATAGCTCAACCTCAAGAGTTGTAAAACATTTATATGCCACTTTCTTTTTAATTCAGTGGCTTATTTATGCATATTTCCCTAATATGAGTAATGCCATTTTGAGCAAGCACCTATATTATAAATTATTAATTCAAGAAAGGTAGACACCTAGATATCAGTTGATGAATTTATATTGTAGACATAATAAAAATTACCACGTATGATGAGGTATTCACAGTCAAAGGAAACAGTACAAAAGAGAATATGTTCAGGAGGAGACCACAGAATGGGCTGAAATAGAACATAATTATAAAATAAATGATGAGAAACAAGCTTGGGCTCATTTGGGGAGGGAGAAAACTCTAGATTCAACTACTCATTATTAGACCATTTTCATAATGAACTTGTTTCAAAAAAAAGTCAAAGTGGATAAGCACTTGGTGCTAAATGAGTTTAGAAATAAAACAAAGTTGCGAAACCCTTCTTTTATCCTCTGTCAAATTAGAAAAACCAAGAAGGCCTTTGTACTTGTAATAGTCTATTTGTTTAAATACATAGACAAGTGGCAGGGGAATCATTTAAATGTTTGCAGGCAGTCAACCGCATTAAAGAATCACAAGAAAACAGGCTGAACTCCGTAGTCAAACTGCTAACTTTATTCTAATTAATAACCCTAAATTGTGGAGCTGTTCATGGATTGCTTACATTTGGGATATATGAATGTTGAAGTTAGAGGCTGAAATTCGAGGTAAAATAAAATAAAACCGTTAGCATATGTGACATTTTTGGTAATCCTTATACCAGTAAAAGGAGATTTTACATTTTTTGAGATTTAAAAGATTTGATCATAGGAATAGTGTGTACCAACCAAAATGCTCTTATTTCATAGTTATTTCACAGTCTTATATTCACATTCATTTAACTCTCACTAATCTGTCAGGGACTCTCATCCTTGTTGTGCATCCAGCATGTGCATCTCCTTAAAGGTTATTTATAGATGGAGATATGAGAATGGGGAGCATAGTCCATAAAACATCACTGTTTAGTTTTTTTAAAAATGTGTTAAATCCTTCATATTTAGGTAACAAGATTCAGTTCTTGTCCTCCAGAAACTTACAGTTTCTACCCCCATTTTCTCTGCTTCACTTTCCTGGGAGGATCTTGCTGCAAAGTTTAGTGAGATAAGTATGGGTTATTACAAAGCAGATTGGAATTTTAAATGACAAATAGTAATAACCCTTAAGTGCAGGTAAGATAAAAACCTCCCCCATCCCACTTTCAGAGGTTCTGCCTTATCAGAGTCCTTGACCCACAGTGAGAAATTAATACACATATTTTTGAATAAATTTTGAATAAGCAATTGGGGATTTAAGTAAACAAGAAATTATCCTATAGTGAGAGAAGATTTGTAACGCGTGGTGAGAGGTACAAAGCAGCATACTGCAGATCATGGGTTTTTTATGACTCCCTTTCTTGTGCTCTTTCTCTTTTTCCACATCAGGGATGAGTTGATTAATTTTATATAGAGTTGGTAAATGTCAATGAAGGAAGAATGAAAGTGGATAAAGAAAAAGGGTCAAAACAATGAAGTTTTATAAAAAGCAATATTCAATATCTAAAGAGGAAAACTTTCCTTTTTTTTTTTTTTTTTTTTTTTAGTGAGACAGAGTCTTGCTCTGTTGCCCAGGCTGGAGTGTAGTGGCGCAATCTTGACTCACTGCATCCTCCGCCTCCAGAGTTCAAGCAATTCTCTGGCCTCAGACTCCTTAGTAGCTGGGATTACAGGTGTGTGCCACCGTGCCGGGCTAATTTTTGTATTTTTAGTAGAAATGGGGTTTCACCACATTGGTCAAGCTAGCCTTGAACTCCTGACCTCATGATCCACCTGTCTCGGCCTCCCAAAGTGCTGAGATTATAGGCGTGAGCTACTGCGCCCAGCCTTTACTGTCTTTATAGACTATACTGGAGGCCTTTGCTTAGTCCACAAGTCATATCCTTAGCATTCTTCCACGGAGAAGGCTCATGGGTAGCTAACTTTGTTCTGCATGATCCTAGGTCTTTGTCCATTAGTTTACCGGGTCAATGAGACTTTTTTTCTCCTTGGAATTTGTAATTAGCATTCAAGAATGGTTGGTAAGTCTCTACAACCTGCTGAAAATGGGATATGTATAGACTGTGGACCATGGAGTGTCATCATCAACCGTGTAGACTGTCAAGTGGAGAGAGTGGGTCTGCCTGAAGAGAACAAAGCAGATGTGCAGAGAGAAGCAGAGAAAATCAACAGGGAGACAGCACTGTCAAGTTTCATCAGGCTTTCTCGGTGGTGGTCATGGGGATTTCCTCGGTCTTTTCATAAGTTCTCTGAGATAACACCTCCTTCTTATGTTAGTTAGCTTTACTTGATTTTTATTAATTGCAAATTTGGTTTTTATTGCAAACTTTTATTATAAACAAAAATGGAACTTAAATTGTGGTTTCATAAATTTTCTATTTTGTGCCTTTGCCCAGACGTTACCATTTCAATAAAATCTAACTTGATCATTACACTGAAATTTTTAATTTTACTCCCCCTGCTGTTATGGGCTGACTTGTATCGCCCATCCCCCCAGGTTTTATATTGATGTCATAATCCCCAGTACTCCAGAATGTTCTGTACTTGGAGATTAGATCTTTAATGAAATAATTAAGTTAAATTATAGTCATTGGAGTTGGACCCTAATCTAACATAACTGGTATCCTCATAAGAGGATATTTGGACACAGAGGGGTACAAAGGGAAGACTATTATGAAGATACAGAAAGAAGACAGCCATCTGGCTGGGCACAGTGGCTCATGCCTGTAATCTCAGCACTTTGATAGGCCAAGGCGGGTGAATCACCTGAGGTGAGGAGTTCGAGACAAGCCTGGCCAACATGGCAAAACCCCATCTCTACTAAAAATACAAAAGTTATTCAGGAGACTGAGGCAGGAGAATCGCTTGAGCCTAGGAGACAGGTTGCAGTGAGCTGAGATCGCACCACAGCACTCCAGCCTGTGTGACAGAGTGATACTTTGTCAAAAAAAAAGCAAAAATGGTAGCCATCTACAAACCTGGGAGAAAGGTCTGGAGCATATCCTTCTCTCACAACCATCAGATGAAACCAACCCTGCCAACACCTTGATTGTAGACTTCTATCCTCCAAAACGCTGACAAAATACATCTCTTTTTCTTTAAGCCATTCAGGCTGGTGTACTTTGTCATGGCATCCCTAGCAGGTGAATATACTACTGCCTACACTGATCTCCCTGACCTTGTACCATTATTAAATATTCTTCTCATTTTTATCTTTCTCTCATCACTAGAATGTAAATTCATGAGCACAGAGAGTTTTGCCTATTTTGCTCTCTGATATTTTTCTCAGTGCTTTGAACAATGTTAAATACACATATATACACAAATAAGAAATTTTATTAATGCATGATATTTCCATACAGATACTAAGTATCACATGAAGAATGGAGATCCTTGTGTCATTCTGGGGAAATCACGTCAATTTATAAAAGTCGTAATTATGTTTTGTAAAAATGAAATGTTGGGACTTCTTTAAAACATGAACTATACAGCATCCTATAATTCTGTGAAAAGAAATGAATACTCAGTTTTTACCTTTCTGCTACTAAAAAGACTTTGGCTTTGTAATTTTAAGACCGTCAGTGAAACTCTGTGTATCCAAAGGTGTTTCTTCTGCCTTTCTGTGAAGACTCTAGGGAATATTTGTGTTTCTTCTTGCTTTTAGAAATTTATCAGTGAGTCTTCTACATGTAATTTGGGGATGATATGAATATGCTTATAATTAAATTATCAGCTTTATTTACAAATATTAATACTAAATTAAACATTCTTTTAAGATTTGATAGGAATTATTTTTTTCATGAAGAAAACATTTTGAGGCTATTTGTGAAAAGGAATGACTATTATAGAAAATCCAGTTTTATAAAATTATGTGATTATTATGATATATCAAATCACATCCTCATTGGGGTTCCTTTCTTCCTTTTATTCTGTAAATTTACTAGTTATCAGGCATTCCTTTTAACTTAATCCAAGCTCTATTTGGGAAGAAGTTACAACTTGTGTTGCAAGGTTAGTTCAAATTTTATTATTCATTTTATCCTTGACCTCAGTGGTTAAAACTATTAAGTAAAGTAATGTTAATTGTGGTGGTGTTTTTTGATTTAGACACTTGTCCACTAGGAATTGGACTGAGACCAATTCATTTCATTCCAGCCACTGAACAGACATCAAGCTGTAATGATTTTTGGTCACTGTTCAAGAGTTTACATTAATATAAAGGGCACACAGGGTAAAACTCAATCATAAATAACACCCTATACATTTAGGTGGACATTTATGTACTAAACCATGTGAAGTAATGGGGGAAATTATGAATACATATATTTTAATATTTTGCAACTGAGTATGAAGCATCACTATGAATTTTGTTCTGTTTTTTTTTTTTCATTGTATAAAATAAGACAGGGCATTTAAAATCTTTAAAAAGAACTAAAAGAAATTACTTGTCTCAATCCACTAATTATTTGATTACCTAATATTCCTCAAGTACTACAGAGGAAATATATAACATCTGAAATTGAGTAAGGTATGATTTTGGCCCTGAGGAGGGTTATGGTTTAGTACAAGAAATGAGATAAGTAAATGGGTAATAAATGGCAGATTTAAGATAATGGATAACACTTATTGAGTACTCACTTGTCCCGGGCAGTCTTCTTAGAGCTTTGTATATATTATGCCAACTGAAACTTTTAACCAGACACTGAGGTTTGTATTGTTTTATAGATAAGGAGACAAAGTCACAGAAACTTGAAGCAAGTCTGTGAGGTCATGAAGTTAGTAAGTAAACATGTTGCCATTTGAACTGATGATTTTGGCCCCTGCATTACCTGCTTAATCTCTGTAGTTTGCCTTTAGGGTAAACTCCTTAAGAACAATGTAAAAACACAACAAAATGAAAGGCCTACAATCTTGTGTAATACTTCACATAAAGCAGAATTCACATCTGTGTTAGGGGATCCTAGAATACCTCTTGGGAAGGATGCATTTGGAAGGGTCCTTAAACTATTTTAATATGTGGACATCTAGAATGAGACACCATCTTTGGTAGAGAGACTATGTCTTAGACTGCCTAGCTGATCACCAAATCTTCCTGTACACAGAGGCAGACTACCTTTCTCATCCTCCATTGTAAACAGGTACAATCATGTGACTGAGTTCTCTACCCACAAGAATGTCTATTGTATATACATTGCAATGTATATAACATATACTATATCTACAATAGAAATGCTATAAGAGCTGCAGACTTCTAGGCCAGGCCTATACAATTTCTCATGTAGGATTTTTTCCTGCTTTTCCTCCTTATTGCAGATGATCCATAGATCTTAACTGAAGATGGCAGACCACATTCACAATACGAAAGAGGCGCAGATCCCTGAGTCACAACTTGAAGAAAAGCCAACCACCTACTGGGCAAACCCATTTTAGCCATTTTTGAATGAGAATAAATGCTTACTGTGGTAAGCTACTGATATTTTCACATTCTTGGACTATAACAGCCTACCTTCACTTATATAGGAAATATAAGAAGCAGAATGTCCTATAAGGAGAATAAATTAAATTTGCCTGTGATCAGTGGTTGGGAAGTGTAATTTTAGATCATATGAAGCCAATAGAGGTTAAAATTGCATATGGCAAAACTACCCTTAAAATTCCCTGTACAGTTCAGTGTATACAACATAGCACAATACAAAATAAAATTTACTTAGCTGAGTATTTAGAGATCTATAGATGATTGTATCAGTCCTTCTCACTCTTGCATTGTTAATGTTTTTCTAGTGTCAATTAATTATTCAGCTTCTTCCTTTAGGATATTGATGAAACCATTAACCACTTATTTGTCTGCCCACCTGAACCATATGTTCCACTCCTTTAATGGAGAAGAAACACAATCTTTCTAAAGTGTTTGGCAAGGAGTGTTGGTTATTTCAGCCTAGGTTTCTGCCACTGCCTGAGGCATATTACATAATGTGATTTCATGGAATTGAGAGGCAGTTAATATTCTTAGAAAGAACACAGGCTTTATCAGCAGAGAACCTGGGCTTGAATTCCAGCTTTTACATTGTTCTAGTTATGTTGTGGACCTTGGGCAATTTACTTTTTTGAACTTCTATTTTCCAATTAGTAAATTGGAGATAAAAATAAAGACATTAATATTTTGTTCCAAAGATATGTTTATCTATAACAACTAATTTTTATTGAGCATTTATCATGTTGCATTTTCTAAATCAATTGCTCTTTATATTTTCTATAATTTTCAGGTTTCTGTGCTTTATAAACATTGTTGGTTTTGATCTGTGCATGTAATACATTCTGTTAAGTAAATATAGAATTCCCAACTCAGGAATAGACAGCATTTTGACTTATTTATTTCCTTCTTCTCTCTTTTTATTTTTTACTTGTTTATTTTTTTATGAAACAAAATCTTGTTCTGTCATCCAGGCTGCAGTACAGTGGCACGATCTCGGTTCACTGCAACCTCTGTCTCCTGGGTTCAAGCGATTCTCCTGCCTCAGCCTCCCAAGTAGCTGGGATTACAGGCATGTGGCAACATGCCTGGCTAATTTTTGTATTTTTAGTAGAGACAGGTTTCACCATGTAGGCCAGGCTAGTCTGGAACTCCTGACTTCAGGTGATTGGCCCGCCTTGGCCTCCCAAAGTGCTGGGATTCCAAGTGTGAGCCACCTCACCTGGCCCCTTCTATTTTTTCCTTTATTCATATCTCCCTTTTACCATTATACCTACATTCAACACATCTTTAATCCCATTGGCTCCATTTCTGTTAAGGTTAATCAATTACATAAAAATTGTATTTTTAAGTTATAATGTAAATTACTAACATTTTTAACTTTTCATTTACAGCAACCTTAGTATCTAGTTAAGGAAGGTGCTGTAAACTTCATTTGACAAAGAGAGTAAATGACTTGTCTTATTATGTTCCACATTGTTTGGTGACAAAGCTGGGACTAAAAAAAAAAATTAACAATTATGGAGCGCTTATAATTTGTCTAGCACTGTTCATATATTAAGTAATTTCCTGTTCATAGCACTTCTGTGAGTTTAGTACTATTATTATCACCAAATCATACACGAGGAAAAGGAGTCACAAGGATGTTTGAGTAGCGTGCCAAGGTCATATAACTACTAAGTGGTTGATGTGTATTTGAACTCAAATGTTTGCATGTCTAAACCATTCGAGGATATGTATTTTCTTAATGTATGATGTTTGGTACAGTGACTATATATGATATCAGTAAAGGAAAGACATTGTTATTGGACTGTTCAGGAATCTGAGAAAGTCAACATAACCAACTTATCCTGTTATACAACAGTAGAATATTTAGCTAGTAAGGCATAGTAGGCACACACATTGATGTTCTTAAATGCTGTCTTGCATCTACATGCTTAAACATCAAACATTATTATTGTTTCTTTTTTAAAAGCATGAAGTTTAAAAAGTGAACAAATAACATAACAGTCTTCAATTCTAGGGCTACACTTAAAATTTAAAAAATAAAATAATCCTCCATGTGGACATTTACCGGAAAATGTTGACTTTTACTGTGATAGGATAAATTTCAGCTTTTGGAAAAAGTATATATGACAGTACCAACAAAAATAGATGATTAAATCATTAAATTTAAAATTCTGATATGATAATTTTTAACTTTATACTGAATATTTATATTGTAAGACTCTGTAACTTTATAATATATCCTGGTCTAGTGAGATTATTTTAAATAACTATATACATTATCTGTTGGTAGGCAGGAACAATTTTTCTGTAACATTATGTCTACCTTTTGGAGCTTTGGTTGATGCCTGAAATGTATCAGAAACATGTCATCACTGTTATATTCTTTCTAAGTGATTTCCACATAAAATGAACTCACCTAAAAAGTTAACGGTTTTCATTTTCCAGCCAGCACTGTGGTCTCAACCTAAGGCTTGAAAATGAGGTTGTGCTCTTTCTCCCTCTCATATATTTATAAGAAACATGAACTCAGCTGCTGGAAATCAGCTAACAAATTTGATTATGATCCTATAGTAGTAGTTCTGTAGAAAGACCGCAATGGGTCTTGCCACAGAGCCAATTATCTTGATTATGAATGTGCTATTTTTAAAAACGTGACCTTTATAATTTCTTTATAGATGATCTGTAATCTGTTTATTCATGAGTAATAATTAAATATTTCTGTAATTATTTAGATATGCATATAAAATAACTATATTTTACATAATATATCCAAATTAAATGAAATGCTATATTTACACATAATCTCAGTCTACTATCTGAAAAATCTTACTTTTCAACAACTTACCATCTAACTAGTGGGATGATTAGTTGTGGGCCAAAGGGAAGGTTGAAAGAAAAATTGAATAGCTTTTTGCTTCAATAAAATTTAATTCAAATCTTTAATGTTTATTATAATCAAAGCACTAAGGTTAGAAGTGACTCCAAAATTTTCATGAGTCATGCTTATTGATTGCAATCTAGTGAGAAAAGGAGATTAGACTAGTTTGGGCAGTTTTTGCGTAATAATTGTGCTTTTTATTTAGATTTTAAATTGATACGGTTAGAATGGAAAGCAGCAAAGAAATTATGGAGAGGGCTACAAAGTCAGATACTTATGGGCACCACCACAAAGAGATGATATAAAAATAATTAAAAGGCTTTGTGTGTGTCATTTAGTCTGTTGATGGACACAGATACATACAACTAACTCTAAGACTGATACCATGAGAAATGTAAACTGAATGCCTACATTAGCACAAAGGGAAAAATTTACTCGGAGCTGTGGATTATAACAGGTGTCAATGAAAAAGTTGTATTTGAACTGAATCTTGAAGGATAAGTGAGACTTTAAAAGATAGAGGGGATAGCAGGGTGCAGTGGCTCATGCCTGCAATCCCAACACTTTGGGAGACTGAGGCAGGTGGGTCACCTGAGGTCAGAAGTTCGAGATCAGCCTGTTCAACATGGTGAAACGCCATATCTACTAAAAATATAAAAATTAGCCAGGCGTGGTGGTGCATGCCTGTGGTCCCAGTCACTTGGGAGGCTAAGGTGGGAGAATCGCTTGAACCTGGGAGGTGGAGGTTGCAGTGAGCTGAGCTGAGATCGTGCCATTGCACTCCAGCCTGGGCAACAGAGTGAGACTCTGTCTCAAAAGAAGAAGAAGAAGAAGAGAAGAAGAAGAAGAAGAAGAAGAAGAAGAAGAAGAAGAAGAAGAAGAAGAAGATAGGAGTAAGAAAAATGTTCCAAGTAGAGGAAATGCTATCCACAGAAGTTAAGGCTAAAAACAGTGGAGAATCACCAGTATCCAAAATGCTAAGGGTCTGTTAGCAAAATGGAGAGCAATGTGGGTGAAGTTTGAAGGAAGGTATGAAGTTGAAATGTGGAATTAAGAATTTGAAACCAGGAGCATATAATGAGTTTTAGCAGGTCAGAGTGTGGGCTTGGGGAGAGATTCAGGTCCTGAATCATTGGTTGGCTGTCATTTGTCATTTGCTTTTAAAAGCTTACAGTGACTGGTTGCAAAGTCAGCTTAAGAGAGCCCCCTGCACCCCAAAAAGTCAGGGATAAAATTGAAATAACCAGAGAAGAAAATAAAATCAAACACGTAAAATTTTGCTCCCTTCTATTTTCCCTTTGAGCAGTTGGCTCTTGCTTATTTCATCTTTTCATGATTCCAGTTGCCCCAAAGGAGAATGGGCTATGTAGAGTAAAGTTAAGCACTTTTGTTTCTGTAAGGGAAAGACAAAGGCAGACCTATGGTGGCAGATCAATGGGTGCTGTTTACACAGTACCTCCTTTCTTACCTTTTAGCTGACTCTTCTCAAGCACTGAGCCAATAGAATAGCATTCGAAGAGTTGTACATTACACATTAAATTGAACAAAGTTATATCCTGTTCAAGAACAAATTTTCTTAGTGGGTAAATAGAGAAACACTAGTTACATGAGGTAAGTGAACTGGAATTACTGTTTCCATGGAGCCAAAGAAAATGCAAAGTAGTGTGGCAGACACTAAGGATACACTATTTTCATACTTTTGCATAGGATTGGTCCTTCCTTCCTCTTCACCAGATCAAATCAAGTCATCCTTTGTTTTATTCCCTTCACTCTCCAATGTTACCTTCCTGACCTATAAGCTCCTAGCTCCTTACTTCAACCTCTGTTAAATTGCCCACCCAGATTACTAATCCTCACTTTATCCCTAGATACAACGCTGACTCGCTGACTCTTCTATATCATCTTTCAAGAACACAATAGTTATCAACTGAGTGGGTACAGATTCTCTTCTGTGTGAATGGATGCAGCAAGTGATTGAATAGATACAGTCCTCTCAGAGATGAGAAGTGGGGAATCCAACTGGGTGTTTGTTTTGGGTGACTCTTTTCTTTTAAAATTGTCACTAATATAGCTTCTGACACATTGTTGAAGCTTAATAAATGTTTATTGCTGCTAATCAAGGCCAGTGACTTCTTGTCATCTTCAAGCTGAAGAACCAGAAAAGTCAGTGGTGAAATGTAGTTTATGAAATGAAATATTCAACGGGGAAAAATGCATAAATTGTCTGACTGGTCTGCAGTGGAGAAATAAATCAGCTGTATATGTGGTGCACAAGAACAAAATAAAAATACTATTTTGAGATTCATTTGGAAATAGCTGTTTCCCAAGACCTTGCAGATTGTGGGCCAGATTTTAGCCTTGTGTAATTCCACAGGAAAACTCTCTAATCTGCAATGATCAAAACACAGTATTTCAAGACAATGATTTGTTATTTTATTTTTTATAACAGAAACTTCTATTATTAGTAAGATCATTACAAAATCAGTGTATTCTCATCAAGTCATAAATATCATGATGTTGAAATAATGAATTTTGAAGTTTGAGATCATTATATTAAGAAAGATAAACTGACCAATTATAGGAATCATACATTGAAATAAATGTTTATTCTTCTTCTCCAATGCCTCAATTTTTTAAACCTAGTGTGTGATGAATAAGGATCCTTCTCTCCATAAATAATTTGGTCATTTCCTAAATCTTTCTTATGGTTAGAGCTTCAAAATGACAGTTCAAAGCATCTGTATTAGTCTGTTCTCACACTGCTATAAAGAACCACCGAAGACTGGGTAATTTATAAAGAAAAGAAGTTTAATTGGCTCACAATTCTGCAAGCTGTACAAGAAGCATGGCTGAGCAGGCTTCAGGAAACCTACAATCATGGTGGAAGGTGAAGGGGAAGCCAGAGCATCTTACAAGAAGGAACAAAAAGAAGAAAGAGAGAAGGGGAAGTGCTGCACACTTTCAAACAACCAGATGTGGTGAGTACTCTATCAGGAGACAGAACTCTGGGGATGATGCTAAATCATTAGAAACCACTACCATGATCCAGTCACCTCCCACCAGGCCCCATCTCCAACACTCAGAATCACAATTCAACATAAGATTTGGGTGGGGACACAGAGCCAAACCCTATCAGCATCTATCAACCAATAAAATACCAAAATCGGAATGAAAACATGAGACTTTGTCACTTTCCAGATGTGATAGCCCTGTAAGTTGCCATAATTCTATTTAGTGTGGTCTACTCCATCATTTTGTTATTTGAGAGGCCCATCTAATAAGACAACTTCTGAATTGATATAAAGTTATGCATTTACCATCATTAACTAATATTTATGGAGTTGTTTTTTATTATATACCTGTAATCTTCAATCTATTTATAAAGATGAATCAAAAACCATTGCAAAGACCTTTTTTCTTCTGATTTTCTTTCCTCTAAAAACTGGACTAGAGAAACTAAGTTTACAAATAAGAAGAGGTCAAGGGGAAAGCTTGTTTCTTATTATTATAAAAATTTTATTTATATTTTAAAAAACCACATTAGTTAAATATTCTGTCTAATATGTCTTTTTGTTGTCCAAGTATTCAAAGTAAAAAATGGATTCATAATTAACATATGGCAGCTCTCTGATGTCTTAATAAATAGAAAAGAGCTTTTGTTCAAAGCTGTCAGAGCTCTTTCACAAATTAATTGACCCTACCTGGCGAATGCAGTGTGTGTAGCCCCATATTCTGAAGGGGGATACGAGTATAGCCAGCTTAAAATAAATCCTAAGTTGTAGAACATATCTAAAAGTGAACAAGAAAAGTACTTCTGAGAGGTATATTTAGGGACAGCTTTACATTTTCCGGTACTCGTCTGGTGACAGAGGCACCACTGCTATCCTTTCATTCTGACCTCATATATTATAGAACTAGTTTTGTCTTTTGTTCCAAATGCATGGACAGATGTCAAAGCTGTATTTCCACAGTTACACTAATGAGGTCCACAGGATTATATTAAGAATTTGTGTGTGTGTGTGTGCATGACTTGTTTGCACTTACATGGAACATTCAACATTAAAAGATTAAATATTTTATAATTTCACTTATGAGACATTCTGGAAAAGGCAAAGGTATATTGAAGAGAATTGGCTCTTACTAAGTGTTGGGGCCTGCTGTGACTATAAAGGGTAGCCCTAGGAAGATGTTTTTGTGAGTAATAGAACTATTCTGGAGCCTGATTGGTGTGGTGGTTACACGAATCTCTGCACGTGCTACAATTCCTTGAACTGATCTCCAAAAAAGGTCAACTTCACTGAAGTAAATTTATAGAGTACAAAAATGGTTGAAACATGATTTGATTTTTTTTAGTATTAGGTCTTAATTTTGATCCTCTTCTTATATGGTAGAAAGATGTTTAAATGATTTATAGGAATAGTTGATAAAAATATTTCCAGAATTATGAAAAAAATTTCGGATCTTTAAATACCTGTTGTGATAGTTAATTTTTGGTGCCAACTTGACTGGATTAAGTAATACCTGGAGAACTAGTAAAACATTACTCCTGGGTGTGTCTGTGTGGGTGTTTCCAGAGGAGACTGGCCTGTGAGTTGGTGGACTCTGTGGCGAAGGTCTGCCCCCAATGTGGATTGGCACCATTCAATCCGCTGGGGTCCCAGGTAGAAGAAAGAGCCTAAGGAAAAGCGATCCTGCCCTGCTCCTTGATCCTCCCACCCCCACCCTCCTGGAGCTGGAACACTATTCTTTTCTTGCCCTTGGACCTTAGAACTCCATGCTCTCTAGCCTTTGGACTCTCGGACTTACCTGAAACCTCCCGCCCGCATCCATTTATTCTCCAGCTTTTAATCACGGACTAGGATTTACACCATTGGCTTCCCTAATTCTGAAGCTTTAAGTCTTGAGATGAGCCATGCTACTAGCATATCAGGGTTCCCAGTTTGCACATGGGCTGTAAGTGAAGTTCTCAGCCTCCATAACTGAATGAGCCAATTCTACTAATAAATCCCCTCTTGAATGTCTATCTATGTATTTATTTATGTTTTGTTGGTTCTCTTTCTCTGGAGATCCCTAACTAACACATCTGTTCATTTTATTGATGACTAACGGGATACTGTGAAATCTTTATGTAATACAGCCCTCCAAGGATCAAAGCAAGAGATCACTTTAGAGCTGGGATTCCTTTATTGTATTTACTATTCAAACTTCTCTGTTGAAATGAAAGATAAGCTTTCTTTCTGCTGAATTATTTGTATTAAAGTGTTGTAGTGAGATTTCATTGTGTTTTGCCATCTTTTTTTCAGATTTTTGCAAGTATAGAAAGTAGAACGTTCTTATATATTTTTAAGTTATGTTTTGATTAATTTCTGTTAACTTGGATATCCAAGTTCATCTTATTCAGTTTGGCAAAACAATAACTTATACTTTATTTTTTTAAAGTTTCAAACCTCAATCACATACTTCATAGCAGGAAAATACATATAAAAGGGAATAAAGCTCAGAAACAATAAAAAGTATCACAGAACAATAATTTGGTAAATATCCAATCACTCAAATTGGCTATGGATCTCAATATGCAGTTTTTGAGTTCTAATTGGATTTGATAACCTATCACATATTTATGCCTGCTTGCAGAATGTATCTAAAACCTCATCTCTTTCTTGAATAGTTTTGATAAACAATTAAATGTTTATACTGTGTCTTATACCATGCTGAAATTATATGATTTTTGGTAATAAATGGCAACTTTGATCATGTCTGTATTTATCCCTCATTAGTCTTAGAACTTCTCTGCTTATTTTTAAAAGCTAATGATTTCCTTGGTCATTTAGCATGTACCAGTTTTCATCCACAGATATTCAGGTTGTTGCAAACTCATGATGAAAGAAAAAAATTGGTTCATATATACATATATTTATTTTGAATAAGAAAAGGCTGCCTTGAGATGTTAAAACAAGAAAACTGGAATTTTCTGAGCATTTATTCAGGCTAAAACAAATTTCACGGTTTACATTAATTGGGGTAAAATTAGGGTTACCATTCAATATTTTCTCTCTCTCTCTCAAACTGATATGTTTGATTGTTTACCAAAAATCTAGCTCCCAAATTTCAGGAATGCAGAATGTCCTAGGATGATGATTTTCACTCATTTCATGTCTTTCGAGGTTGCTAGTAGGGATTATCCAGGTTAGTGTTCATGCAAGATCATCCAATGAAAAAGGGAGTGTTCTTTCCTAATAAGCGAAAAGAAAGAATTGAATTAGAGGAATTCGTGAGAGTTTCACAATTATAGAAGCCATCTCAGTTGCCACTTAGACCTCTGGTCCACTCATTGTTTAGAGTAAAGTTACTTTAAATTGAAGTATATGCTTATATGAAATGAATGTATAATTATAGAAGGTTATTTAACATGATATATATTATAAAACATTCTTTCCTTTCTTCTAAACATATCTTTTTTTTTTTTTTTTTTTTGAGGCGGAGTCTCGCTCTGTCGCCCGGACTGGAGTGCAGTGGCCGGATCTCAGCTCACTGCAAGCTCCGCCTCCCGGGTTTACGCCATTCTCCTGCCTCAGCCTGCCAAGTAGCTGGGACTACAGGCGCCCGCCACCGCGCCCGGCTAGTTTTTGTATTTTTAGTAGAGACGGGGTTTCACCGTGTTAGCCAGGATGGTCTCGAGTTCCTGACCTCGTGATCCGCCCGTCTCGGCCTCCCAAAGTGCTGGGATTACAGGCTTGAGCCACCGCGCCCGGCCTTCTAAACATATCAAACTGTACTTTCGATTAATCTTGTAGAGTTGAATTTGTATTTCTACAGTTTTTACATTGTTGAGTCAGCATAGCCAGTTTTTTAAAAAATAAAGTTTAGCAATGTATGGTGGGTAGGCTTTTAAGATGACCCTGAAGATTCTATCCCCTTCCTTTGAGTGGGTGGAACCTGTGACTATGATGGAATTATTCTTGTGATTATGTTGTCTTATATAGCAAAACAGATTCCACAGATAAAAGTAAGGTCTCAAATCAGTTGACATTAAATTAATCAAAAGGGAGCTCTTCCTGCTGTCCTTGAAGAAGCAAACTGCCATGTCATGGACTGCCTATGGCATGGGCATTGGCAAGTTTCTGAGGGTGGCCTGTAGAAGATAGGAGCAGTCCCTGACCTACAACCAGCAAGAAGCTGGAGACTTTTAGTCTCTATGGGCTCAAGGTACAGAATTCTGCCAACTCCAGTAAGTATGGAAGAGCCAGAACCTAAAATGAGATTGATATCCTGGCTGCCACCTTGATTTTGGCCTGTTAGAAACTCTCAGAGGGCCCAGGTAATCTGTATTTGGACTCCTGACCCAAGGAAAGGGTAAGATAGCAAATTCATCTCATTGTAAGTTGCTAAATTGGTAATAATTTGTTATGCAGCAGTAGAAAGCTAATCTACTACAAATGGATCATTTTTAAAAGAGCATACTTGCTCATAAAAAATGTTCATGGAATAATACTTATGACAATTAGTATTTATTAGCATAAATAAGATAATTCTTAAGGAATATTAATATTCTGGTGCACACTCAGGCAGGAGGTGTGCAAGTTTCTAGGTAGACTGGTGGAATGCCCAGATGGCCAGAACACCAGGCAGGTTTTTCAGTGGTGGGGAGTAATTGTTTACGGGTTTAGAAATTCCCTTATCATTAAACGCTACAAATGAAGATGTTATTACCTTAGTCAGCACACAACTTTTGGTTATCTGATTCTGATGATGTTGAGCAATCACTTTTCAAATAAAATATAATTCATATTTAAGTTCCAAGCAATTATTTTCACTAGGTTCATGAATTAACTACAGTTATTTTATAAGGAAGTGGTTGGCTAAGTTTTAATGATTATTTACATGACATAACACAGTGTATATTTGTGAGGTGGATGGACACAAATAATTAGAGATGTCTTAATATTCTGATAATGAAATCTTTCAAATTCAATTATTTGGTGTAGGTGAAATAAAATAATACATATGAGTCATAAATACAAGCTTTGAAATCTATTCCCTGTGATGATTTTTAATTTTGTTTTCCTTTTGTATCGCTGGGTACGTGTTTTGTGAAATTGTGATATGCCTTTAATTATTATTGCTAAAAGTAATCATCCTGGAATACCTCAATGTCTCATTCATGATGTCTACCACCTGTCTCCTAATATGTAAGTAAAGAGCAAGGTGATTTTAAGAATGATATGTCGGGCCATGCACGGTGGCTCACGCCTGTAATCCCAGCACTTTGGGAGGCCGAGGAGGGCGGATCGCGAGGTCAGGAGATCCAGACCATCCGGGCTAACACGGTGAAACCCCTTCTCTACTAAAAAATACAAAAAGTTAACCGGGCATGGTGACGGGCGCCTGTTGTCCCAGCTGCTCAGGAGGCTGAGGCAGGAGAATGGCGTGAACCTGGGAGGTGGAGCTTGCAGTGAGCTGAGATCCCGCCACCACACTCCAGCCTGGGCGAGGCTGGAGTGTGTCTAAAAAAAAAAAAAAAAGTCCTTGCTACATAACGTTATACTTTTACTTATTAGGGTCACAAAATGTAATTAAAGGTGGATAAGTGAGAAAATCCTCTGTGGTGGATTGTTTTATCTTTCCTAACTAATCTCTTCCCTCTTTGATAATGAACTATGTATTCGCCCCCCATCCATCACTTTGCCGTGTGGATTGTCATATTTCTTGCATGGTTGAGTGCACTTTCTGACTACTTGTTTAGTTTTAGCCATGTGACTTGTGGGAACCAATGAAATTTGAGCAAAAGAGATTGAGTTTTACGTTTAGCCAGGAGCTTTAAGAACATTGTGGGTTGCTCAGTGCTCTTAGTCTTTTTGATATACCATGAAAAGAGTGTGTCCCAGGTAGAACCTGCTCCTTCAGTCTGATCTAAAAATGAAAGTCTTGGGCAGCAGAAGTGTAGCCTGGCAGCCAGAATTTATCTGCAACTGAACAGGCAACCACTGAGATATAATTTCTTTTGTTGTTTTATAAGCTTTTGATGTTTGTTTCCACAACAAAACTGAACGATGTAGTCTGAAATTTAATTTTCTTTGAAATGAAAATGTGACCATTTTTATTTCCCTGATTAGCATTTCAGTAGTTTTATATTGCCTTAAGACTACAGACCAAAGTCAACTCTTTCATAAGATCCTGTATGTTTGGGGCCATATTGCCCAACCCCCACCCTTTAAAAAAAAAAAAAAAAAGAAAGTTTGTAAAATTCACCAGATATTCTCCTTATGTCAGGAATTCTTTCCTTATGTCCCTCCCCACCCCTTGCCTCTGACAGCAGGAATAATACATGCAAAATTCCTATGGTTATACATAATTATATGTAGAATTCATGTCTTATTTTGTACTCTCTTTCCAAAATAATAGGGATTGTGTTGCTTTGTATTCTATTTTATCTACAGTACCTATTACAGTGCTAGTACACAGTAGAAACTAATAAATGTATATTCAATGAAACAAAACATAAAATCAATTTTTGATATATCATTTTTGTCCCAAAAAAGTCACATACTGTCTTCAGATGTTTAGTGTCATTATGGTGCTTTTAATTTTAATTCATTTGTGAAGACTCAGAACATGATGTTTCTATAAGAACTGTGTTTTTAAATATCACTGAAATATTTATTAAGTCAAAAGTGTAACAGGTATATTGCATATCATCTGTACTATTATTTCTCATGGAGCAAGAACTCATTTTCACTTTTCTTAGTGCCTAAGACTAGTTGAATGGTTTTCTGTTGCCATAGTAACACTACTCAGTTTTTACAGTGGTTTCCCCCATATTTTAAACATTGTATTATTTCATTAAAGGAACTTAAGAATTTTGTGGCAAATAATATTGTCTGTTCCTAAAGGCTAAAATACACACAATTTCACATGCTTTCTGTACATATTTAAATTTGACTTTTAAATTATACTTATTTTAATGTAACTTCACTCTTTCGTGTTTTAAGCTTTATGTATTCCAATTTATAGTCAACCTTTATTCCTTTTTAAATTTATTTTTTTCAGTGTGCGTTCCTAATAAAAAACATTGCTTTAATCGGTCAAATTTAAATTTTAGCTATTAAGACCTGAAAAGAAATATAGCATAGCAAAACGTGGATTCAGAATGGACCAGAAGGCAATTATATAAGGCACACTTGGAATACTATTGTGCTAGTCAAAGATTGGAGGGCATCTAGCTGAGATGTTGACTGGAATATTGTTTGACAAAGGGCATACAAAGTGTAATACATTGATAAATGTGGACCAAGTTGGAAGGATAAGTATTCTCCTTTAACAATCCTAAGCAGATATATTTTATAGATATAGTTTATGCTCTGTATATTTTTAGGAGACATAGGTATAATGTGAACAACAAAAAATGTTGAGAGGGGCATAAATAACTTAGATACATTTGTGGCCGATTTTTCCACAAGATAGTATTCAGGGTATATTTATGTATTATTATCATTCAATGTTATATCTTAACAAGATGTTTAGGATAAACTCATAATGTATGCTTTACAAGTTGTATAGCTGATTTCCTGTGCATTTGGCACATCTGTTTTGCTTCTGATGGTTATATATATTTTTTTCTTCTCTGAGTGTTGAATTAATATCTAGGGACTTTGTAGAACATACAGAGGGTCACCAGCTGCCAAAGATCTGACAGAGTCATAGGAGACCTCTTTTCTGAATTTTCATACCCAGAAGAGCTTGTTAGATGATACAGCATTTTGGTCTAAGCTAAATGTAAAATAACATATTTCGTCTCTCCACAAATAATATTATAACTTTGAACTGGTCTTTGGAGTTTTATATACTAGGGTAAATGAGTTTTTGAGACTTTCTTGGAAGAAATGTACCTGAAAAATAGAGTTTGAAGAAAGAAATAAAAGCAGAAAAAAAATAAAATAAAATGGTAGGTGAGAAATCAGTAAATTATTTTATTTTCTTGAAATACTGAATGAATTTTAATTTGGGAAATGAAAAAAGAAGAAAGCAAGCAAGCAAGAAGGAACAAGGAGAAAATTGTTAGGTTCTAGGCTAAGCTTCCAAGTGTACACATTTATCGCTTGGCTATACAAATTTAGATTTTGCAAGGAAAAGTGCAGTGTTGTGCTGATAGAACTCATACACTGTGATAGATAATATCACAGTCATTCTGTATTTTGTAAGACATTTGTGTTAGGAAATCTTTTGTTCTCTGCAATTAGTGCTTTGTGTATCTTAATTAACTTAATGCCCATCAATTAGCAGGTATCGTTCCCAACCTAAAAAGCAAATTTCAGTAAATTGTGCATATAAACGCTAGGTTATGAAGTAGTTCTTTCCAATCTCATTGTATTGTTGAATACTGTTGATGGTGGTGATAACAGAGTATAATAATTTATTTTTTGTATACTATGTAACAGGTACGTGCTTTTTCAACTTAATAACAAATCAATGAGGGAAATATTAAGCCTCAATGTTGCAGCTGTAAAGACTGAAGTAAAAATTTTATTTAACCTTTCATAAAGATTATAAACATTATAAGAAATATTTGGTGAATTTCAACCCAGTTTCCCTATACTTTTTCTATTATTCCATGTTGACTCGTTAAAAGCAAGATTAACAGATGTTAATGAAGAAAATGATAAATAGAATGAAAGTTAATCTAAAGTCTGTTGTTTTAGAACACTTAAAAATGGGTTTTTTAAATGGTAATATAACAGGTAATGGTTTATGTGGTAAGACATTTGGAATTGAGTGGTCACATGTCATTAGGAAATTGGGGTTAAAATGATGTTCTTTTGAATGAGAATGGAAAAACATGCACCCTAAAAGATCTTATATTTGGGATTAAGAGCAATATGCATGCCATAAGACATATTAAATAATTTGTTCACATTTTTGAAAATGAGATGTTATTTTATAGTGCATGGATACTGTGGTTTGTGGTGTGTATCTTTGGAAGTTTTGCTGGGCACAGAGACCAAAACTTGCTAATTTGATGGCGTTAATGACCTACTCGGGGAACAGGGAGTGTTGGTTAAATGATATTTTATTAGTGAGCAATCTTGGCTAGCTGTGGACATTTCAGGAGATTTGGAACCAAATATGTGTGCAAATACTATTTACAAGATGTGTAACTTCAGAAAATTTACTAAATCTCTCAGGCTTCATGTTCTTTGAATGATACTCAATGTATGGCAGTAATAGCTCATATTTAAAATGTCAGGCATATAGGAAACTTTCAATCATATTAGCTCTATTCTTTCAGCTCCCTCCACTACTTGTTTGATCTATGCTGCTTCCAGGCTCTGAAAGGATCTCTATTTTTTCTCCTCTCTCCAGTTACAGATGAATCTTTCTTAACATTTTAGTAATATATTTACATATGTGATTATCATGGAAAATATGAAAACATTTATGTCAGTGGGTAGCCAGTTTGCTTTCCATCTTGCACACTATTCCTGATAACTTCAATAGAATAAACTTGTTCTACTCTATTAGATGGAAGAGGGAAGGAGAAATGCTTATCCCATATTTAGAGCTGACAGAGCAGAAACAAAAAGTAAAATGAGGAGGGGAGAGGGAGAGAGGGAGAGAGGAAGGGAATGAGGCGGGGAGATAACGGGTGAGCAAGCAAGCACACAGTATTTAGATTGATTGGGAGAGAGAGAGAGATCTACCTGCTGACCAGGAGCAATTCCCATTATTGAACAAAAAGCAAGAAGTGTGACTGGGAAGCTTCTGGGACTTAATTTCATTAGAAAAAAAAATTGCAGAGGAAAAAGCACAGAAAACTCCTAAAATATCAATATATAATATGGATAAGAACACCTCATTTAGATAAACTGAGTAATTAATTACTGAAACAAAAACCAAGACCGTCATCTGTGAAACAGCTTATTTTACACAATTAATTATTCTCTGTCATATGGTTGAATACAGACCAATTGTAAAGAGAGACTGCTGTGGAGCAGTTTTGAACAGAAGAACTTGTGCTGAACACTGACATTCCATCTCTGAGAGAAATCATTGAAGATATTCAGGTGAAGGATTAACAAAACTGCCCTAGTTTTCAATGTATATTTTCATGTTTATTGAAATATTACTATCTAACGACTTTCTTCAATAAATTGGGCAAGTATCTATCTATCTATCTATCTATCTATCTATCTATCTATCGCTCTATCTTTTTAAGAGCTAGGGTCTCACTCTGTCACCCAGGCAGTGGTATGACCTTGGCTCACTGTAGCCTGAAATTCCTCAGTTCATGTGATCCTCCCACCCCAGCCTCCTGAGTAGCTAGAACTATGGGTGCATGCCACCACAACTGGACAGTGTCTGTATTTTTTTTTGGAGAGACAATGTCTCGCTATGTTGCTCAGGCTGGTGTCAAACTCCTGAGCTCAACTGATCCTCTTACCTCAGACTCCCAGACTGTTGGAATAACAAGCATAAGCCATTGTGCCCAGCCTATATTTAAAATTTGCTTAATAAAAAAAACTGTATTTACTTGAATATTATGACCGTCTGACTTTAAAATAAATTCTACTATCAAAAGCTACAAGTGTGGGTCATGGCAGTTCATATCTGTAATCTCAGCAGTTTGGGAAGCTGAGGTGGAAGGATCACTTGAGCTGGAGAGTTCAAGACCCATCTGGACAACATAGTGAGATCCCCTTTCCACAAAAAGAAAAAAAATTAGCTGGGCGTGGTGGGAGGCTGAGGTAGGAGGATCACTTGGGCCTAGGAAGTTGAGGCTGCAATAAGCCTTGATTGTGCCATTATACTTCAGAGTGAGACCCTGTCTTAACAACAACAATAATGACAACAACAACAACAAAAACCACTAAAAAGCTGCAAGCAGCTACCCTAAGCTATCAAAAATATCAACAGATTATCTACAATCAAGAGCCTTTGAATCTTTTGAATTCCAGATAAAAAAAAATATTGGAGAGAAAAGCCATTTGTTAATAGCTAATCTTATGATAATTTTATAAGCAGAAAATCTAAATGAGATTGTGAAAACAGCTAAGCTGTTCTGAGCACTCATTCTGTATTTGGCATTATGGTAGTATATTATAGGTTTTTCTATTAAATTGATTAGGTGACCTCATTGCTTTGAAACCAGTTCCTTAAAACCCCACAGTGGCAGCAGAAAGTCACACCAATGTGACCACAAGGAATTGGTTATTTTTCTTTTTCAACTTTTATTTTATATTCAGGAGGCACATGTGCAGGTTTGTTGCCTGGGTACATTGCCTGATGCTGAGGTTTGGGGCGTGAATGACTCTGTCATCCAGGTACTGAGCATAGTACCCAAAGGACTGCTATGTTCTTAGTATTTCTTTTTTTTTTTTTTTTTTTTTTTTGAGGCGGAGTCTCGCTCTGTCGCCCAGGCTGGAGTGCAGTGGCCGGATCTCAGCTCACTGCAAGCTCCGCCTCCCGGGTTTACGCCATTCTCCTGCCTCAGCCTCCCGAGTAGCTGGGACTACAGGCGCCCGCCACGTCGCCCGGCTAGTTTTTTTGTGTGTGTTTTTAGTAGAGACGGGGTTTCACCGTGTTAGCCAGGATGGTCTCGATCTCCTGACCTCGTGATCCGCCCGTCTCGGCCTCCCAAAGTGCTGGGATTACAGGCTTGAGCTTAGTATTTCTTATTACTTTAAAATTCTTTACTCAAATGCTTATCTCTAGCCCCAGATTTCAGGAGTACTTTTGTTTGGCTGAATAAAGACAAGACTATGTCAGGAATAGATTAGATGCTATTTTCCACTTTGGAAATTCGTTATACCAGGTATATTTTCTTGATGCTCATGCGTAACTTCCATTAGCATTAATGAGAGTTGCATTCATGCATGGAGTGGAGAATAGATCCATTATCTCTAAAGGGCAGTTTCCTTTTTAATATGTTACTCAACTTTTATTACATGTTTCCTTTTTGTTTATATTACAGAGTCACTCCTTTATTTATAGAAAGGGGTATATAACTGCAGGATTAAACACTTTTGCTGGAAATTTCTTCAACAGTTTTTAGGCCACAATGGTGTGGAACTGTCACAACTAATTTTTGAAGTCTCTCTTCTTGTAAAACTGTTAACATTCTGGATGCATTTGGATCCAATAAAATAATTTTGATTTAAATTAGACAATCACTCCAGTAGTTACTGAATTAATTGTTCATATTCAGCATCATTTTCAAATGTACAAGTAGTTTCCCCAGCAACTTAACCTGATGTTTGAGTAGAAGGGAAAATAAGCTATTCATGAAAACTTAGGTCTTTCTATCGTGTTGGGCCAACTTGTATAGTCACCACTAAAATATTTTGGATTTATTTTTATTTTATTTTGTTGTGTTTTGTTTTATTTTATTTTATTTTATTTTAACAGGGTCTGGCTGTGTCACCCAGGCTGGAGTGCAGTGGTGCAATCTTGACTCACTGTAACCTCCACCTCACAGGCTCAAATCATCCTCCCACTTCAGCCTTCCAAGTACCTGGGACTACAGATGTGTGGCACCAGGCCCGGCTAAGTTTTGTATTTTTTGTAAAGATGGGGTTTCGCCATGGTACCCAAGCTGGTCTTGAACTCCTGAGCTCAAGCAATCTGCCCACCTCAGCCCCACAAAGTGCTGGGATTACAGGCATGAGCCCCTGCACCCAGCCGAAAATATTTTGTGTTTTAAAATGTAGTTTAAATCTCAAAAGAAAAGAAAGAGAGAAAAGAAAGGAATTATAATGTTTTTGTGAATTGTTATTAGGATAAGTTTAAATAATAGTAGAAAATAATAGTAAAGATTGTACAATTATCTCCTATATTCCCCACTTCCATATGGATTTCCTCTTAGATATCCCTTCATCACTGCTATGAATGATGAAATGAACCAGCCTTCAACAAGACGACAATTTATTGATATAAACCATAAAATGTTAATACTTTACTGTCTCATGTGCTAAACAATACTATGTTGAATCAATAAAGTATCACTTACACACATAACATTCCTTCCATGTTACTTTGTTGTAAAATATTAATGAAACAGCTTTTGATGTTTGTCATTGCTTTATAATAATTAATGCATAAATTATATTTCCATTTAAACAATTAGAGCATGGAAAATAATGAATCCCTACTGACTAACCTTTCAAACCTGTTCCCTTTTTAGTTGTCTTCTGATGAAAACATGGCAGATGTATTCTCATTGCTTCAACCCACTCCTTGAAGACATCCTGATTCTTTAACTCACGACCTTCCACTAATATATCAAAGGGCCTTAAATCTTTTATGATTGTGGGCTCTAAATCCAATATGACTGTTGTCCTTTTAAGAAGAGGAAAACTTGGAAATAGACAAAGATACATTAAGGAGAAGGCCATGGGAAGACAGAGGCAGAGAACTGGCACGATGTATTTATAAACCAAGGAATGTCTAGTATGGCTGGCAAGCATAGAAGAGGCAAGGAAGAATTTTTTTTCCAGAGACCTCAGTGGAACCATGGCCCTGCCTAGACCTTTTATTCCCCTGATTTCTAGCCTCTAAAACTATGCAAGAATATGTTAATGTTGTTTCAGCCACTCAGTTTGTGGTATTTTTTACCATAGTCCTAGAAATCTAATATACCTGTTAAGGTGATGTATGCCAAATTTCTCTACTGTAAAGCTACTCCCTTATTAAAAGAGCTACTGTAAAGCTATCCCCTTATTTTCACACAAATCACTAAATCCACTCCACATTCAAGGGGAAGGAAATTTAGCTTTATCATCTAGAGGAAGGAGTGTCAAATAAATTGTGGACACATGGTAAAACCACCACAACGACTAGTAAATGCTTTTGGGAAATATGTCAAGTCTTGGAAAATATTCTGTTTCTCTTAAAAGGTTTGAATTTTAGTATTCATCAGTGGATTTTGCCTGCAACAGTTATTAGTGTAGTGTTCTAATGGTGATTTCCTATTTCCCTTATTCCTTCTTTATTTACTAATTGGAATTATTCTCTAAAGGGATTGTTCATTTTCCCTATGTGTTTATTGAATTATTTATAGGAGAGGAGAAAGGATATATAAATATATATTGTATTCTTTGGATTTATAATTCAATATGATCTTCATCTATTGTACTTACAGAAGTGGTTCCGGCTTTGATCATTGGGAACTCTTAATGTTTCAGTTCTGTACCCCTTTCATAGGGACTGTCACCTCTTCTCCCTTTCTTGAGCACATTCTAACTTTGTCTTACTACAAGATACTCTAGGCTTATCAAGCATTTCCTTAGCTCCAGTCGTAGAATCATAACTGATGTATTGTACACATATCTATATTATGGAACCTGTCTATCTTTAGACATTGTAGAATAAACGTAAGTTCTCACTGATACCTCTGAAGCACACTCAGCAGCACAAGGCTCATTCTAGCCTTTCTTCCTTCCTTATTTGTAACATTTTTCTCTGGCAGAGGGAAACTGGGTCCCATTATGTACAATTTATTTAGCTATATGTTCAACTCTAGATACATGTAAAGTAGTTTTAGAATTGCTAATTTGTATTAGCAATTCAAAGTTTGCGAGGAACAAATTTACCAACAAGAGAATAGTTGTGTACTGTTCTTTTTGTCTTTAGCCTTACAATATCCAGTCAAGGCTGTTCTAAAGTTATTTAGGTCAGCTCCTTTCCCTCTCCATGCCCTTCAGTAAAGCTGCCAAATGCATGTAGTTTAATAAGATTTGTCACAGTCTACATTCCATCCTGTGATCCCCCCGACATCCTTATTGATTCTTTTAAATTTATAAACAGTAAAATTCAATCTTTGTTGTATGTAATTCTGTTTTGACAAATGCATAGAGTCACGTACCTACCACCCCAGTACTATGTAGAAAAGTTCCATCACTCCAAAACGTCCCTTCTGCAGGCCACTTTGTAGGCAACTGTTTGTTTTACTCCCAGTCTCTGGTACCACTGATCAACATAATCATACAATGTATATCCCTTTGTTCTAACTTCTGTTGCTTAATGCAACATATTAAAAATTATCAATGTTGTGTGAATAATAACTTATTTTTATTGCTGAGCAGTATTTCATTGTATAGATGTGGCACCATTTACTCATTGAAGTACATCTGTGTAAATAATAGAGGTGGGATTGTTGGGTCATATGTTAAGTATATATTTGACTTTGTAAAAAAGTACCTGTCTTTCAAAATGACTATACCAATTTTGCATTTCCACCATCAATGAACAAGGATCTCTGTTTCTTACATCCTAACCAGTATTTGATATTGTCAGCTTTTCTCTCCCTCCTTCCCTCCACTCCTTCTTTCTTTCCTTCCTTCCTTCCTTCCTTCCTTCCTTCCTTCCTTCCTTCCTTCCTTCCTTCCTTCCTTCCTTCCTTCTTTCCTTCCTTCCTTCCTTCCTCACTTCCTTTCTTCCATTCCAATAGATTTCTAGAATATCACATGTGGCTTTTATTTTTCCATTTCTCTAATGACTCATGTACCGAGTGTCATCTCACTTGCTTATTTGCTATCCACATATCTTTTTTGGAGAAGTGTCTGTTCAGATCTTTTGCCTACTTTATCTCTTTTAGAGATGAGGCCACACTATATTGCCCAGGCTGCAGTGTCATGATTACTCACAGATGATATTATAAGGCACTCTAGTCCTGAATTCATGGGCTCAAGCATCTACCTGCCTCAGCCTCCTGAATAGCTGTGATATAGGCCATTGCTACTGTGCCTGGCTTTTGCCTATATATTTTTTAACAAGGTTGTTCATTTCCTAATTGTTGAGCTTCAACAGTTTTTTGTATATTGTGGTTACAAGTCCTTTATCAGGTGTGATTTTGTTGTTTATTTCTAAAAACATTATCAAACTAAAGGTTTATGTGGATTTTCATTTATGTTTACCTTTAAGCTTTTTGGTTTTATATTTCACATTTAGGTCTTTTTTGGAATTAATTTTTACAAAAGATGTGAGTTATGTATCAAGAGTCGTTATTTTGCATATGGGCATCCAATTGTTCTAGCACCATTTATTGTAAAGACTATTCTTTCTCTATTGGATATCTGTTCTACCTTTGTAAAAAATCAAACTACATTGATTAGCTGTATTTCTGGGCTCTCTGTTCTGATCCATTAGTCTATGTCTCTGTCTAACTCTATGTTGACACATGCTGCCTTTTTAACTGTGGCTTTACACTAAGTGTTAAACCAGATGGTGTGAGTTCTTCAACTTTGTTCATTTTTATAACCATTTTGACTGTTCTTATTCTTACAGACTTTTAATATGATTTTTAGAAACACATTGTGGATATACTACCTGTGATTTTGGATTGAGATTATTTTGAATCCACTAATTAAATTGGGAAAATTGATATTTCAAAAATATTCAGTCTTCTGTTCTATGAAACTGGTACATCTCTTCATTTCTTTCATCAGTGTTTTGTAGTTTGCAGCATACAGACTTTACAAATATTTTATTAGAATATTTTTGGTGAGTTCTGAAATATATGTATTTTTATATATGCACACACTATATAACATTTACATAGATGCATGTATGTATATAACATACGTAGTGTATATATAGAGAGAGTATAGGATATATGTATATATCTCACACATTTAGGTGATATGTGTATATCCTATATCATATACTCTTTTGCTTTACAGTTATATTTTAGAACAATGAATATAAAAACTTAATTTAATTGGCTTTATTCCATTACTGACATTTTAGGTTCTTTGTGTAGATCTAGGTTTCTGACATATTTTTTTCCCCAACGAACTTCCTTAAACATTGAATAGATACCGTGGCATTAAATCCTCCCAGATTTTCTAGATCTGGAAAAGCTTTAACTTCTTTTTGTTATTGAAGGTGGTTTTATTGAATATTAAATTTTGGGTAGAAAGTTGTTTTACTTTAAGCACTTTAAATATGTCATTGCATTGTTTTTTGATTGCATGCTTTTTTTTTTTTTTTTTCTTTTCTTTTCTCTTTTTTAGAGACAGGGTCTTGCTCTATCAACCAGGCTGGAGTGCAGTGGCAGGATTGTAGCTTATTGCAGTCTCCAACTCCTGGACTAAAGCAATCCTCTCACCTCAGCCTTCTGAGTAGCTGAAACTATAGGCTCTTGCCACCTCAGCTGGTTAATTTCTTAAAGATTTCTTTTAGACACAGGGTCTCACTATGTTGCCCAGGCTGATCTCAAAGTCTTAGCCTCAAGTGATCTTCCTGCTTCAGCTTCTCAAAGTATTGGGATTACAGGCATGAGCCACTGCACCCAGTCTATTGGTTGGATTTCTGAAAATAATTCTGCTATATTTGTTATTCTAGTCCCTCTACAGGTAACATATATTTTATTCTTTGGCTTTCCTCAAGATCTTTGTTTTTGGTTTTAGTGGTTTCAATATTACATATGCTCGGGTTTTTGTTGTTATTGTTTACTTGGTTTGGTTTGGTTATTGTTATCCTGCTTTGTTATTTAACCAGCCTGTTGTTGTCTTTCTTGGATCTGTGGTTTGGTATCTGCCATTAATTTTGAAAAAAAAAAATGGCCATTATTTCTTTAAATATTTTTTCTACTCATTCTTTCTCTTTTCTCTTTCCATATTACCAATTACACAGATATATTACAGCATTTAATATTATCCCATAATGCATGGATGCTCTCTTCTTTCTTTTTTTTCTTCTGTTTACCCTCCACCCATTTATTTCTTTTTCCATTTCAGCTGAGATGATTTTTTCTGACCTACTTTCAAGTTCCCATTTTCCTTGAAAGTTTCAAGTCTTTTTCTATTGTCCATTTTATTTTTCTTATAGACTTTATCTCCACATTGAAATAACCTATCTGATCATGCATGATGTTTATCTTTTTATTAGATACTCTAACATATTCATTATAATTCTTTTAAATTCAAAGTCTGATTGCTTTACTATTTGTGTCACATGTTACTCTAATTCTAATGAAAGTTTGTCTTATCAGATTGAAATTTTTCTTCCCCTTTTGTATGATTTAAAATTTTGGTTGAAATTCATAAGTGTTGTAATTGACAGTAGATAATGTAAATATTTTTTCTGTTTGTCAATATGTATGCCTTTTTTCTGCTAGAACTCGAGTGTGGGGATTTGTGTTAATGTTGCTGGATTTAATGTTTGTTTTTGCTGCTGGGGTTACCTCAGTGCACCACCAGCTTCATATTCTTTTAATGATGCCTTGTGTTTTCGGTGTGGACTAGTATTTAAGAAGGTAATTCTCAATGTGCACTTCTTACTTGGCTTTGGGATTTCCCTTTGCAGTGCTTCCAAGATAGCATCTTTGTCTTGGAGCTCTCCCAGTGTATTCCAATGTAATGATTGCCTGACATGTTGGTATGGTGGTGAGTAGTGGGAATGGAGACCTTTTTTGCATTTGTGGTTCAATGCTGCAACTTACCCTCCTACCCATGTAGCATATATCCTACCCTATCCTTAAAGATAGAGATTTATGGCTTAGCTATTTTTTCTCCACCTGCAATGTAGTTCCGTGAGTGCCCCAAGGTGACAATTTTATTTTTGGCTCTTTAATATGCAGATGTAGGCTTTTATTTTATAGGATTGATAGAAGAGATGATTCTGAATGGAGTTTCAGCAGTAGCTGCTCTTATCCTCAGCCAGAACTGCAAGGAAATCTTTATCAGGATCATTCCTAATTTTCTTTGTGAGGGCCTGGTGGGCTTAATGAAAAATAAGGCTACAAAAATAGTCCCCCTCCCCCCACTCCACCTCCACTATGTCTAAGATCCTTAGGGCTTCTTATTTTCATGCTAGCCACACATGGCCTTTAGCAATTTGTTAAAACATTTTTTTCATAAATTTTTATAGTAATTTATTTGGTGCCTGGTATTATCTACTCCTATAAGCAACTGAACAGGTTCTGGATCTCCCCACATTTTGGATTTGTTGTTTGCCTTATAATCTTAAGTCTATGATAAGCCCAAGAAAAATTTAAAATTTCCTTTTTCCTTTTTTTTTTTTTCCTGCTTGTTATTGCAGGGATGATGCTCTTTATATCTCTTATCATCTCTGAACTTAAACTGGAAGTTTCTATTTATTTCTTTTTAACTGAGTTATAATTCACAGACCATTAAACTAATCATTTTAAAGTATACAGTACAATGATTTTTAGTGTATATACAACATTGTGCAACCACGAGCACTATTTAATTGTAAACATTCTCATCTGCCATAAAAGAATGTCATATGCATTAGCAGTTATTTTGCCTTCCCCATTCCCTCCATTTCCTGATAAACACTAATCTATTTTGTTATAAATTTGTTTAGCCCGGACAATTCATGGAAATGAAATTATATAATATTTAGCATTTTTGTGTTGACTTCTTTCACTTAGTATAATGTTTTCAAGGTTTATGCATATTATACTATTTCATGTTATTTAATGGCTGAATAATGTTCCATTGTATAAATCCACAACATTTTGTTTACTTATTCACTAGTTGACCTTTTCTGCATTTGGATTGTTTCCATTTTTTGGCTATTATAAATAACGCTGCTACAAACATTCATATGAAAGCTTGTTTATGGACATACATGTTCTATCTTTTGAGCATACGTCTAAGACTAGAATTGGCATGTCGTATGGTAACTCTACATTTAATCTTTTGAGAATCTCACCAACTGTTTTCCAAAGTGATTACAGCATTTTACATTCTCATCAGCAATTTATTTGGATTCCGATTTATCCACATCTTTATCACATCTTTATCAACACTCATCTGTCATTTTTATTATAGTCATCTTACTAGATGTGAAGTGTTACCTCATTTTAGTTTTGGTTTGCAATTCCTGAGTGACTGTGTCTCTTTTATGTGCATATTAGCCATTTGTGTATTTCTTTAGGAAAATGTCTATTAAACTATTTTGTCCAATTTTTAAATTGGGTTATTTGACTTTATTATTTAATTGTAATGATTGTTTAATATATTGTGGACAATAGACCATTACAATATATATTATTTGCAAAGGCCTCCCCCCCCCCCCCCATTCTGGGTGCTGTCTTTACTTTCTTAATAGCATCTTTTGAAGAACAAAGTTTTTAAATTTGGATAAAATGTAATTTATTTTTTCTTTGGTTTTGTCATTGTATCTAAGAATATCATTGCATAATCAAAGGCCACAAAGATTTACACTTGTTTGTGTTTTTTTTAACCTACTAGTTAAATAATTTTAGCTTTTACATTTAGATCTTTGATCCATTTTGAGTTAATTTTTGTATTTGATTTGAGGAAGGTGTCCAATTTCACAATTTTCCATGTGACTCTTTAGCTGTTGCAGCATCATTTGCTGGAACAGCACAACAAAATTATTCTTTCTCCTTTGAATTGCTTTATAGAAAATTAGTTGATCAGAAATGTATAGACTTATTTCCAAATCATTAATTTTATTCCATTGATCTGTATGTATATACATGTGTTAATATTACATGACATGGTTTGGCTGTGTCCCTATTCAAATATCATCTTGAATTATAGTTCCCATAATTCCCATGTGTGGTGGGAGGGATCTGGTTGGAGGTAATTGAATCATGAGGGCAGTTTCCCCCATGCTATTCTCATGATAGTGTTTAAGTTCTCATGAGATATCATGGTTTTATAAGGGGCTTCCCCTTCACTCAGGGCTCCTTCTCTCCCCTGCCACCTTGTGAAGAAGTGCCTTCTACCAAGGCTGTAACTTTGCTGAGGCCACTTCAGCCATGTGGAACTGTGAGTCAATTAACTTCTTTCCTTTATAAATCACTCAGTCTTGGGTATTTCTTCAGAGCAGTGTGAAAACAGAATAATACAGTAAATGGTACTGGTAGAATGGGGTGCTATCTTAAGGATACCCAAAAATGTGGAAACAACTTTGTAACTGGGTAACAGGCAGAGATTGAAACAGATTGGAGGGCTCAGAAGAAGACAAGAAAATGTGAGAAACTTTAGAATTTCCTAGAGACTTGGAGGACTCAGAAGACAGGAACATGTGGGAAAGTTGGATACTTCCTAGAGACTTGTTGAATGGCTTTGACCAAAATGTTGATAGTGATATGGACAATAAAGTCCAGGCTAAGGTGGTATCAGATGGAGATGAGGAAGTTGTTGGTAATGGGAATAAAGGTGACCCTTGCTATCCTTTAACAAACAGACTGACAGCATTTTGCCCTGCCTTAGAGATCTGTGGAAATTTGAACTTCAGAGAGATGATTTAGGGTACTTGGGGGAAGAAATTTCTAAGCAGCCAAGCATTCAAGAGGAAGCAGAGCATAAAACTTTGGAAAATGTTCAGCTTGACAACGCTATAGAAAAGATAAACACATTTTCTTTGGAGAAATCCATGCTGGCAACAGAAGTTTGCATAAGTAACGAGGAGCAGAATGTTAATTACCAAGACAATGGGGAAAATGTCTTCAGGGCATGTCAGAGACCTTTACAGCAGCCCCTTCCATCACAGGCCAGGAGGCCTAGGAGGGAAGAATGTTTTCCTTTAATGGGCCCAGGGCCCTCATGCTCTGTGCATCCTCTGCTCTGTGTCCCAGCTGCTTCAGCTCCAGTTGTGCCTAAAAGGGACCATTGTTCAGCTTGGGCTGTTGTTTCAGAGGGTGAAAACCCCAAGCCTTGCCAGCTTTTATGTGGTGTTGAGTCTGTGGGTGCACACAAGTCAAGAACTGAGGTTTAGGAACCTCTGCCTAGATTTCAGAAATGTATGGAAATGCTTGGATGTCCAGGCAGAAGTTTGCAACAGGTTCAGAGCCCTCATGGAGAATATCTGCTAGGGCAGTGCAGAAGGGAAATATGGGGTTGGAGCCCCCACACAGAGTCATCATTGGGACACTGCCTAGTGGAGCTGTGAGAAGAGGGCCACTGCCCTCCAGACCCTAGAATGGTGGATCAACTGACAGCTTGCATTGTGCACCTGGAAAAGCCACAGACATTCAATGCCAGCCCATGAAAGCAGTCAGGAGGAGTTTTGTACCTTGCAACATCACATAGGCGGAGCCATCCCAGGCCATGGGAGTCTACTACTTGCATCAGTGTGACCCAGATGTGAGACATGGAGTCAAAGGAGAACATTTTGGAACTTTAAGGTTTAATGATTTCCCTGTTGGATTTCAGACTTGCGTGGACCCTGTAGCCCCTTTTTTTGACCAGTTTCTCTCATTTGGAATGGGTGTATTTGCCCAATGTTCGTAGCCCCATTGTATCTAGGAAGTGACTAACTTGCTTTTGGTTTTACAGGCTCATAGACAGAAGGGACTTGCATTGTCTCAGATGATATTTTGAACTTGGACTTTTGGGTTAATGCTGGAATGAGTTAAGAATTTTGGGTACTGTTGGAAGGGCATAATTTTGTTTTGAAATATGAGGACATGAGATGTGGTAGGGGCCATGGTTGGAATGATATGACATGATGTGATGATATGAATGAAATGATTTGACAGTGTCCCCACCCAAATATCATCTTGAATTTTAGTTCCCATAATCTCCATGTGTGGTAGGAGGGACCAGGTAGGAGGTAATTGAATCATGGGGGCAATTTTCCCCCATGAGAATGCTTATTCTCATGATAGCAAATTTTCACAATAAGGGGCTACCCCCTTCATTCAGGACTCGTTCTCCTGCCATCCTGTGAAGAGGTGCCTTCTGCTAAGATTGTAAGTTTCCTGAGGCTTCCCCAGACATGCAGAACTGTGAGTCAATTAAACCTCTTTCCTTTGCAAATTACCCAGTTCTGGGTATTTCTTCATAGCAGGATGAAAACAAAGTGATATACCACATAATAGTGATTACTGTAGCTTTATATTAAATTTTGAAATCAGGAAATGGGAACACTTCAACTGTATTGTTTTTCAAATTTCTTTACTCTGAATGTCTTGCATTTCCTTATGAATTTTAGAATCATCCTGTCAATTTTTACAAAAAAACCCAGTTTGAGATTTGCTAGGAATTACATTGATTATGTAGATCAACTTGAGGATACTTTATTTTTAAACCATTTTACCTGGCCTAATTTATCCCATAGCTAAGTTATTTAAATTAATTACAATGTCATTATGTAGGAATGAAAGGAGATAACTTGAGAAGAAATAAAATGAAGTAAAATGGTTGTAAGGGATGGTCAGGAATATACTTCAGCTTGAGCAATAGTTTCCAAATGCTTATGGATCACTGGTTCCACTGTGAAAAATTATCTTTTCCAGGATCAAAATGGGGTATACTAAATGACTTTTTTATTCAGAAATTATATTTTTCTTGCTTTTGGTGTTATGATGTTTAGTGTTTCTTGTTTAATGTTATGATTTTAATATTAAAATCACACTACGCTGAAATAGCATATTTTAATTTCATGATATTTTCAGCTCCTTATCTGTTTGACATATTATTATTTTCTCTTCTAAGTGGCCTAAAAGCTTCAAATTCTGGAATCTATCTATTACAGATATCAAAATAATCTCTGTATCAGTCAAGGCTCTTAGTTGTATGAAACAGAAAATAACTCTGGATAATTGAAAAAGAGAAAGAATTCATTAGAAAGATACTGGATAGTTCATTAACTCTCTAGGAGGGGTTCAGAAAACTATGGCAGGGAGCTTCCATTGTCACTCTGCTGGTCACATATTGTAATTAGAGCCTACACCACAGGAAGTTTCCAGAAAGGCTCTCATAGTCACATTTTGAGAATATGAATATGCCACCATATTACAGTGTTAAAACCTGGAACTTACAATGGAAACTTTTTAAAGCTCCGGTTTAGTCTAAAGCTCTTTGTGATCATTCAATTAAATTAGACGAATGTGCATTGACCACCCACTATGAACACTTGGCCAGGTTCCGATCATGAGCTGTGCTATGTTTGATTTGGCTTGCAAACAACTTAGACATATTAAATGTGTTTCTTTGCCTACCATTGAATGAGGAAGGGGAACTCTTCGACTTTGTTGGGTTTTGATATTAAACAGCACATCCCTGAAAGCCCTGCTGCACCTGATATATACAGAGAGAACAGGAAAAAGGATAATTATAATCAGACTTCTACTGGCTGTGCTTAAGATCAACAAATCAGCAGAGTGCCAATCAGCGCATTTCTGCAGAAGCTTGAGATGGGAACTTCCCTTTTCTCACAGCAAGATTACTGGTTTGTGAGAAACAAATAACCCTTGCATGCCTTTCCAACCTCTAGTGTCCCCACTTCAAAATAAAGCAAAAAATAAAAAAACAAACACACACATACAACAAACAGGAAGTGCAAAAGTGGTCTCCTGTGGTGTTAAATATAAGGAATGTGTTTAAGACGTTGTACTTAGGAGTTCTTTGTGGCAGGCAGACAAACCAGCTAATGCAGCAAAACAGTCAACACTTACAAATTTGTTTATGTGTTATGGTAAAGGTCTTAGGCAAGAAGCATTGTGTGTTGATGGCAAACTTACCTTGTGTTTCATGTTATGTACACGGTTTTTTTGTGGTTCCTGAGACTACCTTTGTCCATGTCAAAATAAAATCTCTGTTGGTAGTATTAATATAAACTCTTTGTCATGGGAACGCAAAATGTCTGAGAGAGTTATAGTGGTTTATTTTTAAATGATATGCAGTGTAACAAGTTCGGGCTTATTATTTTTAGTAAGTAGCACTGTTACATTAAATTTGTTTTGTTATCATACACAAATACTTAAAAAGTAAAATTAATTCTTGACTTTTTACATGAAATAATTTTAAGATATTCTAAAGTTAAGCAATTTTTAATATGCAGTAAAATTAACTTAGAGAAAGTTATTTAGAGAAAATGTCAATATTTTCTAACTCAGTGCATTTGGGGTAGAAAAAATAAGTGTTAGGATATGTTTTCCATTGGTGTATGTGCAAGTACATATGAGGGTGTTTGTGCATGCATGCATCTATGGTAGGGTAGTGATGACAAGATGCTTTTTTAAAAATAAAAGATTAAAGGCCCTTAGTAAGCGTACTAGTTACCTACTGCTGCATAACAAATTACTCCAATTAACTAATTAAAACAAGAAACATTTATTATCTCACAGAGTTGAGAGGGTCAGGAATCTGGGGCAGTTTAGTTTGGTGATTCTGGCAGTGAGTCTCTTAGGAGGTTACAATCAAGATGTCAGCTGGGCTTATGTTCATCTGAAGGCTTGGCAAGGCCTGGAGAATTCACTTCCAAAAAAGCTCATTCAACATAGCTGCTATCTGGCTGTTGTCCTCACTGGCTCTTGGCGGAAGCTTCACTTTCTCTCCATGTGGACCTCTTCATAGTGCTGCATAAGTGTCCTTGCAACATGGCAGCTAGCTTCTCATAAACTAAGCAATCCAAGAATCCGAGTAACACAGATGCCACAATGTCCTTCATCATCTAGTCTTGATAGTCACACTCAATATTCTATTGAACACACAAATCAGATCTATCCAATGTGGTGGGAGCTATGTAGGTCATGTCAACGAAGAAGTTGGGATCCTGTGGGGCCATCTTGGAAGCTAATTTGTTATAGCGAGTATAAAGGTTTTAACAGAGGCTTAAGACCCTTTTCACCTTGCCAGATTACCTATTTTCACCTAAAGTTAAGATGCTCTATGTTAGTGTGTTAGTCAGCGTTCCCTAGGGGGACAGAGCTAATGGGATATATAGGGAGTTTATTAGGTATTCACTTACACAGTCACAGGGTCCCACAATAGGCTGTCTGCAAGCTTGAGAAGCAAGGAGAGCCAGTCCGAGTCTCAAAACTGAAGAACCTGGAGTCGGATGTTTAAGGACAGGAAGCATCCAGCAAGGGAGAAAGATGTAGGCTGGGAGGCCAGGCCAGTCTCGCCTTTGCACTTTCTTCTTCCTGCTTTATATTCACTGGCAGTTGATTAGGTTGTGCCCACCAGATTAAGGGTGGATCTGCCTTCCCCAGCCCACTGACTCCAATGTTAATCTCCTTTGGCAACACCCTCACAGACACACCCAGGATCAATACTTTGCCTTGTTCAATGCAATCAAGTTGACAGTATTAATCATCACAGTTGGTGTACTGGATCTTATTGTTTTGCTGAAAGAAAAAAAGAAATAATCAGGGTTCTAAACCAGGCTAGGTTACACAACTGATCCTATTACACTATTGAAATGAATGGCATATAGCTCTGGTTTCCTCAAATTATAAAATAATTGTTTATCATCTGTGAGAAACAATATTGCCAAACATTCAGATGATTGAGGCATTTTTTAAATATAAGATGGTTAAAACGACAAGACACAGTGTCTATCATTTGACATATCTTTAGTATTTTTAAAACATAACTGTAATTTTCTAATAAATATGTATTAATCAAAAAAGGAAATATAAGCAGCAGAAAGAACTGAGTGTTACATGCCAGAAAGCTGTACTTTAATTCGTGATGCTCACAGCTGGGAGATATAACTAGTTAGTTGTCCAACTAGTTGATCATTGTTATAATTTTAGAGCAGAAACAAAGAACAAAACTGATAAAACTATCTGCTGTGCTTAAATTTGCATTCATTAAATTTGGGGGTGATTTCTTTTTATTCTTTTTATTCTCAAGTGTATACATTTTATTCCAAATAAGTAAAAAACAAAACAAACATACCTTTATTATGCTTTCCAACATAATAGGTTCTCTTTTAGTTATAAATATTTATAATTTAAAATTTTCCCAATTAGTTTTTAGTAAATTTAGAGCCATTGCCACCCACAAAAGTAGCCTTAAAAATATTACATTAAAATATTGGGGAATAACACACTAGGCTTAATACCTGGATGATTAAGTAATCTGTATGGCAACCCCCCACAACACAAGGTAACCTATGTCACAAACCTACACATATACCCCTAAACTTAAAATAAATAAATAAATAAGTTAATTAATTAAATAAACAAGTAAAGGAATAGGGTGTGACATCTGAAGAAATTTTAAAACAAGGCCCGGCGCAGTGGCTCAAGCCTGTAATCCCAGCACTTTGGGAGGCCGAGACGGGCGGATCACGAGGTCAGGGGATCAAGACCATCCTGGCTAACACGGTGAAACCCCGTCTCTACTAAAAAATACAAAAAACTAGCCGGGCGAGGTGGCTGGCGCCTGTAGTCAGCTACTGGGGAGGCTGAGGCAGGAGAATGGCATAAACCCGGGAGGCGGAGCTTGCAATGAGCTGAGATCTGGCCACTACACTCCAGCCTGGGTGACAGAGCGAGACTCCGTCTCAAAAAAAAAAAAAAAGAAATTTTAAAAAAGGTATTTAATTTCAGAATTTTATAATAGTCCTTCATTTGGGGAGGGGTGTAGATATCTGAGATCCAGGGTAAAAGTGTTTTAAATAGTGAACAGCTGACCCGCAGCTAGCTAGAATGGGTTCATACAGAGATTCAGGATTACCAAGCTTGAAGATATGTTTTCATTCAATAAAGACATTATTTCTTGGACTTACATTGTTCATGTCCCATTTCTTAATACATGTTGGATTTTATTTGATGTATACAATTTATCAATAATACATAGAAATATGTGGCCTTGCTATTTACACTGAACCAAAAATGCCAGCAAACATTAACAAATATATTACTTTAACTCTGGCAAGTACACTCATAAATTCCTCTTACCACTCAATACCTCCACCATCTAATTCAGTTTTGCTGCAAGAATCCACCATGCAGAATATCTTTATATTTAAAAAGAATAACAACTTATTTGCCAGCTCTTTCTATTGTAAAAAGTAACTAGAGAATAGGGGTAATGGTGTGTTTCTGGAAAAAAAATTGCAGGACAATCTGACTTTTCTTTTCTCTCTGTTCTCCTACTAGAGAAAAGATAAATTGGGAATAAAATATCTATTTCTACGGGAAAGAGTCTCATAATAAAACAACTCTTTAGAGAGGACACAAAAATGGCCTAACCACCTTGAAAGAGTTATTTTAAACTCTATTACATTCTGAAGTATTATTTCTAAATGGAAGCTTTTTCTTGCTTGATAGCTTTGATTTTCCAATATTGTATATGATTGCTTGCCTTACTGTGTAAATTCAAATTTCAAAAGGAATTTTATTTTTCTCCAAGAATATTCAGGTTGTGTTTTCTTTCTTGTTTTAACCTTGATTTCATTTTTAGTCAGAATATTAACATTTTTAGAGCATGACTTTAAGACATTTGGATAATTCTTTTATCTACCTTGACATGATTTTATTGATGATAAAATATGAAAGTATTTTTGCTTAATGGAAGAAATGAAAGTTTAAAGTGGTTTCAGGCCGGATTTGTTGGCTCATGTCTGTAATCCCAGTGTTTTGGGGGACCAAGGTAGGTGGATCACTTGAGCCCAGGAGTTTGAACCAGCCTGGGCAAAATGGCCAGACCTCTATCTCAACAAAAAATACAAAAGTTAGCTGAGTGTGCAGGTGCACGCCTGTAGTCCCAGCTACTCTGGAGGCTGAGGTGGGAGGATCACTTGAGCCTGGGAGATGGAGGTTGCAGTGAGCTGAGATCACACCGTTGCACTCGAGCCTGGGTGACAGAGTAAGATAGTGTCTCAAGAAAAAAAAAAGATGTTTCAGGTGCTTTGTATATATTGTTAAGTTACTCAATTTTATGACTTTTTAATATTGCTTATCACCATAAAATGAGTTTCATATTGTTAAACATTATTCATAATAGATATAAACCTTTTATCAACAAAAAGGAAAAAATTTCTAAGATTTTGATTTAAACACTACTTACTTTAAAATTTATGCAGCCTCAGATAAAACAAGAATATTCCTGAGATGCTAGTTAAGTCTTTCTTGATCAAATGTTTTGGATCTAATTAATTCCAGAAGGATCATCTAACACGGATCTACTGTAAGTTGAATTTTTTCTGTGTTAGCAAATATAACATTTAAGATGATGATAAAAAAGGGATACTTCAGAATGAGCAATGTCTGAATCTGGTTGAAATTTTCATGGTGCATTCTTCTAACTGAAAGTTACCTACAGTGTATTTGGGGTTAAAGAGAAAGGGAGCATATGTGGTCAGTCATAGTTTCTGGTCAGACCTTGCAAAGTCTTAATAGGCTATACTGAGAAATTTTATCTTCTGTATAAGATTGGCATTTTAAGAAGTTTGCTCTGAAGTTGTATGGAGAAGCAATTGAAGGCTGGAGGGTGATTGAAGGAGACATATTAGACAACCATTACAGTATTTCAGGTAGGAGGTGACAACTGTTTGGACCAGGATGGTGGCAGTGGGTGTGGAGATAAGACCATCGATTCCTTAGAAGCTAAAACTGATGGAAATTTGGAGATAGATTTGATGTAAGAGAAGAAAGAGACGCTCAAGATCGTTTCCAAAGCTTTCATTTTATATATCTGGGTTGCTAGTCCTGCCAGTCATTGAGAGGTGGCTCCTGTGTTACAGACCAACAGCGTAGGTTGAGATCCCAGTCAGGAAGACTCTACACCAAAAAGAATAAAGTGGCTTTTAATATTAGTTCACTTTTGGCTAAGTTTTCAAAATGCACCTGTATTGCTACCATAACATATGAGAAGTTAGTTCATGGGCTGTTCTGGAATTTCCAGGTCAATTTTTTTTTCAACTGAATTGATTAATTAGTCCAGGAAGACAATGATGTTGATTATTTTCCTTTTTATCAAAATAACTGGCTGTTTATCTGCCCTGAGGCTTAGTTTTGCCATTTCTAGAAATGGCAAACAGATCCTATCCATTCCTTGTTGTTGTACTTTCTTTTAATGCCCAAAGTAAAGTTCAGAAGATTTCTTGACATAGCTAGATAATTATTGCTTGCCAGGGAATCATTAAAAGTTTTCTCAGAGCAAGAAAATAAACTGCATTTTAAATAGTATGGTTTTTAATGATCCTGATGTTGGTGGATGGGTTCTGTCTTTAAAAGGCCAGGCGTGGTGGCTCACGCCTGTAATCCCAGCACTTTGGGAGGCCCAGGTGGACAGATCATGATCTCAGGAGATCGAGACCATCCTGGTCAACATGGTGAAACCCCGTCTCTACTAAAATACAAAAAATTAGCTGGCCGTGGTGGCACGTGTCTGCAGTCCTAGCTACTTGGGAGGCTGAGGCAGGGGAATCGCTTGAACCAGGGAGGCGGAGGTTGCAGTGAGCTGAGATGACACCATTGCACTCCAGCCTGGTGACAGAGTGAGACTCTGTCTCCAAAAAAAAAAAAAGAAAAAGACAAAAGTTTCTCCTTTTCTTTGCTACCTCTATCACCTCTTTCCCCAATAAAAAATAGGCCTCAGCATAACCCTTAGGAAAAATATTCCTTAGCTATCTCTTTTTAGAGCACTTTTGCTCCCTTGCCACCCAAAAAGAAATAGATGTGGGGTCAGGCAATGTAGGGGAAGTTGTAGGAGGCGGAATCATTACTTTTACTGTTTTTTTTTTTTTTTTTCCTATGGGAATTCCTTCCCTCTCATTAACCTCTGCAATTTAACATTTGTACCAAGCTATCAAAAATGAGCTAACTATTATTTTCACCCCAAAGTGAAGAATCTCAAGGTCCACTCACAATTGTGGAATAGAATGAAACTGATGAGTTAGGATTATACTGTCTGGCTTCATTCAATGAATTTGGTCCAACATTTTCCAGGTTCTTCTAAATCCTCTTTATTTGTCTTTTTAGAAAGGCTAGTTTATCCAGTAATTTGAACTATGCAATAATTTTCTCTGCTTCGTTTCTATCTTGTGAAAGGCTAAGCTAATTTATATTGCACTTTTTGGTCAATGTTCAAGTAAATCTTTTCAAGCCTGTGTCCTATATTTCAATAAAAAATGTTGTTTGAAATCTGACTTGGTGGACTCTCTTTGCGTCACTCACAAGGCATTCTAATTGAAAATCTGTCTTTTCTGAACTTCATGTCTTTAGCTCCCGCTTCAAGCCATGTGTTCTTTTCTGCTTCCTTCCATCTTTGTGTAATTACTATTTGCAATAAAATGGAAAAAATTAATTAACAATGAACAATTGTTACGAGTTTCAGTGACCTTGTAACAATTTTCAAAGCCCTCTTAGTGAAGAACTTAACATTTATTTGAGAAGAGTCAACTGTATATTGCAGGTGGAAGAGGATCTGAATATCTAGTATATGAATTGAACCATTATGCAAATTGAGGAATAAAGGATTTGTTTGTTGCCTCAGAGAAGACATGAGGGAGACAGAAAGAGGGAAAGAAGAATCAGTGAAATACCGCAAAGGCATGTAACCTCTACTTGTCATGTAGTCTTAGTTTTGGCACCTCCTCCTCCAACAATGAAATGAAAAACAAGCAAAGAGAAGAAGAAGAACAACAAAATGAACACAAGGCCCTGAGACAAAGCCTTAGGTAAAGGTAGTTATTGGGAAGAGATTTTAGTAGACAAATGTGAAGAAGTGGGGATGTGAGACAAGGAAGGGGAAAAGGTAACAGAAGATGCATTAAGTCTGTTACTGCTGTGGAATTCCACATTTTTAGAAACAGTAATAAGTGTTTCAGAGTGCTCCACTGGAGGCCAAGGTTGATGAGGCGGCTGGGGCATCTCCTAAAACACATTTCCCATTGGTTTAAAGTTGCCTGTGCCTCTATCCTACTCAACCCTTATTCTTCAGGATTGTACCTATGAGTGGCATAGCAAGCTTTTTGATGCCAGAGACTGCACAGAGCCCTCAAACAACTGCCTCTTCTCTCCATGTAGATCTTGAGTACAGGTTACTGAAATCATGATATGCTTAATGTGAGGGGATATTGTGTGGAAACTGATGAAGTGACTAAATTGTTTCCAGGGTGTCTCAGGGCAGGAGATTGAAATTTCATGGTGGAAACTGAGAAAATCATGACCAAAAACCATTGCAGGAACTGGTGGAATCTGTTGGGAAGGACTTAAACTGTCACAGGCTAAAAGATTGGGGTTCAGCTACAAATTCGACCTCTGAGAGGTAAGAGATCTTGACTTAAATCAACAAATTCCACAAATCCCAAAACTAGGGAGTCTTATGAATAAGACAAATAATATAAATGAGTGAAGCAGTTAAAAAGAAACCCAGGATTTCAGTATTTCATTGTTAGAGACATGAGTTAATGTTTTAAAAACATTTCTCCAAATACTCATCCCCAAGGCAATTAGAAGCCATGGGTATTGTATGGTCCTGGAGAGGACAGACTCTGTTTTAAATGAGCAGCTGCTACTTAGCATTAGTAGATTCAACTGAAATCATGTCTATAAACTTAGGATTTTTTTATTTTTTATTTTTTAATTTTCTTTCCTTTCTTTTCCCATTTTTCCATCTGTTCTATTCCCTTCTTTCCCTGCCTATCTTCCTGCCTTTCTCTTTCTTTCCCCTTATTTTTCCTTCTTCCCTTCCTTCCTTCTTTCCTTTCTCGCTCGATTTTTGCTATTTTTCTCTGATAGATAATATTCCCAGTAACTAGAACAGAGCCTGGCCCCTATCAGAGCTCGGGGAATATTTGGTGAATGAACGACTGGGTTACATGTGGGAATTCAGGCATAGTGTCATCCGATCTTAAGGTTTTTTTTTTTCAAATATGTGAGATAGGAAACTGAATTTTTAGCTGACACATTCTGATTTTTCGGTGTTGGAAACCAACTAAAAATGTTTAAGGATCCCATGGTTCCCATTGGGTGGGCCAAATCAATACCAAGGAGTACTGCCAGTTTACCTTTTGGGCTCTAGGGAGTTTTGTGTGCATGTGTGTTTGTGTATGTTAGCAAATTTGTCACTCATCTTCAAACTTTTTTTTTTTTTTTTTCAGAGACAGGGTCTGACTCTGTAACCCAGGCTGGAGTGCAGTGGAGTGATCATGGCTCAACATGCCTGGCTCATTTTGTAAAATAAGTTTTTGTAGAGACAGGGTCTCACTATGTTGCCCAGGCTTGTCTGGAACTCCTGGATTCAAGAAATTCTACCACCTCAGCCTCATACAGGCATGAGCCACTGTGCCCAGCCCTCAAACTTTTAATCTTTATGTATCACCCACACATATCTAACAGAATCTTTAATACTAATCTCTACCTCTTAGACATAGAAGTTTTTAATTAATGGTGATTTTGAGAATATATAGACTTATTACACATGTACATATAAAACTGTATATGTATATAATGGTATATATATGTATACAGTTTTTAATAGGAAGAGGAGCAGCCAATACTGGTTCTGAAACTGTCTTCAGTAACACTACCTGATGTTTTCAACTTATGTCATGTGTTGCTGAAGCCTACAAGCTTTCAGAAAATTTATATTCAATATTCTCTCCATCAGTAATTTTTCTCCCAACTCTAGTCTGTCTTGCCTCTCATCTCTCAATACCTACTGAGCTTGCCATCTTTGGCATTAGCTTTTATAGTCTTTTTGTTGTTAAACTGTTTTATGTGCATTTGCCTTATTGTTTTTCAATACTATTTCAAGGTTCACATAGGCTGGAACCATTTTACTTTTTCTCTTATATTTTAATCTATCATCAAGTATAGCATTGGGCTTATGCGGGTATTCAACAGACATGTCAGAAGAAATTGCATCAATATCAGAACAGAGAGACACAACTTTTCAGAAAACAAAAACTTTTTCCCCTTGGTCTTTTCATCACTGTTGGAATCTCACCCATTTCCCATTGTTCTCAAACATGAAATATTATATTTGCCTTTGGTTCTTCAGTTTTTCTCCCTACATTGATTTCAGTTTAATTCAATTTCTTCATTCTTCTTAGTACCTGACCTGGAACAATATCAGTCAGGAAATTTCAAATTAATATCTTATGGATCTCCTCCTCCTTCTCCTTCTCCTTCTCCTTCTCCTTCTCCTTCTTCCTCTTCCTCTTCCTCCTCCTCCTCCTCCTCCTCCTCCTCTTCTTCTTCTTCTTCTTCTTCTTCTTCTTCTTCTCTTCTTCTTCTCCTTCTCCTCCTCCACCTCCTCCTCCTCCTCCTCTCCTCCTCTTCTTCTTCTTCTTTCTTCTTCTTCTTCTTCTTCTTCTTCTTCTCCTTCTCCTCCTCCACCTCCTCCTCCTCCTCCTCCACCTCCTTCTCCTCCACCTCCTCTTCCTCCTCCTCCTCCTTCTCCTTTTGAGACAGAGTCTTACTCTGTCACCCAGGCTGTAGTACAGTGGCACAATCTCAGCTCACTGCAGTCTCTGCCTCCCAGGTTCAAGTGATTCTTCTGCCTCAGTCTTCTGAGTAGCTGGGACTGCAGGTGTGCACAGCTGGCTAATTTTTTGTATTTTTAGTAGGGATGGGGTTTCACCATGTAGGCCAGGCTGGTCTTGAAGTCCTGACCTTGTGATTCGCCCACCTCGGCCTCCCAAAGTACTGGGACTACAGGTGTGACCCACCGCGCCCGGCCCCTATGGATTATCTTCTAAAGGTTTCTTTTTTCTACCATAAAACTGTAACATATATTCCCTTGAGTTGACTAAATTCCCATCTTCCTTAAAATCCTATAATTCTTCTTTATCCATGCCTGAATCAAATTTAAATTTTGCACAATTTAATTTCCTGTATTATTGTTGCTCTTTTTTTCCCCTTATCTTTTCATCTTTTACTAATACCCTAGTATCCTTGACCCAAACAACATGACCAATGAGGTCTTCTGGTTTCTGTGTTCAATTTTATTTGCTAAATTCCAGAATATCAACTTAATTTTCAATGATAAACTTAATTATTACACACTAAATTTTCATGATTGTTGAGGTTTCTTCTCTTGGCAGTTTGGATGGGATGTCAGAGTATAATATAAGCCATTTATTAATTTTCTATTAGAAATTGTAAACAGAAATAATAAAAACATCAAAACGCTTTTGATTAGCACATTCTTTCCTGCTTGCAGAACCACTTGAGAAGCCAAGTCATAATCAGAAGGTTGCTTGGTAAATGTGGAATCAGAACAAGTAGCTTTAGATGACTCAAAAGCTTAATGGGCTGAGGCAAAGATTGCTTCCGAGCAACTGTTTATACCTAAGAGGTTTCCTAACAGTGTGTTCTGAAAGTTTGATAGGTAGAAGCTGTAAAAACTGTCATATAAAAGATGCAGGCAGCTTGTGTCTCTGAAGGGGTGAAAATAACACTCCTTTGGAGCTGATTGTTCCTTCACTCTGGGGAAACCTAACTGGGGCTTTAGTTGCACAACTGTAAAGCAGAAATCCCTTATGAATTATGAATTATTCTTTGGAAAAATGTGATGTAATTGTTAACGTGAATGGAAACATTTTGAACTGTGAGGCTAAGCATTCTGTTTGCTAATGTATGTTTTTGCCCAAGCTTGTGCAAATTTGTCAGTGTCTGCTAGCGTCAGTTTTCTCTTCAATAAGATGGGGACAATATTTATGAAGATTAAATAAAATCATACAAGTCAACCTCTTAGAATGATGTCTCACATTTATTAAGTGGCTCAATATTAGTAATGAAGTTTTTGAGAATGTCACTACTCTTTAAAAGACATTTTATTTTTCTGTCTGGATTGTGACTGCACTGTGCCAGAAAACTGAATTTTATTCTTCCCAGCGATGTGGGTATTTGGTTGCACAGAAGGCTGAGGAATAAACTCCAGGTCAGATCCTGGCTTCTTGCAGGAAGACTGTGTATAAAGTACAGGGATGAAAGTGCAATGCAAAAAAGCTGTTGATTTCTTGCACATGATTAACGCAGATGGATATTGTAAGGCTGTGAGGTGATTGGCTGTTTCTGGAAGACAGTTTTTTCTTATACTAATTTCCCCACTCACAAATACCTTGAGTAGGAGAAGATTGTGGGACAGAAAATTAGAAGGGGAGCTTTTAAATGAGATGGAAGGGAATTTTTGTTGTTGTTCTGGCTAAATGATTGGTGTCTGGACTTGGAGATGGGCTGGCATCCTCCTGAATTGGTGGAGGTAAATCAGCCACTATTTCATGAAATTAGGCTAGTGCTAAGCCTATCGGGATTTGGGAAATAATGCTGTTCATGTACATTTATTGTCTCTTTTTCCATTGGAATGGGAGTTTGGGGTAAATTGTTGGTTAGCTATACTATATTCTCCAGCTTTCTCTGTAGTTAGATATTGCCATATGACTGAGTTCCCTCTAATGGAATGTGAGTGGAAATGTTGAATTCCACTGCTAGGCCTGGCTCTCAAGCCTTTGGAGTATTTTACCATGCTCTTTTTCCTGCCTAAGTAGCATGGCAATAAGCAGAGAGATCTTGGAACTCACGCATTGAAAATGGTAAATTGGCCATCAGACTAATCCCTGAATGGCTACATGGAGAAAAGCCAGCATTGGTCTGGAACCCCTACTCTGGACTTTCATATGAGAAAGACGTATTTTTTAGGCCACTGAATTTTTGGTGTTTTCTTCAAGCAATTTACCTTCTGTAAGAAACCCAGAAATTAATGTTTGCGCGGTAGTGCTACAGGCTGAAAAGTTGAAGAAATACATTACATTGTGGTAAAACATTGCGATTTATTAAAATCAATTCCAACTGTAACCTGGAATGCAGACCATATGCTCATATAGTTTTAGGTAAAGTGGTTGGAAAGTGCTCCATGTTTATAGGTGTTAGCTGCTATCCATTGCTTCAGCTGAAGTATTACAAATTGACTGGTTTGTGTACAAAGATTGAAGGGACAGAGTCAGAGATGAAGGGCTTCACAGGGCTGGAAGAGCTAACTGCTCCTGGAACCCAAACAGGAAATAAGATGTAAAATAGTTTCAAATACAAAGGCTCAATAAGATAAGTTAAATTAAGGCAATTAAGCTTGCAGCAAAAATCAGATGAAGGGTAATATGTTCCCATTCAACTGTTTCAGATGATCTCAAGGTAGCTCTCATTACATTCTCTCTCTCTCTCTCTCTCTCTCTTTCTCTCTCTCTCTCTCTCTCTCTCTCTTTCTCTCTCTCTCCCGGAAAGTTTAAATAAAAAGAGCAAATTGAAAAACTATGTCTAAAAAAACTATTTTGGGTGTGGCTACTGGCACCTGGAAAGGACAAGAAATAGAAACGAAATCTACTTAGTTTTTGAGGGAATGGCACTGCCAAGAAAACCGTAATCTTCATCTGAGAAAGCTTTGACTCTGACCTGTAAAATAATCCTTAAACCATCAAACTGTCACAAACAAGAAGTGAGTTTGTGGACCCTGCAACCCTGAAGTGGGACATACACTCTGATGATCATTACAGAGTGCAGCGAAAGACTACAGAAAAGGAGGAACATCTCAGAAGGCAAATCCTGGTGTCTTTGAGGATCACAGACCAGAAAACTTCTCCCAGAAAGCAGAATCACACCTAATGTGGGGACTTTAATACCGGGGCAGGGTCTTACACAATGCAAGCCCAGCAGGAATGTGCCATTTCAATGGACTATGATTGCTGTGTGTTTCCTATTGTCCCACTCTCCTTTATTAAATGGACTTTTTTTTTTTTTTTTTTTTTGAGACGGAGTCTAGCTCTGTCGCCCAGGCTGGAGTGCAGTGGCGCGATCTCCACTCACTGCAAGCTCCGCCTCCCGGGTTTACGCCATTCTCTTGCCTCAGCCTCCCGAGTAGCTGGGACTACAGGCGCCCGCCATCTCGCCCGGCTAGTTTTTTGTATTTTTTAGTAGAGGCGGGGTTTCACTGTGTTAGCCAGGATGGTCTCGATCTCCTGACCTCGTGATCCACCCGTCTCGGCCTCCCAAAGTGCTGGGATTACAGGCTTGAGCCACCGCGCCCGGCTAAATGGACTTTTTTTGTTGTGGGGGTAGGGGGAGCAAATTTAGGTTTACAGAAAAATTGAGCAGAAAGTACAGAGAGTTCCAATGTACTGTCTCATCTCAACTCCTGTTCATCAGTTTCACCCATTATTAATAAATTCTTCTAGTGTGGTGCATTTGTTACAATTGATGAGCCAATATTGATACAATATTATTGACTAAACTTCACTTTCCATTAGGGTCCAAATTTTTTAATTGTATGTACTATGAATTTTGACAAACATATGATGACGTGTCATCACCATTACAGTATCATATAGGGTAATTTCACTGCCCTAAATATTCCCTATGCTCCTTCAATTCATCCCTCTCTCACTCTCCCTCCTTTCTGCTGGCAACCACTGATCTTTTGACTTCCAGAATGTCACATAGTTGTAATCACACAGTATGTAGAATTTTCAAGTGGACTTATTTCACTTAGCAGTCTGCGCTTGAGATTTTTTCCATGTCTTTTTGTGGCCTGATAGTTCATTTCTTTTTATCACTGCATAATGTTGCATTGTATGGATATACCACGTTTATTTATGCCTTCAGCTTTTGAAGGGTATCTGATTGATTCCAGATCTATGCACTTTTGGCAGTACTCATTTGTGAGCATATAGTTTGACAAAACATTATTGCTGCAACATGCCGTAAGTATATATTTACTTTTCTTTTCTTTTTTTTTTTTTTTTTGAGGCGGAGTCTCGCTCTGTCGCCCGGACTGGAGTGCAGTGGCCGGATCTCAGCTCACTGCAAGCTCCGCCTCCCGGGTTCACGCCATTCTCCTGCCTCAGCCTCCCGAGTAGCTGGGACTACAGGCGCCCGCCACTTCGCCCGGCTAGTTTTTGTATTTTTAGTAGAGATGGGGTTTCACCGTGTTAGCCAGGATGGTCTCGATCTCCTGACCTCGTGATCCGCCCGTCTCGGCCTCCCAAAGTGCTGGGATTACAGGCTTGAGCCACCGCGCCCGGCCCGTATATATTTACTTTTCTAAGAAACTACCAACTGTTTTCCAACGTAGCTGTACCATTTTGCATTCCCACCAGCAATGAATGAGAGTTTCTGTGGCTCTTTGTATTCTCCCCCTTTTTAACAAACATTTTTATTGTGGCTATCCTATTCTATTAATGTATATTGACTGGGGCTTTGAGTCAATAATTTTAGTTAAAGGTCTCTGTTCCATGAAGAAAACTATCCAGCCCTGTAGAGAAACTTCTCCTGGTGGAGATCCTGGGCTTGGGACTGGATACGACAGCTGGACAAGACTGAACTGTGTCCTTGGGAGAGAGTAAGTCTGTGAAGGGAAGGACACAGCAAAGGTTGCTGCCTAGACATTAGAAGGAGAACTCCAAGCCCAAAAGCCTCAAGCAGGTGGCCAGGAATGAGAACTTAGAGGCATTGCTCTTAGCTAGCATACTGAGCTCCCTGCTTCCTCCCTGCTTCCTTTAAATGGGTTATCCAGGCATTTGTCTATGAAATTTAAATGCCCTGCACCCTATTCACTTATATAGACTGTGAGTTGACATGTTCTTTCTCTCTGTGTATGTGTGTCTGACTTTTCCTTCCGGCCTCATGGGACTTGGGGATGAAGGAAGTCTGCCCTCCTGACTCATCACACTCTCTCTTTCCCCGGGATCTGTAAGTAAAAATCTTTGAACTTGCTTCCTATTGTGGTGGTATATTGAATTTGTGCCTTCCAACTGAAGAACGAGGGGCTGCCCCAGGCAGGGTTTTCCCCAGGACACAGAGGGCAACGTAGGGTTGGGCTTTCAGGGTCAGAACAATGTTCAGGCAGGCATGAAGTGGACATGGGTCAGACATGAGCCACAAGAGCACCTTCCAGTCTCAACAAGTTTCTTGTGTGAGAGACCCCTAGTTGTGGGTTGGGCAAGTAGGCATTAGGTCATCTGACAGGCAAAAGAAGAATCTTGCTCAAGGCACACTGTAAATGCCTGTGTCCAGCTCTCCTGCATTTCCTGTTAGAGCAGGGTCACTAGCAGCTGCTGCAGCACTGGAACTCCAGTTTAGCTGGGGGCTCTGTTTTATCTGTGTCAGAGAGATAGCCTGTGGTGGAGAGGACTATCTGACCCTCACAACCTTTTGTCTTTTGTATCCACCGTAATTGAAGTCCTGGACCTACAGCTGGCCAGCTCTACTGTTTCCCAATCTGCACCACATTTAGGTGTAGTCATGAGACAGTGCTCTTTTCATGGTATGTGAGTAGAAGTAATGTGTGCCACTTCCAAGGCTGGCTGTACAAACTTCTAGACATGCCCCTCCATGCTCTTTCTCACTTTTCTTTGGGCTACAATGATGATAATATAAGATGACTAGAGAGACATTGGAAGCCATACATTATGAATGGCCAAGCCTTGTTAGTCTGGGTTCCTGAATAATAGCATTGAGGGAGAACCATCCTGCTGACCTAAATTTTTCCCACTGGACTACTATGCGAATAAGTGATGAAGTTATCTTATATTTGAGCTAAGCTTGGTTCTATTTGTAGCAATAATTTTGCCTATTTTAATAATCCATATGCATAATGTAAAGTGCATCATTTTCTTCTCCTTCTAGGCTCTCACAATGCTTCATATCACCTAAAAAGTAATGGTCATAGACAAAAGGTTTTGGTCTCATCCTAAATTGACTATTTTCTTCATTTCATTGACGGTCTGAGTGGCAACATAACACCAAAGTAGAGAAACTGGCATATAGGAGTTTCTTTGCTATCAATATCTACCTATATTTAAATCTCTGGTTTTGTTAACTTAGGAAGATTTCTTTAACTTTTTAAACTCAATTTCATTATCTGAATAAGGGGAACAATAGTATTTGTTTTATAGGCTTGTTGTGGAAATTAATTGAAATAAATCATGTAAAATATTTAGCACATGATTTGGCATTTAGATGCTCAGGCAACGTTAGCTATTAGCTAGTTCTTCATCCTGTGAGGTTGGGTTCTACACCTACATTTAGTGGAAAGACTTGGTTTTAAAATAAACAAAAATTTTCCTGCTACTCTCATAGCCTCTAGGTGAAATAACTTCTGATTTTAGTAAGAGTGAGAAAATGAGGAAATATAAAAGATAGGGATTTTGTTTGATTTCCTGGGGGGAATCGCCAATTTCTCCAAATAAAGTACAATAATAGCACCTCCCATTGGGCAGACAGTTTGTAAAGAGAACTGCTGAACCTCTTCATACACGAAAATCCAGCAGTTAGGGCAGATGCCAGAAACTGCACTAAGGGCGTAACACAATGAATTGCGAATGTGTTCAAAGAGTTCAGCAACTGGCAAGAGCAATTAAAACTGCAGTGAGCATGTGCTGCATTGAAGTTATTGGTAGATTGAGTTCAGAAATCCAGCAGCAGCTGAAGTAGTGAAGACAATAAATAGTTTAAATTGGCAACCAACACTTTTTCCAAACATTTATATATACATAATGAGACCAATACAAGAGAAAGTGTGAAGGAGAGTGAAAATGGGGTTGACTGGGATTCTGAGGGAGGTCACAAAGCCAAAATGCCTAGATTAACTGGACTGTGCATCACTGCCAAGGGTCTCTGCAACACCCGCCCATCCCCCACTCCATGGCACCAAGGAAAAAACCCGAAGAGCAGAATAGCAAAGAACAATAAATCGAGTCTCACTCAGATTTGGTCAGTGAAAAAGTGAGGGAAGAGATTTTTCAACTTTCTAGGTAAGAAGGAATTGATGGTCAAATCCAAACTTAAAAACATATCATATGATTTGCAAGGTAAATTCATTTAAGATGTTATTAAATATTCTCAATTAAATTCCTCCCTCTTATAATTCCAAATTCATAATTATTATGGGAAAGTATTCTATATTTAAAAACAACATATAATCTGGGCCCTCACATCAGTGTGGATGTTATAATAATGCCCAGTCAATGTTTGATTATATTGAGTCATATTCTTTATCACTTCTTAACCTATTAAGTAAGGGGAGATAGACTTTCACAATCAAAGTTGAATTTAGGTTCTTCTCCAGCCTGCAAATCAAGGGATTATAGAAAATGTCTATAAATTTTTATAAAAGTCTATAAATGTCTATAAATGTCTACAAATTTAGGTATAGAAAAAGTCTGTAGGTGAAAACCTTGAATAGACAGCATAAATATTCTTCTTAGAATGTTATCTTTCTCTAAGGAATGTAAATTTTTAGAGATCAGAGACAATCTTTGATCTTTTGTTTTGTTTTACAGCAGGACAGTCTGATAAACATTATTCTTGTTTTATCCATTGTATCTTATCTCCTACTGTTTCCCAACATGAAGCTTCCAGTCCAGGCAGGCTGGCTGCTCCCTTGATTTCACATTGGCCACCCTCCTTCTGGTTTCTGAGCCTACCTTCTGTGTTCACACCATTTTCAGTCTTTTTCTAATCGTTTTCATTTTTTTTCCTTTTCTACCAAAACTGTCTTCATTCCTCAGAATCCAGCTTAAATCCTCTGACCTCTTTCCTATCATTGAGCTTCTGTAGCATATAATTCTTTGAGCCACACAGTTTAGCAAGTTATTTTATTTTATGACTATTTAATCATTTCATGTATGTAAATCATGTTACGCCAATAAGACGATAAGTTCTTTGAGTAAAGGGCATGGGTCTTCTTTCAGGCACACGGTAGACATTCAATGAATATTGATTGATTGATTGTTTAATATGCTTCCTAATGCACATAAGTTACTCTTAGGAAGTAATTATACAGTGGAACACTCTGGCTAGAAAAGAATTGATGCAGGAAGAAGTTGAGCAGAGAACTGGATAAAAGCAAAGCTTACATTAATGGTAGCAAATGACATGATTAACATCTTTTGTGGCAGCCTTGCAGCTTGAATTTGATAAAGGAAGTTAATTTCTCTAAAGAATCAAAAGCTAAATTGAATGATTGAATTTAACTCCATAGTGTAAGGCTGTGTTAGTTGATTTTTAAAAAGATGACATTTGAGCGTATTTTAAGTGCAATGCATCAATCTGCCATTGAGCTAATGAACTTCAAGTTAAAAATCACTGAGGAGGTTGGTGCAGATGACTCTTTCAAGTATCCTTGGGGAGGCAAGATGTGTAGGTAATTGAATGAAAATCTATCTTGACTGACCCCAATGACAACAATGTCCAACTAACATTACAAATCACCTGTAGTCTTTAATGAACTATTTTTTAATTGCTTTAAAAGTGTTAATGGGGCCTACAAGGGAGCAGAGCAGAGTGTTTCTTATTTGTCTATTCTTCATCAATAAAATATATTTTTAGTTTTGTTTTTATCACTGGTAGTTTACAGTTCACTTCAGTAGCTCTAGTTTAAATTTCATCAGAGAGGAAAATAGCACATTTGGTTTTCTTTACATTGCCTAATCTTTCTGTCTTTATGAATGCCTTGAGATTATGAGATCAAATTAGTTCAACCATAAAATGTAGGAATACATGAGAAATTGGTGACTGTAAACTAATTAAAAGGAAAATAAAACAGAGAAACACCTTTTTCTATGAGTTCTAGTAGAATTCTATCCAAATTCACAACTCAATTAAAATGTGATTTTCTGTTTTTCTAAAGGGAAACATAAATGTTTAGAGATTGTTATACAAATAATATATTATGAAAGAATCATAAAATGAATACAGTTTTGAGAAATGGTGGAAACAGGTGTAACTGAACTGCATGAAAATATGTAGAAATATTAAACAAAACACAAAATCAATAGAAGTTTTAAATTAATGCTTGATAAAATGTGGTCACAGAGAGAACGTCATCAGAATCACTTGTAATGCTTGAAATGTAGATCCCTAGGTACTCTGGTTTGAATGTCCACTCCAAAACTCATGATGAGATTTAATTGCCTTTGTGATCTTGTTAAGAGGTAAGACTGTTGAGGGATGATTAGGCTATGAAGGCTCTGCCTTCATAAATGGATTAATGTCATTGTCATGGGAGTGGGATTATTATCTCAAGAGTGCATTGTTAAGAAAATGAGTTTAGCTTTCTCTGTCTCTGTTGCCCAGATATGTCCTTCTGCTTTACACCATGGAATGGTGCAGCATGAAGGCCTTTCCAAAACGTTATCAGCTTGATATTGGACTTTCCAGCCTCCAGAACTGCAAGAAACAAATTTTCTTTCCTGGCTGTTATAGTAACACAGAATGGACTAAGACATAAGTAAGATGTCATACTCGAAATCTACTGAATCATAATTTCTGAAGGTGAATCACAAAAATCTATACTGTAAAATAGAATCTTAGATGAATCTCTAAATGCAAAACTTAAAAAGATTTTAAATCCTACTTGACTTTTTCATTCTCAAATTTCAAAAATATGTCTAGAAAGATAAACATCAATCTACTTACAGTGTTAACTTGTGACTGTAATATGGAAGTAGGGCAGCCTCTTACTTTTCAAGTACAGGTCTTTGAATTGTTCTTTTCCCCAAATCAGTCATTCTTTAATAGTAAAGAAAATATGTGCAATTTGATGATCTATGGTATTATGAGTTACATTTTGTCTGTAGATTTCTCCCTCCCTCATCTTTTGCTGGAAAGGGGTATACTGGGGGAATGGTGATGAGAAAGTGAGGAGTCTAAATTGAGGTTTCAGATCTAGGACAATTGATAATATCTGAGAGAGCTATTGGGAGGAGGAATGGAGTCAGGAACTTAGTCAAAATTCTTGATGGGTAGCCAAGAATCAAAATGTAGATACCAAATGCCAAAGCCAAGTTTAAGTAGTGGAAATGATGTAATAGATGTAGAATAGAGCAGGCATAAAAAACTGGGAAGAATGAGATCAAAGTAAGAAGAATCCAGAAAGATGACCACAATGAACAATGGATACTTCCCTTTAGGGGCTAACAATTTCTTAACAAAGGAATCCATCTAACTTAAAATTTTGGTGTTGAAGTCTTCAGGGGTCAGAGATGGTTCAGTCTGTGAAATCATGTTTTTCCATGATTTCCCTTTCTAAATAATTAATATAAATATTTAATTTAATTCATTTTCATTTTAAAGAGAGAACTGTATTACTTGGTGTAATGCAAATGCTTGAATTTACTACTGAAAGTCCCAATTATTGATAATAAGTATTTCTGAATAAAAACTTGATTAGTAACAAGAGGGATATAAACAGTAGAACTTGAAGACATCCAAATAAGGAATAGTCTTCATATATTTTGCTACATAATCTAAATGGCTAAATCTAGTTCATCTAAAAAAAATTTCTAGGGGGAAAATATATAAAGAACTTTTTATATTTTGATATTTTGAACTTTCTATTTTTTACCCTATCATTCTCTCTGGGCCTCTGAATGTAGGTGTATGTGATGTAAAGGTTCTTGTGGGCCTAGAAAAAAAAGGTTTGTTATATATGTGGGCTGCTGGCAATTTCTGCATCTTCCATTTCCGCTCAGCTATGGTTGTCCCTAATCTTTCTGTGAAGATACAGGCTTGCTTCATTCCTAAATTCATGTTGATTAACACCAAGAACACATTTAGGATTTTGATCCACACAAGTGAGGTATGATCTAGAAACAGTTTTGATGCTACTCACTCAGGATCTGATATGCCAAAAATGAATTTCTTGGACCTACTTATCTACTTAGTCTGTAATTTCAATATAGGGCTCCTGAGTTGCTGCAACTCTGCCTTCACGTACTGCTAAGTACTAACTTCTTCCAGGAGTTAAGCCTTGTCCTGAACTCCTACTAAAATGGACCATAACACTTTGATTAACTTTTGATATTGCCCTATTATAAGAAGATATATCTTGTTCTTGTATAGTTATTACTCATTTAATACCTTCTGCATAGCCTTATAGTCTGATATGAGAACGCTACCCTACAATAGACTTGAATTCAAGTCTTGCCTGCTTTCTTGAACCTTTGATCTGTGTCCCCATTTGACTGTTTAGAGTTTTTCAGACCTTGGTGGCTGCTGAAACAAGCCATGGCCTCTTCGGGAACTATTGTTTAGACAGTGGGCCCACTTCAGGACTCTGCACTAAGGGAATGCCCGTTGTGCTCACTTCTCTCTCTTTCTGGTCCTAGTTCCACCCTCGTGGCCACTGGTCATGTTACTTGGTCATTATGCTTGTTTCTAGATGAAACTTACTCAATACTTAATGTCATTCAAAGAAATTTTGAGTTATATTTCCTAGAATACTGTGCCCAATAAAAGGAGTCTGGTTCTACAGGAAGAGTTACGTTTTTGAATTGTAGACAGACTGGTAGAATTATCTCCTTTAAAATTCCCCAGAGCTTAGTAACCTCCAATCATTTGTGCAATAAAACTGATCTAACTGCATAAATATAGGAAAAAGAAAAAAAATTACCTTGGGGAACCTCACCACCAGAAAGTATCTTTCCCTCTGGGCCAGATCTAGTGCTTTGGAAGAATTATGATGTGAACTTCATGCCATTAGTTTTCAGAGACTGATGCAAACCTGTGTTTACCCCTTTCCTAAGCAGTTTTTTGCTGTTTTGTGCTTTGCAAGATCTTTTGAGCACAGGATGTTTTATGCTTCAGCTCGTTCTCACTCTGCATTTCTCAATACATACCTGGAATAGAAGAAAACAAACCATGAATACAATATGTACAACTATTTTATTATATTCCATTACCATTGTTGTAGCTCCATTCTTCTTAGATACAAACATAGCAACAGCATTCCTACTTTAAGTCTACTTACTCTCTCACTGACAATCTCATGCTTTTGCTAGATGATTCCCAATAAGCTTTCATAGTCTCACATATTCAAATTGAAACAATGCCACTGATAGCATCGCTTATTTGTGAAACTAATTATATTATTAAGTGCATTGCTTTGCACTTTTGCATGGTGCTTCTCATCATTACAATGGAAGAATGTGTATAAACTCCATTCCTCTTTTTCCTTCTTTTATTAAAAAACTTGTCTTAGTGGCCGGGGGTGGTGGCCTACGCCTGTAATCCCAGCACTTTGGGAGGCCGAGGCAGGCAGATCACAAGGTCATGAGTTTGAGACCAGTCTCGCCAACATAGTGAAACCCTGTCTCTACGAAAAATACAAAAAATTAGCTGGGTGTGGTGGTGTGCAGCTGTAATTCCAGCTACTCAGGAGGCTGTGGCAGGAGAATCGCGTGAACCTGGGAGGCGGAGGTTACGGTGAGCCAAGATCGCGTCATTGCACTACAGTTCAGGTGACAGTGTGAGACTCCATCTCAAAAACAAAACAAAACAAAAACAAAAACAAACACAAAAATTGTCTTATTTATTGACCTTGCATTCCTTGAGCTGTTATGTAGACCCTGTTCTCCTAACCTTTAACACAAGATGGCATTTCCAGACAAATTTTTCTGAATCTAGACCTTCTTTCCCTTATCTTCCTTTTGTAACCTGTTGGTCTATCTGTCTCCTTTACTTTACATGTGTTTAGTAGAGAATTAACATTTCACCAGAAAAACCACAAGGAAGTATTATTTAGGTTCTATGTGTCAGTGCTTTCCAAACTGTATGATACATTAATTTCGTTTCACAAAGAAAAAAATATGGGCTTCATAGAGTTTAAAGTGACTTCCCCAAGACCAAATCATTAGCAAATGATAAAACCAGATTCAAAAAGTGGTCTTCTGATTTCAAGTCCAATTCTCTTTCAGTGATACTGTTCATTAATAGATGATTATTCTCTCTTCAGCTGATCTGTTGGTGGGAAAGTAAGAGCATGAATTTATTAGCACTCATTGACGTTTTAGGTAGTCATTTTACAGAGCTGCCGTACTCACTGAAAGATAGTAGCAAAAGCTCGAACTGTAATCCATAAATGTCTTCACTATCATCATGATTATTCTTTGCTGAGGTCTTGATCTAATTAAACTGTCATCACTCTGTTAAAGTATGGTTAGAGGGCATTTTATGAAGTTTAGTTAAAGAGGAAGAGAAAGTGAGGAATTAAATATCTGACAGGACGGTATCAAATTTATTTGTTGATACATAATTTTAAAGTCAAGCCATTTCTAGAAAAGAGCAAAAGACATTTTAGTGTGAAGTAAAGGGGATTCCACTAGGGAAAATGTATATTTACACATAAATCTGAAACTTAAAAATTCAAATGATAGTTTGATCTTTAAATTTCTCTTTCTTTGCTCTAATTTTTACAGAGGGAAGAACTATTGGAAAAACTACATACTTATGACTATATATTTACATATTTGATTTGATGCAAGTACATATCTAAGGGTTCAGCCAACACTGAAATTTCAGAGGAGTTAGTTTTGTTGAATATGTGTTTTTAAGTTAACTTTGTAGAAAGTTGAACCTAAGTATACATATGTAATGTTTATTAAACTAAAATATCTATTAAACTAAGTTATGGTGTGGACTTAGTTCTGGATAGCTTATAGTCCTTTAACTGCTTATGTTTAATAGTTGATGTGGTTTGGCTTTGTGTCCCCACCCAAATCTCATCTTGAACTGTAACCCCCAGTGTTGAGGGAGGAACCTGGTAGGAGGTGATTAGCTCATAGGAGCAGTTTCCCCCATGCTGTTCTAGTGATAGTGAGTAAGTTCTCATGAGATCTGATGGTTTTATAAGTATTTGGCAAGTTCCTTCTTTGTTCTCTCACTTCTTTCCTGCCACCATGTAAGACATGCCTACTTCCCCTTCTGCCATGAGTATAACTTTCCTGAGGCCTCCCCAGTCATGTGAAACTGAGTCGACTAAACTTTGTTTCTTTATAAATTACCCAGTGTCAGGAATTCTGTATAGCAGTGTGAAAATGGACGAATACAGTGGTTCAAGTTAAAAATAAGCATGATATTATTAACACTGGTAATTATTATTATTAAAATAGCTTTTTTTTTCAGAATTAAAATGTTGGAGAAATAATCTAATCTTCCTTTGTTTGAAACTTAGTATCAACTTTGTCACCCATCACCTTGACCTTAATACGTATTTCTTTCTAATATTGCTATTAAATTAATTTCTTTCAGCATCGTTACTACCTCTAACTTTGATTTACTCTGTAAGTGCTTTATCCTGGATCACAGTAACAGCTTTCTAACTGATTTTCCTGCTTTTGGTGTCTTTTATTCAAACCTATCTTTCCATACTCTTGTCAGCTTAAACTTGCTAGCCTATCACTTTCTTCATGTTACTTGACTGAAGTGATCAATAATTGATGAGTTTAGGTATGTATAAAAATCCAGGGGCAACACTGAAAAGTTGATTGTAAAGTTTTGCGAGGAGAGCTGGCAGAGATAATCAAGGCTTATAGATAGCCAAAAAAGGAGAGGATCGGTATCAACGAGGTAAATGTAAGCGCAGGAATTAACAAATTAAACTGGGAAGCTTAATTACCATAATTTGCAAAATTTTCCCATGACTTGCAATGAGAAATACATTTTATTTTTACATTTTATATTTCTCATTGGTCAGGCACACATACCATGCACAGTAACCCATACATACACACACACACATACACCTGAAACAAATATGTCACCAAAAAATACTATAACTAGTGTGATGTATTTGATTTTTTTAAAATTTGTTCTATTTTATTTTATTAAAAAACAAATTCCTAATAGAAGAGGCTATATATGTGTGGGGGTGGAGGAATTTTGAAAATCTGTATATCTTCTGCTATTTTTTTTTTTTTTGCTTTAAAACTAAAACTTTTCTAAAAACAAGAAGTTTTAAAATTGAAAACAAAGTAAAGCAAACAAAACCTCTCAAATTCTTGATGGTGATCTACTAATTGAGTTCACTAGCGAGTACTGGCCTATAGTGCAAAAAATACTTCTACAAAGGAAAATAATAGTATAGTTCCAGTAAGATTTGGGAGGAAGGAGTTTTCAGGTATGATTAATCAAAGGGGTGAAAGGCAGCAGAATGATAAAATCATAGGTAAAATGTCTTCATTGAATTAAATAATCAAAAAGTGATGATTAGGAGCTGACTGCTGCAGTGCTTGTTCCAGTGGCCAAGAGTGGGATGAAATGAGACTGCTAAGGATTAAGGAATGGTCAAGATCAGAGGAAGGTTATATCACTAAAGCCCACTTTACAGATTAGAAAACTGGTTCACAGAGGACAAGAAATTTATTCTAATTTGCACAGCCAGTGGTGGCCCAAACCAGATCCTACTCTGAAAACTAAGGTTTTTCCATCAGGTCACAAGAAGGGAGAGTTGATGAAGGCCATCGTCAGATTGATACTGTGCCTTATAGCCTGCTCTTCATTAAGCTCTCTCTGTTCCTCTAGTCACAACCTTCTTTGAGCATCATTGAATGGTATTTGTTGTATTCATAAGATGTTTTTAAAATACTGCCTTCTTTATCTTATCTGTCTCCCTAGGTTTTAAGTTGCATTTCAGTGGAAAATGGTGTCCTATTGTCTTGTTTGTGATTGGCGTCAGGCACTGGATATGGTATGTTGTATTCCTCACAGCACTTCAGCATAATACCTTGTACTTAGAAAATATTCAATAAATATCTGATGAATAAACAAAAACACTAGATACTGCCTGGTTTGTGTAGAGACTGCTGCTTTAGGAATGAACATGGATTGGTTATTTCATAACTAAAGTGGCAGCATGCTATATAGACAATAAGTTATATTAAAATCTTCATTATTCTTTCTTTTTCTGTCAAGGACTTTATTGACATGTAGTTTCCTTGAATTGTTTTTAAAGTACCGTAATCGTTGTCTTTTCTGTTTTCTTTCTGAAAATACCTTTAAACCAACTTAGCGTAGTGGAAGCAGTCGTTTTTCTTCTTAAAGAATCAAATGATATCCTATACTCTGTTGCACTTGCCTTTCTTTTCTACCTTCACCATTCTTCCCTACCAGTTGGAGCAGATCTTTTCTAAGAACCAAACAACCCAGCAAATGTCTCATATAAATATCCTGACAATTACAGCAATTTTTCATTTTGCACATGTGAAAAGTCTAGTGATAATTGGATATACCAAAACTTCATCTTTATTTGTATTCTACAGTTGTGTTTTATTTGAGTTTTTAGTGTTTTTATAGAAGCTGCAAATTTTATAGACTAAATATACATCTTAAAACTTGAAGTTCCAATTTAATTTGCCTGCAATTAAAACCTTTCTTGTTCTATGAATTTTGTAAGCTAGCTTTGTTAAGCCAAGTCAAGTTTAGTATGATTTCTTAAATAAAAACCCAGTGCATCTTTTACACTCTTAACTCTATTCCTAAGAAACTTCCTGTTTTTTAAACTATGGGAAGAAAACTACTGGAAGCCATACTTTTCCTGACCAGCAGCATCTGAGAGGTGAGGCTACTACTTTGCTCTAAAACAATTATTTCTCATAAATTTTGTATCCTGTTGATATTGAAGGTATTCCTCATCTTTGAATAAAAAGAGAAAAAAACACTTGTTAAGTGCTTACTCTGTACCATCTACAATATTAGGTACTTTATATGAAATGTATCTTTTAAAATCAATTATTTTTTCAGTAGTTAATGGATTAAATCTGTTACAGAAAATTGTAAAGCTATACAGTATATTTAGTAAAACAATAAGTCTTCTTTCACTATAGACTCTCAGCCACTTTCATTTACTTGGAGTCAAAATTTCTTCATTTTCTTGTGCATTCTTCCAGAAATACTCTATTATTCAAGTCTTTTTCACTACAAAGCTCTCACCCTTCCTATAAAATTATGCTTCTCTAAAATACTATTTTATATATTATGTTTGTTTCAGATATCTTAGAGTAAAACATTGTGAAGGAGAAAAATGGCTTAATGTGATTATTGTTCAGTAATTTTTTTTTTTTTTTTTTTTTTTTTTCTGTCTGGTGTTTCAAGTTGCTTAAGTCCTGCAAGTCTTAGAGGTAGTTGAAAGTGCATAAACTTTGGTATGCTATATGAACTGAGCTTGGAAAGCTAGCCTCTGGCCTGTTAGTTGTGGGACTCTAAGAAAGTTGTTTGAATTCTCAGAATTTCAGTTTGTTTATCTGCAACTTAATCTTACAGTATTATAGCCTATGAGATAGAAGACTGATATCTGGGTCACACATCCTTGGATCTGAATCTTAGCTTTATCACTTGCTTGCCACTAGGAAAATTATTTAACCTTTTCATGGCTTGCATTTTTATCCATATGATGGAAATACTACCTACCTTATGGGTTTATCAAAAAATAAATAAGAAAATACATGTACTGTGGGGCCATTCATATCAAAAACTAGTTGGTAATTTTTATTCATTAGGTTGATTGAATTAGATAATGCCTGCAAAGGATTTAAGGACTTGACACCTATTAATAGTCAACAAAATTTCCTCTTTTTCCTGTGAATTAGTTATGAATTTCTTTATAAATTGGATGCTGTATAATTTTATTTCTTTTTTTCTTTCTTTCTTTTCTTTTTTTTTTTTTATTGAAGTGGAGTCTCACTCTGTTGCCCAGGTTGGAGTGCAGTGGCGCGATCTCTGTTCACTGCAAGCTCTGCCTCCTGGGTTCACACCTTTCTCCTGCCTCAGCCTCCTGAGTAGCTGGGACTACAGGCGTCTGCCACCACACCCGGCTAATTTTTTGTATTTTTAGTAGAGACGGGGTTTCACTGTGTTAGCCAGGATGGTCTCTATCTCCTGACCTCGTGATCTGCCCGCCTCAGCCTCCCAAAGTGCTGGGATTACAGGTGTGAGCCACCGCACCCCGTCGATGCTGTATAATTTTATAATGCGGATTAATATGGGTGCTTTTTTTGTATGTGAAGCTAAAACAGTAGGAAATCAATTTAATACAAAGCTTAGAGTTTAACCTTCCATTTTTATTCACTGTCTCATGAGAATTGTGCTCATAGGGCTATTAGAATTTAATAATTATCTAGCTTGATGTATGGCTATGAAATATTTGTCTTAATTTCTTATTAAGAAATTTTGGGAAGAATGGGGAAGGGAGACTATGTTCTTACATAGGTTATAGGAGGGGATGTATTAAATAGTCAAAATTTATATAGAAAGGTGACAAATGAATTATATTAGTAGCTGCCATTAGAAAAAGAAATATTTTATTTAAAGAAAACTCTTCATAAGCCACAGGGTGGGGAGAAGAGAGCCAAAACCTGATGTATATAAGATTCAACAGAGAAAATACCACAAGTACTTTGCAATAGGATTTGAGAGAAGAACAATATGACTAGATTCTGAATCTAGTTAAAAAAAAAAAAAGATAAGGAACTTTTTTGAAAAACATTTGATTTTATGTGGTTTGTGTTTCTGTGGCATAAATTTTCTGTCTTTAGTAAAATATTTTGCACACAATATTTTGCACCAAAAAAAAAAAAAAGATGGAAATATAGGAAAACAAGAAACGTCTATTGGTATATGCTGTGTAAAAGGAAACTTTTTGAGAGAAATGATGAAATGATTCCTGTGCTGATTATTTAAATAATCAGAGAGATGGAGATGACCATGAGATCCATCCCTAGCCTTATAGTCAATTTAAATTTTGGGGAAATGTTGGCCTTCTCAATCAATGGACTGGGAATGTATATTTCTTGTCTTGGTTTTAAGAGGCAGGAGGATCCCAGCTGTTACCTGGTTATAGTTTGTGAAAAAATCCTTCTCAATGAGTGTATTAAGGATTTTATTTCCATGGTGTTACAAATTACCACAGATATACTGACTTAAAACAATACACATGTATTATCTTATAGTTCTATAGGTCAGAAGTCTGACACGGGTCTCACTGGACTAAAAGCAACAAATTGGCAGGGATATGTCTCTTGCTGGCAGCTCCTAGGGAAAATCTTTCTCTGACATTTCCAGGTTCTAAAGGTTGCCCATATTCATTGACCTGTGTCCCCTTTCCAGCATCTTCAAAGCCAGCAACAGTGGGTAACGACCTTTTCACCTCTCAACCCTCTGAATCTCAACTCTCTGACCCTTTTCCATAATTGTGTCTCCCTTTCTGACTATAGCTGGGAAAAATTCTTAGCTTTTAAGGATTCATGATCCTCTTTTTCAAAATTTTTAACCTTACTCACTTCTTCAAAGTCTCTTTTGACATATAAGGTAATATATTCACAGCTTCCAGATTAGGAGGAGGACATAATGAAGGGAGCCTACCATGTATACAAAAGCTGAAATAATGGAGAATGAGTGTACATGTACTTAGTATTATTTATTAATTTAAGCAGAATTTTAGTATTTAATTTAATAATATGCTTAAGACCTTAAGTATGAAAACAGTAACTATTACTCTGTCAGTAAGGACACCTTGGTAGCAAACTTGTTAAAGTCTGTTTTCCCAGCTATCAGGAAATGCTGCGCTTTCTACATTAGCAACTGTGTTATTATTTGTCATGAACCTTAACCTTGGAGAAACAGCAGAAATATTTTTGGGGGCTTCCCTTTCGTGTTTATGGAACTGGCACTGAAGTGTATTCATTACAATGAATTGCAGCCTTGTGTACTGTTTCCCATAGAGCTGGTTATACAAATGGTGATTAGGTGCTAAAATACTATTCATATTATACTTCAGCTAAGATCTAAGTGAAATCCCTTTATGTGGGCTTGCTTGCCTAAGGACCTAACACTAGTTTTTAGGAGAAATCGGGCTACAGTTTATTCACAACTACATTACAAACAAACGCAAAGTTTCTTGTCAGTTAACAGCAGCTGGCATTTATAATCTCTGTGCATGTAAATATATACATGCATGTGAGAAAATGCAGTGTATGATAATAGGAATAGCCTTTGATTGAAAGACAAGTTCCCTGAGTTCAAGCACTACCAGTGAATAGCTGTAGGAGGAAACTGGATCGGACGATCCCCAGGCTCTTCTAGATGGAGTGTAGACTTGTATTTCATCTCTTTAGAAGCAGAAATCAGAGATAGCTTTTAATTCCTGTCTGTAGTGAATTCCTTAGGTTTCATGAGACCTACTGTTGCAAACTGGTCAGTCTTCAAGATAATTGTTAGGATGAACCTTCTCAATAGCATACCTATCTTTTTTAAGAAAAGTTTGTTTTTACTTATGTTTGTAATTAAAATATTTTGACATTAAATTTTTTCTTTTTGTAATTTAAAATATTTTGACTTTTTTTTTCATTTTTTATTTATTGTGGTACAACCTGGTCTTTTAATGTAACTGTTATGAAAGAGGATGCATTATATTCAATACGCTGTATTTCACCCCCCACCCTCATACCACTCTACCAGCAGCTGGAGTCTTCAATGTGTGTTATTCCATGTGTGTACCCTTTGCTCAACTCCCACTTATGAGTAAGAATGTGTGGTTTTAGATTTGCTGTTTCTGAGTCATTTCAATGAGGATAATGGCCTCCAGTTCCAGCCATATACCTGTAAAAGAGATGATTTTATTCTTTTTTATGGCTGACTTGTATTCCATGGTGTGTGTATGTGCGTGTCTGTGTGTTTGTGTGTATACGTGTGTCTGTATGTATCACATTAAAAAAAATCCTATCATCTGTTGATGGAAACTTGGGTTGATTCCATGACTTCGCTGTTGTGAATAGTGCTGTAATAAACATATGAGTACAGGTGACTTTTTAATATAATGGTTTATTTTCTTTCAGGTAGATACCCAACAGTGGGATTGCTGGATCAGAGTAGCTCTATTTTTAGTTCTTCGACAAATCTCCATACTGTTTTCTGTAGAAGTTTCCCACCAACAGTGTATGTATTCCCTTTTTTCTTCATCTTCTCCAACATCTGTTTTTTTTTTGACTTTAGTAATACCCATTCTGACTGGTGTGATGTGGCATCTCATTGTGGTGTTAATTTTTATTTCTCTGATGATTCGTGATGTTGAGCATTTTTCATAAGTTTGTTGGCTGCTTGTATGCCATCTTTTGAAAAATGTCTATTCGTGTCCTTTGTCCACTTTTTAATGTTTGTTGTTGATGTTGTTGTTGAGTTATTTGAGTTTCTTGCAGATTTGAGATGTTAGTCCTTTGTTGAATGGATGAATACTTTGTCAGTTTTTTCTCCCATTCTTTAGGTTGTTTATTTACTCTGTTTATTATTTCTTTTGGTGGGCAGACTCTTTTTAGTTTAATTAAGTCCCATTGTTCTCTCTTTGCTTTTGCTGCATTTACTTTTGAGGACTTAGTAATAAACTCTTCACCTAGACCAATGTTCAGAATAGTTTTCCTAGTTTTTTTTCTCTATAATTTTTATTATTTCAAGGCTTAAATTAAGTCTTTAAACCATCTTGGTTAACTTTTGTATATGGTGACAGATAGTCATGCATGTGGCTCTCCAATTATCCCAGCACAATTTATTAAATAATGTTTCCTTTTCCAAATGTACATTTTTGTCGAGTTTGTCAAAGATTGGTTGGTTGTAGGTAGGTGGCTTTATTTTATATTATGTTCCATTGATCTATGTGCTTATTTTTATGCCAGTACCATGCCGTTTTGGCTACTAAACTCTTGTAGTATAATCTGAAGTCAGGTAATGTAATACCTCCAGCTTTATTCTTTTTACTGAGGATTGCTTTGGCTATTAAGTCTCTTTTTTGGTTCTAAATGAAATTTCAGATTGCTTTTTCTAATCCTGTGAAGAATGATGTTAGTAGTTTGATAGGACTTCTTTTGAATCTATAAATTGCGTTGGGCAATATGGTTATTTTAGTGAGACTAATTTTTCCAATCCATGAGTATGGGATATATTTTGATTTGTTTGCATCATTTCTTTTATCAGTATTTTGTAGTTTTTCTAAACATCTTTCAAATTCTTGGTTAAATGTATTCCTAGTTACTTTTCTTTTTTGTAGCTATTATAAGTAGGATTGAGTTATTAATTTAATTCTCAGCTTGCACATTACTGCTGTATAGAAATGCTACTTATTTTTGTACATTGATTTTGCATCCTAAAACTTTACTAAAGTCATTTATCAAACCCAGGAGTCTTTTAGAAGAGTCTATAGGGTCTTCTCGGTATAAAATCATATCATCAGTGAACAGAGATAACTTGACTTTCACTTTTCCAATTAGAATGCCTTTTATTTTCTTCTCTTGTCTGACTGATCTAGCTAGGATTTCCAGCACTATGTTGAATAGGAGTGGTGGCTGTGTCTTGTTCTTAGTTCATAGGGAGAATACTTTCAACTTTCCTCTTTCAGTACGGTATTGGCTGTGGTTTGCCATGTATGGTTTTTATTATTTTAAGGTATGTTTCTTCTCTTCTTAGTCTGGTAAGGGCTTTTTTTTTTTTTTTTTTTTTTATTCGTGAAAGGATGCTGAATTTTTTTAGTGCTTTTTCTGCATCTGTTGATATGATAATACGGTTTTTATTTTAATTCTGTTTATGTGGTGAATCACATTTTATTGGTTTGTGTATGTCGAACCATCCACGCAGCCCTGAAATAAAGCTCACTTGATTGCATTATCTTTTTGATGAGCTGTTCGATTCAGTTTTCCAGCATTTTATTGAGGATTTTTACATCTGTGTTCATAAGGGATACCGGTAAGTAGTTCATTTTTTGTTGTGTCTTTGCATGGCTTTGGTTTCAGGCTGATACTGGCTTCATAGAATGAGGTAGGGAGGATACGCTTCTTAATTTTTGCAAAAGTATCAGTAAGATTGGTATCAGCTCTTCCTTGTACCTCTGGTAGAATTCCACTGTGAACTTGGCTTGTCCTAGGCTTATTTTTCTCAGGAGTTTTTTTGTTACTAATTCAATTTCTCTACTCATTATTGGTCTGTTCAGGATTTCCATTCCTTCCTGGTTCAATATTGGGAGGTTATATGTTTCCAGAAATGTATCCTTTCCCCTTGATTTTCTAGTTTGTGCACATATAGATGCTCATAGCAGTCTCTAATGATCTTTTATGTTTCTGTTGTATCAGTCATAATGACACCTTTATCACTTCTGGTTTATTAGAATCTTCTCTCATTTTTTTGTTGTTAATGTAGCTAGAAGTCTATCAATTTTGTTTATCCTATAAAAGAGCCATCTTGCCTTTTCTTCTTTTTTTTTTTTTCTTTTTTGGTCTCAAATTCATTTAGATGTGTTCTTATCTTTGTTATTTCTTTTCTTCTGCCCAATTTGAGTGTGGTTTGTTCTTGTTTTTCTAGTTCCTTGAGGTGCAATGTTAAGTTGTTAATTTAAGTTCTTTCTATATTTTTGGTGTAGGCATTTATTGCTATAAACTTCTCTCTTAGCACTGCTTTTGCTGTGTCACAGAGGTTTAGGTATTTTGTCTCTTTGTTTATTAATTTCAAAAAAATGTTTTTATTTCTGCCATAATTTCATCATTGACCCAACAATCATTCCAGAGGGAATTATTTAATTTCCATCTATTTGTATAGTTTTGAGGGTCCTTTTTACTTCTCATTTGCAGTTTTATTCCACTGTGGTCTGAGAAGTTACTTGATATAATTTTGATATTTAAAAATTTATTGAGAATTGCCTTGTGGCCTAGCGTATGGTCAATTTCTTTGAATATTCCATGTGCAGGTGAGAAAAATGTATATTCTGTTGTAAGGTAGAATGTTCTGTAAATGTCTGTCAGGTTCATTTGGTACAGGGTCTAATTTAAGTCAAGAGGTTTTTTTTGTTGTTGTTGTTGATTTTCTGCCTTGATAATCTGCCTAGTGCTGTCAGTAGGGTATTGAAGTTCCCCACTATTATTGTATTGATGTGTGTCTCTTTTCTTAGGTCTATTAGTATTTGTTTTATGAATCTGCGTGCTCTGGTGCTGAGTGCGTATATACTTAAAATTGTTATATCTTCTGCTTGAACTAATCCATTTATCAGTATATAATGATTTTTTTGCTTCTTTTAAAAAACTATTGTTGATTTAAAGTCTGTTTTATCTGATATAAGTCTAGGTACTCCTACCTGCTTTTGGTTTCTATATGCATGTAATAACTTTTTCCACTCCTTTGAGTCTTGAAATGTCTTTACCAGTTAGGTTGGTTTCTGGTATGCAGCAGATAGTTAGAACTTGTGTTGTTTGTTTGTTTTTGATTTTGTTTTTCATTTTACCAGCCTATGTCTTTTAAGTGGAGCATTTAACCTATTTATGTTTAAGGCTAGTATTGATATGTGAAGTTTTTTTCCCGTCATAGTATTTATTATTGCTTAGTTTCTTTGAAGTTTCTATTGTTTAATTGTTTTATAAGACCTGTGAGTTTTATACTTTCATATTCTTTTGTGATGATGAGTATTGCTTTTTTGTTTCCCTCTTTAGAACTCCTCTGAGCATGTCTTGTAAGGATGGTATAGTGGACATGAATTCTCTTAGTGTTTGATTGTCTGAGAAATACTTTATTTCTCCTTCATGTATAAAGAAGAGTAAAGAAGAGAGGCCATGGCTGCACCAAGTGTTTTTTTGTTTTTTTTGTTTTTTTTTAATCAGCTAAATGCTGTCACACAGGCTGCTTGTAAACCTTGTATTCTTCAGAATCTGGAGAGTTCTTTGCCCTTAGGGTGAATTCCCATATTCCTTCTTGAATAAAATCTCACAGTGTTGATCTTTACACACTGTTTTGCCTGCTTTGCTATCTCCAAGTAGATGATGCATGTTAAAAGCCTACAATTTACCGTCTCAGGAAAAACAACAACAACAACCTCACCTGTCTTCTATCTTTGTGTGTGTGTGTGTGTGTGTGTATGTGTGTGTGTGTGTGCATGTGACAGGATCTTGCTCTGTTGCCCCAGCTGGAATGCAGTGGCATGATTTCCACTCACTGCAACCTCTGCCTTTTAGGCTTAAGTGATCCTCCTACTTCAGCCACCTCAGTGGCTGGGACTACAGGCATGTGCCACCATGCCCAGCTATTTTTTTGTATTTTTGGTAGATCCAGGGTTTTACTATTAGCCCAGGCTGGTCCCAAACTCTTGGCCTCAAGTGATTTACCTGCCTCAGCTTCCCAAAATGCTGGGATTACAGGCATGAGTCACTGCGCCCAGTCTCTTCTATCTTCTTAATATTGTTATTTTCATACTATGATCTCTGTGTGGTAGGACTTACAAGTACATCTAAGGCTTAGCTACCTCTTGATTAAGCACGATGAGTCTGAGATGGATTTTTCCTTAAACTATAACTGGGGTCGTTAATGCATTGGAAAACACATCTATTAAGAATTATATTATTAAGACTAAAGGAATGAGTTGCAGGATGATGTTATTCAACCAATACTTCATGAATGTCTCTCTTATGTGCCAGGCCACAAATGCCCTTGTGGAATTTACATGCTAGTGAAGTGGGAAATTAAAAAAAAAAGATAAAAATAAATAGAACATATAATACATAAAAAGGTGGTAAGTACTAGGAGACAACAACACAAAGCAGCAGGATAAGAGAGATAGGATTTAGGTGAGAGTTTAAAGTAAGGAGTCAGCTCAGGCTTTCAAGGACAGGTGAATTCTGAGCAGAGACTTGAAGTATATGAAGGAAGTAGCATGTGGATATCTTGAGGAAAATTGCTCCAGGCAGAGGCAAATCCAGAGCATGGGCCTATAATGGAAGCATGCCTGGTGTGCTCTAAAAAGAACTCAGAGGCTGGCGTATCTGAAGTAGAGTGAGAAAAGAGGAGAAAAAATGGATGTGATTATTACATTGTCTTGGTCATATCACGTAAGAGTTTGCTGGTCATTGTGAAGGGTTTGGTTTTTATTCCAAATGAAGTGGGGAATCTTTGGATTTTCCTGAACTGTTAAAATGCAAGATATGATTTTCTTATTATCATATTTACTTTGGTTGCTGTTTAAAAACGGACTACTGGGGGTTGGGGTTAAACGAAGCGGAGAGAACAGTTAGAAAGCTGCTGCAATAATTCTGTGAGAGATGGCAGGGGCTTGCACCAGCATGGTAACAGTGGAGCTGATGAAAAGTGGTCAGATTCTTGACACATTTTGAAGTTATAGCCAATAGGATTTCATGAGAGAAGTGCTATAGGGAATAGAGAAAGAGAGAAATCCAAGATGACTCTGAAGTTTTTGACCCAAGCAACTCAAAGGAGAGAATTGCTAATAATGGAGATTGGGAACACTGGAGTTCAATTTTGAGATGTCAAGTAGGTAGTAAGAACTATTAGTCAAAATTCAAGGTTGAACTCTCGGTTGGAAAAATACATTTTGGAGTTATTGACATATGAAAGATACATAAAGCAACAAGAAAATATAAATTGCCAAATAAATGACCAAAGAGAAAGGAGTCCAAGGACTAAATTCTGGAGCAGTCTAATGATAAGAGGTCAGGAAATGAGGAAAGATTAATTTAAGAAGGCTCAAAAAGGAGTAACCAGTGATAGAGAAGGAAAGCCAAGAGAATGTGATGCCCTGAAAACTACTGGAAAGAAAGGAAAAAAGAAAAGAAAACTACTGGAAAGAAAACAAAACAAAGAGGATGGAGTTGGCAACATTTTCAAGTTCATTTGGTAGATCAACTAACATTAGGACTTAGAATCGACCAGTGAGTGAGCAGTGTAAAAGTATTTGGTAACTTTGATAAGAACAGTTTCAGTGGAGGATTCAAAAAGAATAAGAGAACTGGAATTGGAGACTGAATTGACAGTACTTTCAAGGAACTTTGACACCAAAGGGTGTAAGTGAAATTGGTTGAAATGGGTTAAAGATTTTTCTTGAATGGAAAAATATTACATGTCTATGTGCAGAGGGGAAAAATTGAACTGAGCGGAGACTTTGATAATTTTGGAGAGAGAGGGAATTGCTGGAGGGTATGTTTGAGTAGGTAAGAGGTGTGTTAGCTAGTACATGAAGGATCAATTTTCTTAAATTAGGGGAAAAGAGAATAGATCTGGAGCAGTGCTGTGCAATAGAAAAATAATAGAAGCCATACGTGTAACTTACATTTTCCCAGTAACCACATTTAAAACAAGAAAAAATAGGGCCAGGCATGGTGGCTCACACCTGTAGTCCCTGAGCTTTGTGCTCACTTGAGGACAGGCGTACACAATAAGCCTGGGCTCCATAGCAAGATCCCATCTCTGCAAAAAAATTATGTTTAAATTAGGTAGGTATGGTGAAGCACACCTGTAGTACCAGCTGTGTAGGGAGGCTACGGTCAGAGGATTGCCTGAGGCCAGGAGTTCAAGACCAGCCTGGAAAACATAGCAAGACACTGTCTCTACAAAAAATTAAAATTAATAATAATAATAATAATAAAAGGAATTAGCCAGACATGGTGGCATACACCTGTAGTTCTAGCCACTTGGGAGGTTGACATGGGAGGATCATGTTAGCCTGGAGTTTGAGGTTACTATGAGATATGATTGCACCACTGCATTCCAGCCCGGGCAACAGAGTGAGACCCTGTGTCTAGAAAAGCAATAAAAAATAAATAAACAGGCAAATTAATTTTATAACATATTTATTCTGCATAGTAAATGTTTTATTATTTCAACATACGATAACATGGCAATCACTAATGAGTTATTTTCCATTCTTTATTTTGTGCTAAATCTTCAAAATTCTTTTTTCTTTTATATTTACACCTCATCTCAATGTAGTTACTAAATTGTCATCATTAATACATGATTGGTATTTGGATTTCGAAAAGTGTATTGTTCCAGAACGTGATTTGTATATCCATGTGTTCAAGACATGGTTGAAATTTGTCAATAACGAATTATGTTTTTGAATTTAAAATTTATATTAATTGAAGTTAAATAACATCAAACATTTAGTTTCTCAGTCATACTAGCCACATTCAACTGGTCAATGACCACATTGCGGTTAGTGGCTACAACATTGGACAAGCAGCTCTAGACTCTCAAGCAAGATGGCAGAGGATATTGAAGCAGATGCTGGTGATGTAGTGGGATAGGTCTTTGGAATTCTCTTTTGAGTGTCACAATTTTCTTAGTAAAGTGGAAAGCAATATCATTGGCTTAGGATGAATGCCTTAGTCCAGGCCACACCACAAAATAGAATCTAACTCAGATGGTTCAAAGCTTTTTAATGTGTTGGAAAGGTTAGGAAAACTCAAAGGAGACTGACAAGAGCAGGAAATGAGTTCACTTTTATGCCGACAGGGGGAAGTTAAGGGAAGGAACTGCCCTTCAGAAGCTGTATATTTCTAAGGATGCAGCAAATGCCAAAACCAAAGTCCACAGCAGGCAGGGAGCAGGAAGGAGCTATCATGATCTCTTTCTTCTGCCCTTTGATATCCCTCCAAAGATTCCCATCGACAAACTCTGGACAGTCAGGCGGTAGGGCACCCTAGATGATGCATTTATAGGTCAATTCCCAGAGGACAGAGGCACAGAAAAGGGGAGAGTGTGGATCTTAGGGGTGGGGGCAAATGGAGACACCAGCAATTTTGGAGAAGTCTAACCTTGAAGAGACAGGAGTGGTGAAATAATCACCTAGAAAAATGGCAGAGTAAATGAACCAGAGAAATACAGAAAGATTATACTAGTGACTCAAAACATGTCTCCTCTCCTTTCAACAAACGTGTGTTAAGTGCTTACTGCTTGCAGCATGTACCTTGACTTGTTCTAAGCCCTGGAAATAGAGTGATAAACAAGACAAATCTCTTCTCATTCTACCAATGGGAAAAACAGGCAGAAAACAGTAAACAAATAGATAAATGATAACCCTAGGTAACGATACATTCTATTTATACAATTATAGTATTTGGAATAGGTTTGGGACTACATTAACCAATGTGGTAGAGAGGATTTCTTTTTGAAGATTATATTTGAACTTATCTTTAATTATCTCAAGGAAGCAGCCACGTGGAGTTCTAGGAAGAATATTCCCATCATATTAAGTGCAAAGGCCCTGGGGCAGGAAAGCTTTGCTGTCTTGGTGAGAAAGAAATAAATGCAATGTGGCTGTATGGTACTGAAGTAGGAGAGGCACCATGCCAGATGAGATTGGAGAGGTAAGTTGACATGAAACACTTAGGTGCTTTTTTTAAAAGAAAAATTGTAAAACCGTGGACAGTTTTAGCAAAGAAACAATATGATCCAAGTTCCTTTTTGGAAAGATTACTCTGGCAAAGGTGTGAAGGATAGATCATCATATGGCCAAACAGGAAGGAAAGAGACCAGAGAGAGGCTGCTGCAGGAGTCCAGATGAGAGCAGCTTGGATGAGAGGAGTAGCAGCTGAGATGCCCCTGGACAGCTGAGTTATTAGATTTGAAATATAATTTTAAGTAGAGGTGCTAGGACTCTCTGGCTTTGCTTCCTTCCCTTCCTTTATCTCTACCTTCTCTGTTCCTTTCACAAACACTAAATAGTAGGATGCTTGTACTGGGGATGCTAAGATAAGGTAGATTTCCTGGCCATTGGAATAATCAAGGCAATGGCAGGAAGGAGACTGAATGGAGTGGGGGCACCAGAGCAGGTATGTAAGTGAGAATATGTGCCTGATGCTAAATATACTATGATATCTACACTTTAAATGAGGGAATGATAATTCTACTGGGGCAGACATCCAGGAGGGAGGAATCTGGAAACTTCCTAGGAAAGGTAATACTTGAGCTGAATTTTGAAAGATGAGTAGGTGTTTGTTTGCTAGGCATACAAAGATGGGAAGAACACTCCTGGCAGAAGAAGCAGTGTATGCAAAGGCGAGGCAGCTTGAAATATCCTGGCATTTTTGAGGAACTGCAAGTCATGCAGTTTTGTATGGTTTGAGGTTGGGAAGAGTGGGCGTGTTAGTGGGTAGAAGGAAATGAGAAGCTAAGTGAGAAATGAGGCTGTAAAGGTAGGCTGGGGCTGTGACACTGAATGTCTTCTATGCGCTGATAAAGAGTTTGGTTTCATTCCCTAGGCAAATGAGGATCTTTAAGGGATTGTACAAATGAGGAAGTTCTTGATCAGGTTTAATTTTGTAAGAAATGTCACAATGTAGTGGCTTGGAACATGTGTCAGAAAGAGGGCAAGACAGGAGATAACTGGGAGATTCTTTCAAGTTAGTAACTTGATTTGTTTCAAAATCAGTTGCTATGAAAATAGTTAATACTTGATTAACTATTTAATTGATTAATAGTTCACCAAAGACTCCTTTTTTATTGATTACTCTATCACATGTTCACATAATTCCAATTAAAATCAAGTAAACATAGTTTTGTTTCCATGTCTGATATCATTATATGGAAAAAATCCAATTTCTCTTATCATTTTTAGAAAATATGTGAAACAGCATAGATTCCAGATTGGCATCTGTCAAACACATGGTCTCTAAGGTTCCTTTGGCATTTATAGGTCAATTCCCAGAGGACAGAGGAGCAGAGAAGGGAAGAATGCAGATCTTAGGGTTGGGGGCAAATGGAGACACCAGCAATTTTGGAGAAGTCTAGCCTTGAAGAGAGAGAAGCGGTGAGATAATCACCTGGGAAAATGGCAAATGAACCAGAGAAAGACAAGAAAGTATATACCAATGCCTCAAAACACGTCTCCTCTCCTTTCAACAAATTTGTGTCAATTGCTTACTGTTTGCAACATGAGTTTTAGACTGAAACTCACACACAGCTCTTTTTCTCTTTACTCTTAGAGAGTGGTCCAGGTTAGACAGTGTCTATGCTGACAATATCAAATACGGCCTTAGTATGTTAAGTTTCTCAGTGAGCCAAATGTGCTTCGAAGTTGCAATAATCAAACTCTACTTGTGGCTGATAGGGTTTAGCTGTAAGTTATATAAAAGCATGTAGAAATATGTATGTTTTTAGATAGTGCTATCACTGAAAAAGAGAAAAAAAAATGACTTAAGGTCAGTGTGTTCTTTGGAAGGCCAACAGCATAATAATGCCATTGTAATTGCTCTCAGACATTTGTATGGACTTTTCTAGTTTGCAAGTTATCTTTACAAATGTTCAGTAAACCTCACAGGAAATGAAACATCTACAGAGTAGTCATTTTCGCTCATCTTCTGTGTCCTCATGACACTGTCTCCACGCTTTTGTGAATATCAAGTGAAAGGACAAGATCAATACAAACAACAGCTCAGCCCTAGAACATAGCCACTTTCTGAGCATTGAAACCACAATGTTCGTAATTCTCACATGCTGAATGAGGCATATGTAAAAAGTGGAAGATGGAAGCATATCTGAGCACTTGCTTTGTTCTGACTTCCACTGGGACAATTATGGGAAAGGCAGGAGAAAATGCTGATGGAATTCTGAGTTGTACAATCCTAAACCCACAAGCACAACTCTAGATCACTCAGGAGCAATTGCAGCTGGAAAATTGGCAATCGAGATGAGGACTGGACCAGCTATGCTGGCAGAAAGAACTAATCTTGAGTCTAGAATGCAGCTTCACGAGGCATAGGTGAGACACTCACGGCAGTGAGATGAATACTACATGTCCAAAGGATGACGAGAACTGTTAGTTCAATACTATCATCTTCCATCTTTGTCCTCCACAAAGAGTTTGCTTTTTCTTTAAGACACAGGACAAATACCATCATTTTCCATGAAGTCCATTCTGAACTCTTTATTCTTTCTCATATAGATACTGTCTAAATGTTAAATGAATAATGTAGTGTCATTTCAAAAAGATAAACAGACATTTATGCTCAGATATATTTTACTTTATATGTATACATGTATAGGACGTTTAAATCTGATGACTTAACGATTTGCAATGTTATAACTTTTTCTTTATCTCTGTCTGTTTCTATTTCTGTTCGCTTTATTTTTTTTTAATTGCCTTAGTACTGTCACCAGACAGTTATCATCTTCAGATGCTTTAGTGGCTTTAATTTCCATTTGCATTCTATGGTCAATTTTAAGATGGGTGTCTGCTTTGCTGTGATTAGTATGGGATGAAAGCAGCTGTGAGTAGGGAAGCGCTGGCAATGAAGATTTTCACTTTTTTTTTTTCTGTTGGTAGAAATTGTCTAAATAACAGGTGTCTATCATCATAAGTGTGGGAACATGTTATTTTTATCACTACGAGGGCCAGATCCAGCCTCTAGGTACTCATCTGAACTCATAGAGAAGTCAGCTGTACTCAGAATACCCTGAAAGTCGACTTGTTCTATAAGATTCTACATTTTGCCCTTCAATTGCTCCCATATGGAAAAATTCCATGCCTTAAGCATTTTCACCAACCTTTGCCACAAATCTCATGAATATAAACATACCATTGACTTTGACATAATTCAAAATTTCCCTTCCAAATGAAAACAGACAATTGGCATTTAACACCTACAATTATAAGTAGCAGATGAGGTAGTTTCAGTCATTCTGAAAAGCACAAGCACTCTGTCACTATTCTCTCACCCAGCTCTGAAAATGCACAATGCTTGCTTGAAACATTTTTATATTCCAAAGATACGTTTGAAGCATTTTTATGTTAATGGCAACAGACCATTAGCAGCATGCAAGATACTAAACCCCTTTCTTATTAATTATTTTAATATAAAGTGACTAATTATGTGAAATGGGAAGTCCTAGTGCATGAATGCACAGAAAAGCAGAGCTGTGCCCCATGCACGACTCAGCTTTGTACACTCAGAGTTCAGATGGCATAGCAAATTACTCTCCCTCCAATCATTTAGGTCATCAGAACCCACTCGCTGTGAGTACATAGCCTTTTAATTTAGCAGTGCAGCTTCTCTACCTAAAACAGCATGAGCCGAGCAAAGTATGACTATAAGAAAAACACAATGTGCTGATTGCTATAGTCCCTTCAGCATGTTTGCTGAGACATAATATAAAAGAGGAAGGGAAAATGACTACCAGATGCCACTGGGCAAGTATAAAGATGGATTTCAAAAGTGAAGTAGTGATGATTCCCAATTTATTGAAGATGGAATGGAAAGATGTATATTTTATAATTTCTGTTCACTAATTCCAGGAGAAATTATGTATTTCATTTTGATTTTAAATTACTTGCTGCCAATGGCACATTTTGTTCATCTTTATATAACCACTTTTTATTCTTAGCAGTGCTGTGCTCATGGTAGGCATTCAATAAATGTTTTTCTTGATCTGAAAGCGTTATCCAAAAATTAATTCTCTGGTTAATTATATGTCTTCTATTTTTAGTAGTTACTGAGAGCAGGAACTGCATCTTTTTGTATTATCTGTAAGTTTGATCAAAGTGCTTTGTACATAGTAGGCACTTAAGACAAGTTTTTGAATTGAATATTGTTGTGTTAAAATTAAAGGAGTTTTTTTTTGGATTTCAGTAGGGTTAGTTTAACAAGTGACTTTAATATGCATCTAGTGTTTATTTTTTTAACTATTTTTTTCTTTCATAAGTTTTTACATTTTCCTGCTTGACTGGGATTTAGAGTTAAACTTGAGTCCTCTTTCTTTATCCCTTTTCCCCTACCTTCAATAGAAAATAAGCTCTGTTGGCTCTGCCACTAAAATATAGCCTGGATTTTTCCTTGTTCTTTTTCTAAACTACTACCACTCTGGATATTCTGCCTGGGAACTGCAATAGTTTCCCCACTGTCTGTTTCTACACTCCTGTCCCTGCAATCTAAGCTCCACACAAAAGCTAGATTCACCTTTTAACTACAAAAATAAGGCATTTTTACTCTTCTGTATAAAACTCTTGAATAGATTTTGCTTTAACTCAACATCAAATCTGAGTTCTTTACCAAGACTGGCAAAGCACTACCTCATTTGGCCCCTATTGGTTTCTCCCTGGTCATCTTTCTTCTTGCATTCTTGGCCACTATACTGTAGTTCTATCAGTTTTGTGTTTTTAAAGGGATGTGGGTCTTGCTATGTTGGCCAGGCTGGCCTCAAACTCCTTGGTTCAAGGCATCTTCCTTTCTCGGCCTCCTAAGTAGCTGGAACTATAGACGTGTGCCCCGTGCCTGTGCGTCAGCCTTCTTTCTATTCCTCCTTTTTTCTAAGCTTGTTCCCTATCTTAGAGCCTTGGAATTTTCTCTTCTTTGTGTCTGAAATGCTCCTCCACCAGATCTTTGCATGGTTAATCCTTGGCAAAATTGAGGTCTGTGCTCACAATTTACGTCCTGAAGGTGGCCTTTTGTTTCCCTTCTATCTGAAGTTTCATCGCATCACCTATTCACTCTCCAAGCACCATGTTTTATTTTCTTCATAGCACCTATCCTTATCTGATATTTATTCTATGTGTTCATTTTCTTTCTCATTCAACTAGAATTTAATTTCCATGACAACAAAGATTTTGTTGGTCTTATTTACATTGGCACACATAATACATTTAAAAAATTGTTGAATGAATGAATGAGTGAATGTGCACATTTAGAGAGCAGATTTTGACCTAACTAGTACAAAAATAGAATAACGGCACACTGTGAAGCCCTCCTTTAAATAGAAGCCCCTGTAAACATCATAGGTTTAAAAGGATTTACTCCTCAGTTATTTAATATTGATGTGTGGCAAATCATCCTGCTGATCATGTCTTCCAAAATATAGTCCTGAAGACTTTCATGTAGTGTGAGATATATGTAAGTGTTTTGAGAGATTTGACTGTATCAATATATACAGTGTTATTTACCAGTGCAGAAAGAGGGGATAAATGAAATTAAATTCTCTGTAATTGGTTTAGTGTTTTTGAGTAGTTTAGTGAGTGACTGAATTTCACATACTGGAGAATATATAAATATATACATATATATCATTTGCTTATGACACCTTATATATGATTATTAGATGGTTATAGTACTTACAGAGTACAATCTGAATTTAAATCTTATTTATTAACTTGCAGAATTGGTGAGAAACAGATTGAAATTCAGTAGGAAAAAATGCAGAGTAATATGCTTTGGGATTAAATGAATTGTGTGTGTGTGTGTGGTGTGTGTGTGTGTGTGTGTGTGTGTTTTACTCATTTAGTTACCTAAAGTCATTCTAAAATATTTTATGCCAGATTTATGTGTTATGTTAACTAGCTGCATGCATAACGTGGTTTTGGTTTAAATATTCCTTATAGAAGAAAACTGAAAGCCTTCCTTACTACATCTCCCATCCCAATATATCACTATATGGCATGCCATACTGTCAGAAATTGCACCATTGCAAGGTCATTACGTTGAGTTTAAAACTTACTATTCCAACCTCTCCTTTGAACATACAACTACTTTCATTTTCTGCAGTATTTTGTCAGAACTCTGGGATCCAGATCTCAAATTTCCAGCATTGTAGAAAGAGAGGCGGATGGTATTTGAATGTGGGAGGGTGCCTGGGTGGTGGCCCTATGTGACAATACTGAGTTTTAACTCTCTGGAGGTGTGGGCATCAGTGAGGATACACAGGGTATGGAAAAGATTGGTCTGCAGCTGCTGCTAAAGTCTAATTCACTTACCTTGTGGTTGTGCCTTAGGCAGACCCTGTCATCACACTCCTTTTGGTGTTAAGCCCAGATCCGTTGGGCCTGATTAATGCTGAGTACCTTATGGTTCTTACATTTTATGATCCTACTCATGTATCCCACTATCATGTTCCCTTTCTTAACTATAGTCCCACACTAGTGACTCATTGTCATCTTATCTACTATGATTCCTGATCCCTTTTCTCCACACTCATACATCTGGTCCTGTCCCATATTGTAATTGGGCAGTCCTTTTATCTGAGGCACCGGTTTCCCTTCTTTTATATTTTTTAAATGAAAAGACCTGAATACATGATTCTGGCAGTATAAGCTCTGCTTATAATAAGTTGAACTGCCAACCTGAATGAAACATACATCCATATAAGAACTTAAAGATCAGAGTTTGAAAGTGAGCAGTAATATATTTAGCCAGCCTTTGAGTATTTGGGATTGGCATCAGGGACAAAGGAGATTAGAGAAAAGACAACAGATGCAAGAATAAACACAGTGAGAAGTGGAGAAAGTGCATGTAATATATATGATAAGAGAAATCCCAGTAGGTGGCAGGTTGAGGAAAAGCAAGTGACCTTGCTCACCGTCATCCATCTCACATTAAAAAAAGAAGAAAAAAAAAAAAAAGATTAAAGGGGAGAGAGATGAAATGTAAAACCTTGCTTTAAAAAAGGGTGAACTTGATACGCAAAAGTAAACTCTTCCCTAGCCTCTTTACTTCCATTCTTCCAACTCTGTAACATTTATTTCTGCCAAATTAATCTTCCTAAATCACAACTGCGATTGTCTCTCTCTTGCTTAAAGTGCACATGCACACACAGCCGCACACGTGCACAAACACACCAGCATTTCACTGAATAAACTCCTTAGCCTGGTTTTCAATATTCTTTACTTTGTGATTCCATTGGCTGGTACTGGTATTACAAGCAATACTTCTCTACTTATTATTCCCCGATTGTTCCCTAACTGTGAACTCCATAATGTAGAAACTTAATATTCATCATCGTATTGCCACTGCTAAGTCCAGTGTCTGGCCCACAGTAGAGTAAACAAGCCTTTACACCGCCCGAACTTTTGCCTATTCAATTCTCTGTATTTGAAATGCCTTCTTCCACTTATCTGTAGATACCATAATGGTATCAACATTACCAGACTCATTTCAGTTGGTTTTTCATGATTCCACCTGAGTGACTATATGTGTCTTCTAATCATTTCTATATTATTAAAATATTGTTAGTACCTACTTCCAAATTCTATCTTATGTTATAATTATCAATATTATTGTTTTTCTGCCTAGCAGACTGTAAGTTTTGGAAAGTGCCTCTTTCTTTCTTTTAACATCTAATACAGTTATTTGTACAAACCAATATGCTCAATATTTCTTATAATGAAGCCATGAATTGACCAGTAAAGGAATCAGGAGACGAGGTTTACAGTATAAATAGGTTATTGTGTCTGAACCCACTCTGGATTTTTGTAAAAAATTGTAATTTGTTTATCTATCACATAGCAATTCAGGTTTCTAAAGAGATAAATAAGTTTCTGAGAACTCTGCTATTTATTTGTATAGAATCAGGAATTTAGGATGATTGTCATATCTTCTAAAATAGAAAGCGGTGTGATTCATTTCTTTGCTGTCTACCTAGGATAAAATATCCTTTCTATTAAAGATAAAACAATGCAAAATGATCACTCTTATATTGAGACAAAAAAATTGTCTAAAGGAAGGCACTGGAGAGATGCTGCTCAGTTTAATCCATATGAAAATATTTTTCATTCTGTTTTATACATCTACAGAATACTGTGTAATGTGGTAAACAGATCTAGAATGTCTAACATTTAATTACTGCACAGAAACACCAACAGGGATACTGGCATGAAAGAATATGCTAATATGATACAGAGATACAGCATGACTCTGGAACACTGTTAAAATTGCTCTTTGAGGAGACACAGAACCAATTTCTGCTGCCACTATCTTGTCAAGACAAGACTGTAGTCCTCTTCCTTAGGGTGTGTTTTTGTTTTCCTCCACACTAGTGTTTATATAAACCATCATTTCGCAACAATTCTTAGTCTGAAACATCTGTGACCTTGCCAGGATGGCTAGAGAGATGAGATTTGGAGGAAGAAAAATTGAGAAAGAAAGGAGTTGGCAATTAGTGGCTGCAAAAGTTTGTAGGAACACACACATATATATGCACATACATCTGACATCTTTCTTCCTGACTGTGGTGGGTATCACCACTTCCATTGTCTGCATTCTACCCTCTACCTTCCTGATTAAAAATAAAAAGACAAAGAGCAGTGAGGGAGTCTAGGATGTCAATAAAACAAGACTTCCTTGTACACTTGGGGGACAGTGCTCTGTGACAATACTAGTCACTGGAATAATTTTTAAAAATCACTAAAGAATCTCCTAACTTAAAACAAAAACATCTCGGTACTTACCATAATTAATTATGAAACTTTAAAAACATTAACTACATAGGAACTACAAGTAATAATTTTGGAAAATGGATAACGTGGAAAAGCTTCTTCTCAATGAAAAACAAAATTCCCACAAAGAACAGGTGGGGAAAGAAAAAGAAAAAACAAAAATTCTCAGAGACAGGTATTCCAGAAAGTTTTCTTCCTGAAATGCTTCCTTTGAGTAATACTCATTAATATTGTTAATTAGCACAGCTATTTTATATATGGACATCTTCCTTTCTTAACTAGAAATACAAGCTTTCAAAAGGATGAATCTTAAAAATACTTTTTGAGTTCTTCAGAACACAAAATGATATGTGAGATTAACGTGTCATTATGTTTTGTCTGGACACATTTCAAAAATGGTTTTTGGATCTAAATATTTTCTCAAAGCTTGGTAGGTAATAATCGAAGAGGTGGTATCTACTTGTTTTTATTTTTATGCTTTTCAAAATGTACTAGTTAGATTTATTCTAAAGTAATTTCATTGTGTGAAGTTGCTGGATAATCTCTAGTTAGGAAAAGTTAATAATACAGTCCTCTTCTACTTTCTTGTCCAGTTTTGGATGTACTGACATTAAACTATTGATAATAAAAACATTTTCATTATACTTACGAGGCCAGATGTGGTGGCTCACACCTATAATCACAGCACTTTGGGAGGCCGAGGTGGGCAGATCACCTGAGGTCAGGAGTTTGAGACCAACCTGGCCAACATGGTGAAACTCCATCTCTACTAAAAATACAAAAATTAGCTGGGTGTGGTTGCGGGCCCTTGCAATCCCAGTTACTCGGGAGGCTGAGGCAGGAGAATCGCTTAAACTCGGGAGGTGGAGGTCGTAGTGAGCCAAGATCCTGCCACTTGCACTCCAGTCTGGGCAACAGAGGGAGACTAGGTTTCCAAAAAAAATGTGTATACATATAAAATTATATATATATAATATATAAATATATAACAATATATACATATATTATATATATTTATATAATAAATATATATTATATATTATATATAATAAATAATATTATATATATATATATATAAAATAGTGGGCCTTTCTTTACTTCTCTTTTTTCCTCCCTCCCTTCCTCCCTTCCTTTTTTCTTCCTTCTTCTTTTTCTTTCCTTCCTTCCTTCCAGCACAGAAACACCAACAGGGATACTGTCATGAAAGAATATGCTGATATGATGCAGAGATATAGCATGACTCTGGAACACTGTTAAAATTGTTCTTTGAAGAGACAGAGAACCAATTTCTGCTGCCACTATCTTGTCAAGACAAGAAGGCAGTCCTCTTCCTTAGGGTGTGTTTTTGTTTTCCTTCACACTAGTATTTATATAAACCGTCATTTCCCAACAGTTTCCAGTTGGTGAAGCATCTGTGACCTTGCCAGGATGGGTAGAGAGATGAGACTTGGAGGAAGAAAAATTGAGAAAGAAAAATTGAGCCAGTTTCTATGGGCTCTGGGAGGTCTGCTTGCAGTTGAACAGGCAGTTTAATCCTCACAATTCATACAAGACAGAAAAGGAGAAAATAGTGTCTAAGGTTACTAAGCTGGGTCTCACTGAAGTTCAGACTTGTATAGATAGAGCACAAAGTCTGGAAATGGAAGGACAAGTCTAATTATTATCTCCAATTTATAACGACTCAGTCAAGTATGTGATTCAGCTTATTGTGTGTATGGAATATGAACTTTCTGAGAGATAAAGGAATTTTTCTTTTCAAAATCTCATTTCAAAAACTCCTTCCTTCCTCCCTTCCTCCTTTCCTCCCTTCCTCCTTTCCTCCCTTCCTCCTTTCCTCCCTTCCTCCCTTCCCTCCTTCCCTCTTTCCCTCCCTCCCTTTTTCTTTTCTTCTTTCTTCTTCCTTCCTTCCTTCCTTCCTTCCTCCTTCCTTCCTTCCTTCCTCCCTCCCTCCCTCCCTCTCTCTCTCTTTCTTTCTTCTTTCTTTCTTTCTCTTTCTTTCTTTCTCTTTCTTTCTTCCTTTTTCTTCTTTTTATTTCTGTCTTTCTCTTCATTCCTTCCTTCCTTCCTTCCTCCCTCCCTCCTTCCCTCCTTCCTTCCTTCCTTCCTTCCTCCTTCCTTCCTTCCTTCCTCCCTCCCTCTCTCCTTCCCTCCTTCCCTTCCCTTTCCTTTTCTCCCTTCCTTCCTTCTTTCTTCCTTCCTTCCTTCTTTCTTCCTTCCTTCCTTCCTTCCTCCTCCCTCCCTCCCTCCTCTTTCTTTCTTTCTTTCTTTCTTTCTTTCTTTCTTTCTCCTTTCTTCCTTTCTTCCTTTTCTTTTCTTTTCTCTCTCTCTCTCTTTCTTTCTTTCTTTCTCTTCTTTCTTTCTCTTTCTTTCTCTCCTTTCTTTTCTTTCTTCTTTTTTTCTTCATTCTGTCACCGAGGCTGGAGTGCAGTGATGCAATCATGGCTCACTGAAGCCTTGATCTTCTGGGCTCACGAGATCCTTCTACCTCAGCATCCCCTCCCAAATAGCTGGGACCACGAGTGTGTGCACCATGCCTGTTTTAATTTTGTTTTTTTAATATTTTGTAGAGATGAGAGTCTTCCTGTGTTGCCCAGGCTGGTCTGTAACTCCTGGGCTCAAGTGATCTTTCCACCTTAGCTTACCAAAGTGTTGCATTTATAGGCATGAGCCCTCACACCTGGCTGGTGAGCCTTTCAATATGCAAATATCTGAGTGCCCCTCTTTGACCACACAGGACTATGTTAATACATGCTCTCCACTAGTTCAAAGTTTCAAGCCACAAGATGCAAACAACTTAGGTTTTCTCATTTGCCATGCCAGTTCTCACTTTTTCTCTTAAAAAGTCTCTTTTCAACGGTTTTAGAAACATTGAGTGACCTGCTCAAAGTTACACTGTTGATTTGTTTTCGTAGCCAGTGCAATGTGTGTCTATTGACTTCTTATCCAAAGCTCTTTTGGTGACATCATTTTGCCCTCTAGTTTGTAAAAGAGGATACATACAGTTTCGTGGTAAGAAACCCTAAATATGAAATATCTCTCCAGAGAAATTTCAGGTTCTTAACATTAAAATTTGCCAGTAACATCTTAAGCTCTTCTCCGCTGTTGCCAATATCTGTTTTCTTGGCAAGATCTGTGTTTTCATTAAAAAATGTCTGGAAATTTGGTTCTATTTGAACTAAGTAAAATGGTATTAAAGTTGTACATTTCCAGCTTGTAAGAAAGAAAGACCAGCTCATGGTACTTCAGATGATGGGGCAAGTCAGACAAAGAGTAAATGGGAAGACACAGCAGACACAGAGCAGGCCTTTTGGAAAAGCTTTGGTGGGGGGACACTCATGGAAACCAGATCCACAGTACTCCACTATTGATCATGGGATTCAAGGACAGTGAACAGTATCTGTCATTGCTATTCACTTGTGGCCTTGGGTCTTCTCAGCATCATGATTAGGCAATACCAGTCCCTCCATGGCACGTATGATCAGAGGTTGGGAAGTAAAAGCAGAATCACTAAATGACAAAACTGGTTTCCATGCTGTTCTAGCTACTTCCAAGGTGGGGGAGCACCAGACTTTCCCCTGCTATCATTAGGAAGGCTGGGTTCTGGGATGAGTGGACCAGTGGCCTGGTGGACCACCTCCATCCTTTACTTGGATTGGTTGGCTTAAACACTCAGCTGTAGCCAGTTTCCATGGGCTCTGGGAGGCCTGCTTGCAGTTGAACAGGCAGTTTAATCTTCACAACCCATACAAGACAGAAAAGGAAAAAACAGTGTCTAAGGTTACTAAGCTGGGTCTCACTGAAGTGCAGACTTGTATACATAGAGCACAAAGTCTGGAAATGGAAGGACAAGTCTAATTGTTATCTCCAGTTTATAATGACTCTGTCAAGTATGTGACTCAGCTTATCGTGTGTTTGGAATATGAACTTTCTGAGAGAGAAAGGAATTTTTCTTTTCAAAAACTCATCCTGATGACCTTTTCATGTTCCTAAATCATCTTGATCAAGATTCTAACAGACAAGAAATAAAGGCAATTGTTAGGCTAATAATTCTCTTATATGTAACAAACGTTAATTCCATAGAAATTTATTCCAATCTTGTAGAGAATATGTTTTGAGGTGTTTAAAATAAATGTTCCTTCAGGAGTGCCCATTTCTACCTCCAGCTACAGTTTAATTGTTTTTAGCTCGTACATGGAGATATCCATAGTCAGGCATTGCTTTTAGTTGCTGATCATCATGACACCAGGTCCTGAAAAAAACGTCTATTTTAGTGATGTTCATGATAGATGTAAGTTACATCAGCCTAATAGTGGTTGATATCAGCTGTTATGCCTGCTGAAATAATAGATTGACTGTGCCACAATTCATATATTTCATATGTAAAGATAAGACTTTAAATAATGTGATGAGAAGAGGAGCCAAAATTCCAGGCTAAAGTGAAATTGAAGCAGTCATGATGAAAAATTTCAACTTACAAATTAAAACTTTTTGCATCCTAACATTCAGTTGGAATTTTAAACATATACTCTCTTTGATTTAAAATTATGTCTTTGTTACTATTTCTAATGCTAGTGTCATAATATTAAAATGCTGGAATGCTGGAATTTTGGTAGCAATGATTTTAATAATGCTTTGCTGTCCTTAATATCAGAGAGAATATTTACAGTAAATGTTGTCAAAGTGGACGTTTAAATTTTGGGACAATAAAAGTTTTTTGCCTTGCGATCTAGAATTGTAAAATCAATTCTAATGAGACCAATAGTTGAAAGAAATTATAGATGGAAGTCTTGTCTTCCCATTATTAGTAATCTCCTTTAGAAGAAGGTAAGATGGCCAGGCGCAGTGGTTATGCCTGTAATCCCAGTACTTTAAAAGGCTGAGGCAGGTGGATCACTTGAAGTCAGGAGTTGGAGATAAGCCTGACCAACGTGGTGAAACTCTATCTCTACTAAAAATGGGCCTGATGATGGGCACCTGTGGTCCTGGCTACTTGGGAAGCTGAGGCAGGAGAATTGCTTGAACCCCAGGGCGCAGAAGTTTCAGTGAGCTGAGATCATGCCACTACACTCCAGCCTGGGGCAACAGAGGGAGACTCCGTCTCAAATAAATAAACAAACAAACAAACAAACAAAAAGAAGAAGGCAAGGCTGCTGTAAAGAAACACATCATAGAATAGACAAAATTTAATTTTTAGGGTTTCCAGTTTGATTAGCTAGGCTTCAAATTATTTAGTAGATTTGAAATAACGTTTAATAGTCTAATTGCTAACCAGGATGATTTATTATTTTTTTTTAGTTTACATTAAACCTCACTTATTGAATGAATGTCTGAGTAAAAATGAACTGAAGTTTTAATTGTCAAGGATAGTATAAGGTTTTTAGTCTACGTCATTGAACATTTGTTCCCCAATAGAAATCCTCAGTCATCTTGGAAGAAATGCAAATATGAAAAGTACAAAAATATTTTCTGTTGCTTTTGGTTGTGTATCACCATCTTGGAGATTTTATAAAATGTTCAACCTTTTAAAATTAGACATTTTAATGACAATATTATCATGAGGTCAAAGACATGGGTTTCTAGAGGTGTTTAACTTATTAATAACAATAATTCTATACGTATATAAAGAACTAAAGTTGCCACAAAAAACGGTTAAAGCTAAATGGTTTATAAGGGTGATGTTCCATAAAAAACAAACGGACCTGTAAGGTTAGAGCCTGCTCTTTCATAACATGGTCCTTTTGGCATTATTAGTAACCACATGGCTTTTACAATTGCCAAATATGTTGATCATTTCATTCTTCTTCCTTCAGATTTACTGATTCTCCTATAAGATAAAGAAAAGAAATTCGAGTTAGGCAAATGGCAGGGTTTTGCTAAAGATGGTAGTTCTCTATTTTATTCCAGAGGATATTAAAGTACTTGACGAGAAAAGAGAGGGTTTCTGAAGTTAAATAAGTTGAAGAAATACTAAATCTAATACAGTGTATAAAGTTTATTGTTTCAGAATTTCTTGGAGGCTTTACTATATTAGTGTGAACTATGAATCAAATGAGGATCCCTGCTCTCTCTCCTGCTCTTTCAATGCATGTTATTACCCTCCCTCTACTGCCACAAAGTACCTGCGGGCTCTGATGTTCTCAATGCCACACGTTTAGTAATCAACATTTTATGCTCGTCACAAATTACAACAAACTTTTTGGCTTCAAGAAACAAAAAATTATTATCATAGTTCTGTAATTCAGAAGTCTGACACAGGTCTCACTAGGCTAAAATCATGGTGTTGGCAAGATTACGTTCCATACTGGAGGCTATCAGGGAGAATCTGTTTCCATGCTCATTTCATTGTTGGCAGAATTCAGTTCTTTGAGTAGAACTAAGATCCCTGTTTTCTGGCTGGCTGTCAGCTGAGGGCCATTCGCAGTTTCTAGAGTCCTTTCATTCCTTGACTGGTAGTCCCCTTTCGCTGGAAAGCTCTGTCCTGTCTTCCAATATCTTCTTCTTCTATCTCACCTCTCTGAGTCAAAAAAAAAAAAAAAAAAAAAAATCAATTTTAAAGGACTCACGTGATTAGATTGGGCCCACCTGCTTAATCCTGGATAATGTATAACAGGTAAAATAACATATTCACAGGTTCCAGAGGCCATAATTCTGACTAATACAGCTAGTGAAACAATATATAGATATTTTCTAGATGAGTCTTACTCTGTCACCCAGGCTGTAGAGCAGTGGAGCAATCTCAGCTCACTGCAACCTCCACCTCCCAGTTTCAAGCGATCCTCCCACGTCAGTCTCCTGAGTAGCTGGGACTACAGGCATACACCACCAGACCTGACTAAATTTTGTATTTTTAGTAGAGATGGGATTTCACCATGTGGGCCAGGCTAGTCTCGAACTCCTGGCCTCAGATGATCTGTCCACCTCGGCCTCTCGAAGTATTGGGATTATAGGCAGGAGCCACCACATTCGGTCAGCAATACAACATTGAATGAGACACAGACTCTGCCCTTCAGTACCTTTCAGTTAATCTGGGTTCCATGCTACTTAAACTCACAAGTAAACATTTTAAAAAATTGACCAGGGGCCAGACGCCGTGGCTCATGTCTGTTATCCCAGCACATTGGGAGGCCAAGGCGGGCAGATCACCAGGTCAGGAGATCGAGACCATCCTGGCTAACATGGTGAAATCCCATCTCTACTAAAAATACAAAAAATTAGCCAGGCGTGGTGGCGAGTGCCTGTAGTCCCAGCTACTCAGGATGCTGATGCAGGAGAATGGCATGAACCCGCGAGGCGAGCTTGCAGTGAGCCGAGATTGCACCACTGCACTCCAGCCTGGGCGACAGAGCGAGACTCCGTCTCAAAAAAAAAAAAAAAAATTGATTAGTATATTTAAGAAATTTATGATAAAATTAAAAAACTGCAATACTCACACACCTCCTTACTGTCAGAATACTTGAGAAAACTGCTCATGTAGCAATGGTAGATATCCATAATAGGCATGAGTGGGTATTCTTGAGGGAAATTTTATCTTGTCCGTGATGAATCCTGTGTCCTCAATCCATTCCCCCGTGCTTATTTGGAAATAGACACACACAGACACACACACACACACACACACACACACAGAGATTCTTATAGTCTAATATGTGAACTTGAACCAAATATATTTGAGAGTGAGAAGTAGTTCTTATATACGAGACACTCCATTTGTAATCTTTTGAATTACATCTCTCTCCTCCATCCAGACTAGATATAGAAATGAGATTGGGTGAAAGCAGGTGCTGATAAAATTGTATTGAAAATGTTGGCCAGGCACAGTGACTCAAGACTGTAATCACAGCACTTTGGGAGGCTGAGGTGGGCAGATCACCTGAGGTCAGGAGTTTGAGACCAGCCTGACCAACATGTTAAAACCCTGTCTCTACTGAGAATACAAAATTAGCTGGGCATGGTGGTGCATGCCTGTAATCCCAGCTACTTAGGAGGCTGAGGCAGGATAATCACTTGAATCTGGGAGGCGGAGGCTGTAGTGAGCTGAGACTGTGCCAGTGCACTCCAGCCTAGGCAAAAAGAGCAAAGCTCCATCTCAAAAAAAAAAAAAAAGGTACTCTACTGCTTTTAATAGTGAGGCACTTCTCACTGCCCTTCTCCCTGAGATGTATCTTTTCGGTTTTTAGCCATTGTTTTTCTCTTATGTTTCTTTTAATGTGGGTGACTCTTTCAGTCATGGAGGTTCAAAGAAGTGGTCTGCCTTTTGATAAAATTAAACTGAAGGCTGCATTTCTCCACTTACCTCTTTGGTTTAATCATAATAGCTTGCCACTTTTTTAGACACTACGTTTTAAATAAAGCAGGGTGAAATTATTTTTTAAGCATGCACTTTATTGATTAGAATAAGTTCATTCTCTAGTCAGATCTAGTTTCCATTTTCCTGGGCAACAATGCATAAATAGGCCAACTTTTCTTTCTTTGGGCTGGTTGTTCTAAACATCATGCAGACCACCCCCTAGAGTGAAAACATTCTTCTATCCACTTTAGACATGGAAACGAGTTTAGTTATCCACTGTATCCTCTTGACACTACATCCTGGTCATTTGTATTAGACTTTGGGTTTCCCCTAGTGTATGACACACTCTTTTACAGGTTATTTTTCAGGATGTGTTACTTCTACATCCCATTAATCCCAGGAAGTGCTTATATTACCAAGTGGATTATGAACATGGAGTGATTAATTCAACCGCGTCCTGTCTATGAATAAAGGAGTCTCTGTTAGGCATCACTTTTTTGTGTCTCTGGAATAACTTTCTATTTCCAGCTTCTGCCCTTTCTTTCTCTAAGAAAAAACAAAAATAACCCCCCAAACCCCAAACACTCTTTTGTGTGACAGGAGGTCCACATGTTGATGGATTTTCTGAATTCTGTAAGTTTAGTTATTGCCAAACAAATAAAAGGAACTGTGGTTTTTGATAAAGAATTGACCAACTGTATTGCAAATGTATTGTCTATATTTGAAAATATTTAAAATAAATGCTTTAAGAGATTATCCAAGCTACTTACGTTCAAGATATTCTCACCTAATAATGTTATTCATTTTGATTAGATCTATAATTCTCATACTAGTATTAGAAATTGTTTATCTGGAACATGTATTTATCTAGTGAATCTTGTGTAGTGGAGAAAATTAGCAAAGTTCTAGTTATTGAATAAACAACTACTCCATATTATTTGTAATCACTGTCTCTTTGGGATTTGTACATTATTAATACATTAGGTGGCAAACTATTTTGCATTATGTAAAGGAAAAATAAAATCAGACATATGCCCTCAAACTTCTTGCTCAATTCTGCACTGCTTATAGCTTTACTCTAAATATACATGTTTAAAATAGCTCCTTCTCTGATAACAGATTGGCATCTGTAAGGAATATTTTTGAACAATTATCATTACTCAAGGGGAGGCTGCAAAGTCTTTAGCACGTGCACACTGCCAGAGACTCTCCTTGCTCACTAGATGCTAGAGCTCTAATCAGCATCAGGTAAGGAGATCAGGTGGGACGTTCTGGGTCTGTGGAGAGGACAGGAAGCATCTACAATGTTAAATGAATTTATAGAAAAGAAACCCAGAAATATCAAATCCTGCTGCCCATCCACAGGAAGACTGCTAATAAAGAAACAAGTTTTCTAATTTGATTTTCCATAAATCCCAATGCAGAAAATTCGAGTAAGTTGAGCTGGATAACCAGAACATTCCTTTTTACCAAGCTATATTTTTCAGGCCAAATTAAGTGGGGTAATGCTTGCTTGATTACATACCTCCTCAACACCCACCATTTCCATACAGATACAATTCTCAGATGTTTCCACATTTTACTGAGTAGGGGGAGAGGCAAATACAGGTTATATCCTTTCTGTGGGAGCAGGCTTCATTTGAGACTACATTTGGCTGCATGTTTTTTTAAAAGTATAAAAATAAAATTGGTTTAAATAGTGTAAAAATGTATTTCTCTCTCTCAAACTTAAAGACACAAGGTACGTGACTCAGGTTGATTTGGTGGAGATACTAGGGCCCCAGTCCCCTTCTAACTTTCTACTCCACCACCCTCAGCACCACCTCCATTCCTAGGGTTGCCTCCTAGACAAAGATTGCTGTTGGAACTCCTGCCATTACATTTTTATTACAGGGGTAGGTTTTATTAAGCAGGTTTGCGAAAACTCTCACATGGCACTCATGCTTAGATTTTAATTGTCAGAACTTAGTTAGGTAGATACACCTACCTACCAGCAAAGCAAGATCATTCATCCTTAAACTCTATGTGCTATTGCTAATGAAAACTTCAGCCTCTTCCATCCCTGAAATTCTGAATTTTTAAGTTGCCTGCTTTAAAATTATTTAAGAAGGCTTCAGAATTCTATCATGTTTTAAAAGTTAAACTGATACTAAATTGAGTAACCAATTGTATAAATTTTATTTTTTAAATCTAAGACAAGTCCTAAATATACCATATTTCCACTATATAGACAAAAACATTAGGCTGGGCTCGGTGGCTCACGCCTGTAATCCCAGCACTTTGGGAGGCCAAGGCAGGCAGATCACCTGAGGTCAGGAGTTTGAGATCAGCCTGGCCAACATAGTGAAACCCCCCTCTACTAAAAATACAAAAATTAATCGGAGTGTGGTGACACATGCCTGTAATCCCAGCTACTTGGGAGGCTGAGGCAGGAGAATTGCTTGAACCTGTGAGGCAGAGTTGCAGTGAGCAGAGATTGTGCCATTGTATTCCAGCCTGGGCAACAGAGCAAGACTCTATCTCAAGAAAATAATAAAAAAAAACCATTATACTATGACCACTTAATTGGTCTTTTATTAAGGTGACTTAACTGTTTTATTATTTATTTATTTTTTGCTACTGCTGAATGTCATTTTATGTAATATTTTGAAGTTTTTAAAAAATTATCTGAGACTTCCCCTCCCATGTATGTTGCATTTTATGATAGTTACCTGAAAAGTATTTAACAAATACATCATTTACTATGTGTAAACTATGGCTCTAAAAGCTTTATAGATATTCATAGCTTGACTCCTCATAACCACCCCACATGATAAGTGCAAGTGTTATCCCTATTTTATTTTATTTTATTTTTATTTTTATTTTTATTTTTTTGAGACGGAGTCTCACTCTGTCGCCCAGGCTGGAGTGCAGTGGCCGGATCTCAGCTCACTGCAAGCTCCGCCTCCAGGGTTTAGGCCATTCTCCTGCCTCAGCCTCCAGAGCAGCTGGGACTACAGGTGCCCGCCACCTCGCCCAGCTAGTTCTCCTGTAATTTTTAGTAGAGACGGGGTTTCACCGTGTTAACCAGGATGGTGTCGATCTCCTGACCTCGTGATCCACCCGTCTCGGCCTCCCAAAGTGCTGAGATTACAGGCTTGAGCCACCGCGCCCGGCCTTATCCCTATTTTATAGATGAAGAAAATGAGACAGAGAAATGATAAATTGCTCAAAGTTGTAAGATGTTAAGAGGTAGTGCCATTATTAGAATTCATACATTCCGACTGCAGAATATATGCTAGATACAACTGTACTGTGGGATCTGTCAAAATATATGCTTCACTTCCTAAGTATCAAATGTACTTCAAGAACATTCTGTTACTATTATAATTAAGCACAGTAATAATCATTTGATGGTACAGCTATAGAAACTCCAGGAAGATTAAGTGAAATGTTTGGTTTTAGCTGATAATGTCAATCAGATTCCTAAATAGAATTCAGATTTCCTGACTTCAAACAAGTGCTAAAATAGCATGAACCCTCTCATCGATTTGCAAACAGCAATATTCATGGCATTCTTCTACAGAAAACACATTCTCTTCTTTTCAAGTAAACTATTGAGCAATGAAATGTGAGTCCAAATTATGTAACCTTACTTTATTTCCTTTTCATAGACTTCATAATTTTTTAGTCACAGAATACTATTTGTCATGAAGTTAAAAACCATAGATTTCATAGGAGAAAACATGCTTCTTATGTTGCTTACCAAAGTATACAATCTACATTTGAAAACAAATTACAGGAAATCTTGTACCTAGAGTCACCTAAAACTGAATTGTCTCTTTTACAGGGAGAATTTACATTTATTATCTGATATATTTTATTGCTTTAATCATTATTAAAGAGTGTATATATAAAACACATAAGGTAATAGCAATCTAATATTTGAAAAGCAGAACAAAAAATCAATCTCGAGCCTGCTGAATCCCATCAACTTCAACCATGTTTCAAACATTTCAGTTCTTCATAGAGAGGATTATGAAATGAAAATGTTTACAAAGCATATGCAGCATGTGTTTTACAACCTTTGCATTTTGTTTTCAGGAGCTTCTGAATCATTGCTGCTGTTTATAATCTGCATCTGCTGTAAAAATCAAATAAAAAGCGATACAAATGTCATTCTTATGAACAGAATTAAAAAATACAAAGAGAATAAGAAATGTGTTTGTATAAGGAAGGAAATGAAACAATGGCAAGGTTGTGGTACCTTAAGTAGAAATCTTGATTGCCATTTCCAGTAAGGCCTTATGGAATGGTGTTACCTTGTTGAATTAATGAAGGTTCAGGGTGTAAACTTAATGTTCAATAGGTCTTTGAGAAGACTTGGGGAGACAGGTAAGACAGTTAGATTTAGAAGACACTGGAGTATATACAATAGTGGCCAAGTTATTCTATATTTTGTTTTGCCTTAAGCCTAAGCAATATTCATTCTTGGGACTCAGATACATGTGGAAGTGTCAAACAGACAGACTGGCCAGGCAGGGCTTCCAGCAAACTATTGTATGAGAATTAGAGATGGCTTCTAGGAAAAAAAGAACACATCCTAAAGGATAAAGGAGCTCAGACTCACTTATCAATAGAAGGAATGATTCTGAGAAGAACCTGGTTTCTTTCACATAAGTTAATTATGAGCCTACTTTTTATGAACTCATGTTTGAATCCTAAGTCAAGAGAGCTTTGAGTAAACACTTCAAAATGTTAGGATCATGGCAATGTTGTTTAAATTCTTCTTTAAGAGAATGTGATGCAAAGAGGGAAGAGACATTTTCTCTCATGTAGCCAAAGACCATAAGAGAGCTTTGACTTCGCAATGTCTCCCATGAATCAACAGTATTGACAGGTGGCAGCAGCAGTACATGTTAGAAGGGCCAGTTGTTTCTTAAAAGGTGACAGTATACAGTGAGGAGGCAGCTGTGCTTGGGTGAGGTGATAGTACAGTGTCCAGCGGAAGAGGTGGACTTGGTCACAGATGAGTCAGTGCTCTCTGGAAGTGTTGACACATCAGAGGCAGGATTATTATTGCCTAGAAGAGGCATGGTGGCAGTGTGCATTGAAAGTGGTTACATTGCGTAGCAGAAGAGTTTGTACCAGGAAGAAGTGGGTAAACCAGTAGAAATCAGTTTATTTATATCTAGATGCTAGAGGCAATAATCATAGTAGATGCTGTTTTGCCTGTCTCAGATCCTGTTGACTGGTACTGTACTCATGCCTCAGTTGCTGTAAATGTTCTCTGATTCTAACTCATATATGACCCCTTAGCTATAGAATTGTCCTCTCCTTGCTCTCAATATGCAACAGAAGACAAGCAGTAACCCATGATCAGGGTCCTGCTAGTGTGGATACTCATTTCTTTGCTTTCTGGAAGCAAATTCCACAATTGGGTCACTTCAATTTCTAGCTGTTGGTTTCCAGACCCATATATTCTAAATACTAGGGACATACTACTTTAAAACTGCCATTGATTAAAGGTATGTACTGAATCTTGAAGGGTAATATCTCATCCAGTGATTGTGAATAAGTGGCCTGAGGCAAGAGTATATTTAGACACAGGGCCAGTGTCAACTTGTGTAGCTTGTGGTCAGTAGCTTGGAAGGAGCAAAATTGGTAGAGTAAGGACAAGAATGTCTGAAAAAAAGGCATGTGGATGGACACATAGGAGTAAACACAAAGTTTGAGGATCAACAAACTCCCATGTTTACACATAGGAGTAAACACAAAGTTTGGCTAATGGATGCCAGCCAGGTTCTGTCTTTGGCTATCCCAGCTCTTGTGCACTATGGTTGTGGAGAAAGAGACTATGCATGGGTCTGACAGCATGGGCTCCCTCTCATCAAGGCTGAATATTTAATCTGCCCACAACAGAACATAAAACTGAGGTCCCCACATGGCAACGTTTCTTGAGGAGACCAATCATTGACTTGGTGTCATGTAGTTTATAGCAGACCCGTTAAACTATGGAAAGGGAAATAATTTTGACTGTGATTGACATAGAATCCAAGTATATATTTACCTTTCTTTTCCTGTAGTGCCTCACCCCTCCACATTATTTAAGGGCTACAGTGTCTGATCCAACAATGTAGGATTTCATAGAACACTTTCTTGGGTGAAGGAACTTCTTTTTTATAAACATTTTGGAAAATAAGTTACACTCTGGCCATCAAATCCACATAGGATGCCACCCAAAAGTTGCTGGCCTGATTGAATCAGTTTGGAGATGAATCCCTGAGGGAATGGAGTGCTGTCGTCTAGGACATAATATTTATCTTAAACTAATGGCTAGTATATTAAACTGTGTATCTAATAGTTAGAATATATGGGTCCAGAAAGTAAGAGTGCCTCACCTTTTCTACTGGGGATCCATTTAGGAATTTGGGATTCCCCTTCCTGCAACTTTAGGCTCATAGATCCTCAGATTCTGATTTGTAGAATAGTTCACTTCTACTAGAGAACATAGTCAGATTCACACCAAAGAAATCTAAAAGAGATTGACCTCTTTATATATCTTCAGCCTGTAGATCATGAAAAAATGAGAAAAGAAATTAGTTAACATACTGTCAAGGGTAATTGATTTTGATCACCATGAGGAAGTACGGTTGCTACTCCATACTGGGACATCTCTACAGTTGTAACTGAAAATGAGCAAGTGCTGTAACGATGATCTGAAAAATGCTAGTTAAATCGGAGCTCAGGGTTCTCAGGGATGGTAGTCTTGCTTATCCTACAAGGTAAGCCAGAGATTTTGACAAGCAGAAATGCTAGACAATTAGCAGAAGAATCGAGAAAGGGTGGTTGAAGAGGGACGTGATGAATTATGTTTATGGCTTTAGGATCAGCCACAGCAACAGTGGATGAAGTTCATCCTACTAGCCTTTCTCTTGTAAATTTTCCCAGCAACTGAGACCAGCCAGAATCCTGGAGAAGCTATGCCTGGACGGGATACATTTAATGTGACAAGTGGATCTGAGTGATGCAAAGAATCCACATTGTTGATGCATCACAAGGTTCCTTTGCTAGTACGTACATCCATCTTCCTGTGGCTATGAATGTCAGTTAATAAGAACCCTTAGCTCTCCCCTTCTTCCAAAGATTATTATTGGTCAAACAGAAGCCCCCCTCCATCATTTCTTGCAAGCAGACCTTAGCCAGTGACTGTGGGACATGTGTGTTCAAAAAAGCAGCTTCTTGTCTTAAGGTGGGTATACCTCTGTGATGCAACTTAAACTTTGAAATTTCACAGAGAGACCAGAGTGTAGGTAGTCTCCTGCTGAGACACATCCTTGTTTAACATTTTTTCCTGGCTGTATCTGCCTGTCTCATTCCATTTTTTCATAAACGCACTCTTCCAAACTACCGCTCAGGCTCTGTTTCTGGGGAGCATAACCTACTACAGAGGTGAAATGCCTTCCCACCTTTCGGCAGAGATGGAGGTAGTGACCCTACTCATGTCTGGAGGCTGACCCAACAAATAACAGGGAAATGGTGATGTCATGTGGTTACTGAATGGAATTGTTTATGACCACATACAAGACAGCTGTTGGGGCCTTGCCAATATAGCTGAAAAAGATTCTGTTAAGAATTGGAGAAATCACATTTCAGAATAAGAGTCAATAGAATTTGCTGCTAATACATCTTCATTTAAAATCGTGGATTAGAGTGCCCTGGTAAACGTGGGTTACATTGCCATAGGGAGCAGGCATTTCCAGTTCTTGGATTCTTTCATCTTCTATTCAGAGTACTGCTCCTCTTGTCATATATGGGAAGTCATTGTGGTAATCTGAAAATGGCTTATTGTGCATGAACTGAGAGCTACTAGAATATGTGATTTTGAGGTATATTTCTTCTGAGCCATGGTGAACCAAGATGGGTGATATCTCCACTCATACGTGATTTACCTGTATAGTATTTCTTTTTCTTTCTTTCTTTTTTTTTTTAACAATCTAACTGGAGTGCAGTGGTGCAATTTTGGCTCACTGCAACCTCCAACCCACGGGTTCAAGTGGTGATTCTTGTGCCTCACCTTCCCAAGTAGCTGAGATTACATGTGCATATCACCAAACTTGTCTAATTTTTGTATTTTTAGTAGAGGTGGGGTTTCACCATGTTGGCCAGGCTGGTGTAGAACTCCTGGCCTCAAATGATCCGCCCGCCTCAGCCTCCCAAAGTGCTGGGATTACGTGCGTGAGCCACTACACCGGGACCCACATAGTACTTTTAAAACACTGTAAACCTGAGACTGATTTGGCATCATTTTCCTCTTTTCCGCTACTGCCTTTGTCTTCATCAAATCATTTTCTAAATGATTTTGTTTCCAAATTTGAACTTGGAAATAACAATTCAACTTTCCTGAGGTATCAACTAAATCAACTTCACTTAGTTTTTCTGTGTTCCCATATACATTAGTCACATACAGACAGACAATTTCTAGGTGTATTTCTGCCAATGCTACTAACACTGGTTTCATATGGATTGTACAAATTGGAATCTTGGGGTCAATTTAATTCTTTTAATTACAAGTTCTCATTGTATATGTCAACTTTCTTCTCTTCTTAAATGCTACTCATCACTTTCAAAAACTGCAAAGAGCCAAAGTAAAATGATTTTAATATCATTGGTTAGCAAAATATCACTGCATTTTACCTTAAAAGAAGATGAATCACAAGGATTTTCAAGGCTGTTAGTCTATCTTCATGCTTTCAGGCCAGGACTAAACTTAACAGTTGAGAACAAATGATTTAATCCCTTTTTAGTTTATCTTTAGACTAAAGATGATTCCTTTATATTTTAGGATTAATATAGAAACTAAAGATACCATCAGTCCCTCAAAAAAATCACTATCATTTTGTAACTATATAGCTATCAGAAAATTCTTAACACTTAAAACAGCTAGATTAGACTACTATTTATCAGAGGGTTGATGTCTATCAGGATTCATAGACAGCTGACTACAGGCATATCAGTCATTTTTGGAACTAAGAAGTTTCCTCTTATTCATGAATATTCTCGGATTTGCCTGTCAAAGTCACTATGTCTCCATCACTAGAGATTTGTTTATTTGGCTTAGGGCTTTGCTTCTCTGTGATTTGATTTAACAACCTAGATGTTGGGCAGCTAGGCTGAATTGGCTTGGCATCCTTATCTGAAACTATTTTTGCACAGGGGAAAAACGGTATTTTCCTTCTCACCCCATTCTTCCTACTTTCTAAGATTTTAAAATCAGAACAAATAAGATAAGGTTAAGATTCTTAAGGACAATTTTCCCTATCTACAACATAAGTCTAGTCCAGTATTTCTCAAACTGTATTCTGTAGAGATGTTAAAAGATGATAATGGTATTTTTTTGATTAGATGGTAATCTGGTTACATTATACCACAGTAAAGAATGACAATATAATTAGAAGATTTGAGAAATGTTACAGAAAATAAACTGGTTTCTTTTTCTAAACTTTAACTGTTCACATTCATATAAGCAACAAATAATTTTTGGTAGCACATTTAACCTCATGCAAGCCACCAATGTGGGGTCACTAGCTGGGAAATACTGGTGTAGTATAAAATCAGGGCATTTATATCCCAAATCAAGGTCACATCCTGCATCTGAAATGGATCTTCAGTCCCTGTGACTCATGGGCATATGTCTCATACAGCATTCTCTCCTAAGGACCTCTAATGTGAATGTAATCACTGTGATTTCCTTTACTATTTTTTACCCATAATTTAAATTTTGTAATGTAAATATATATCAGCATTAATGATATAGAATTAAAGTTAGTTGTACAGATTAATGTATAAAATTAAGATTAAGTAGCCTGTATTAATTAAAAGTTACCAGTTCCAGAAATCCAACTGAAGCCTGCTTATACAAGGGTATTTATCAATTGGTGAAACTGGAAGGTCATAGAGTCAAAGAGCTTCAGGATTAAGAACAGATCTTGAGATGTCAGACTCCAGAACTAGGGACCTGACACAATTGGGATTCCCTTCAGCTTCTTCTCATCTGCAATTACCTCTGCTTGACTTCATTTTTCCTTATATCAGACAGCTTTTTTCAATGTGGAGTAAGAGATAATGGCTTCCAGTAGCAACCAATTCACATTCTTCAAACTCCATGACCCCAAATGACCCCTCTCCTCTTGCTTTAAGCAAAAATCTCAGGGTAGGGATCTATGTGTATTGCATTCAATCACATAAGAAGAGTGGACCAATCACCACAGCCAGGTGAATTGACAAACTGACTATCAATTTGTCACATGCCTGGATCATATGTCAGTTTGTCATGTGCTTGGATCATATACCTTCCTTTTAAACTTAGAAGGTAGGTTGTTGAATACTGTTGAATTGAAGGAGTAGTTCCCAAAAGGAAATGTGGGGAGAGAAAAGGGAAGGAGTTCTTAAGTAGGCAAAAATTAAAATATTCACAGTATTTTACTCTTTGATAAATACATTATGTCCTGAGGATACATAAGTTTGCAACAGTGTTCATACCCAAAACAAGGCAAATAGTTTCTGGGTAACTGGAAACACATTTCATCTCTTCCATCAGAACACAACCTGAAATCTTGTTCAGTTACTGAATTTACAATCTCTGAGTTCTGTTCCGTTTTCTCAGTGAGGTCTGGATGTACCACTTTGTGATCTGGCCATTTATGAGCTAAATGATAAATAAAACCATTTAACAATAAAAGTGGAAAGACAATATAAGCACGATAAGAACTCCCTTTGGAAACAAGAAAAATGGAAAGCAACGTACAACAATCAGAACTCTAGAATGCAGATTGTATTGTGGGAGAGAATGGTTAGTAATTTCTGCCCCCATGGCTGAAGAGTGACTTCTACCAAGCAGCAGCCATGTTTCCCACAGTTGAAAATGGTTGGTTCCTGATATGTTTTGGCTGTGTTTCCACTCAAATCTCACCTTGAATTGTAATAATCCTCACGTGTTCAAAGACAGGTGATTATTATCTCCAGATGGAAATAATTGAATCATGGGGGCAGTTTCCCCCACGCTGTTCTCATGTTAGTGAGCAAGTCTCGCGAGATCTGATGGTTTTATAAATGGGAGTTCTCCTGCATAAGCTCTCTTTTGCCTGCTGCCATGTAAGCCATGAATTTGCTCCTCATTCACCTTCTGCCATGATTGTGAAGCCTCCCCAGCCGTGTGGAACTGTGAGTCAATTAAACCTCTTTCCTTTATAAATCACCCAGTCTTGGCTATGTCTTCATTAGTAGCATGAGAACAGACTAATACAGTGACTCCCTTGACCAAAGTCCTCCATAATCACTTTTCAAAAGGAGATTGGGAGGATTTCTCATCTGTGGATGGTACTACACTAGAAATGCTTTTCCTATTTATACAAGCTTAGGGAATCTTGGAATTGCTTTAGGGATTAAGTAGTCATAGGCCTGCATGGCAAATATCACTTAAGTAGCTGGTGGGACTACCAGGCAGTTAGATATTTTTTTCCATGTGCACATACTTCCTAGGTGATCTCATGTATTCTCAAAAATGTAAATAAGTTTGTGAAATCTAGTTAATATCTTTAGCCCCCATATTTCCTCTGAGCATCAGACTTGCGTACCCAACTCCTCCTTGGAATCTTTATGTGGGCAGTTCAAATTTAACAAGGTCAAACCCTTGAGTTTTCTCACTTAATGGACTTAATGATTCACCCATTTTCTCAGGCCAATCATTTTCATTAATCATATTCACAAATCCAAGTTTACTGTGAATCTGACCATTTATCACCATTTCCACTGCCATCACCCTGGTTCAAGCCAGTATAATCTCTTGTGTGGTCTAAAAGCTTCATATGCAAAAGCTTCATAACTAGCCTCCCCTCTCTACTCCTCATCCAGTAATATGAAATCATCACGTACATATAGAGTAGATTTTAAAGTTATATGCCTGATAAAGCAAACTTTCTTGCTCAAATAATTCTGTCTTCTCATTATTATAAAATGGAATGTGAACTCCTGACTGTACATACTCTGCAAGGCTCTACATGTCTGGGCTATTGATTTTCTAATGGGTTTCACCTCATTCAGTCCATTCTAATCACACTGACTTGCTGTTCATTGAAGACTTCAAACTTGTAATGCCCTAGGGCTTTTGTACTGCAGTTCCCTCTGCCTTTATCTTTCTGTCCCCAGATGTAAGCAAAGCTTTCCTTGTTGTTTTCAAGTTGCTCTTTAAGTGTCACCTCCTTTTATTTCTATTTCTCTATTTTTATTCATAGTGCTCATATTTATCTGATATATCTATTTGTATATTTTCTGTCACCTCTCTGAAACACTAGAATATAATCTCGCTATAAGGCATTTTCCATTTTGTTCATTGCTGTTTTCTAGAATGATACCTGAAATATTTTTACCTGTATATCTATCTATTTATATGTCTATACAGCACTCCATCATCATCTATCATCTAGTTTTTTTCTATCTATCAGTTATGGTTTGAATCTGTGTCCCCACCCATATCTCATGTTCAGTTTTAATCCCCAATGTTGGTGATGGGGCCTGGTGGGAGGTGATTGAAAATGGGGGAGGTTTCTAATGGTTTAGCACCATCCCTCTAGTGGGACTCTGGTGATAGAGTTCTCACAAGATCTGTTTAAAAGTGTGTAGCTCCTGACCGCCCCCCACCCTCCACCCAACATACCCCACCTGCTTCCTCCTGCTCCAGCCCTGTGAGATGTACCTGTGGCACCTTCACCTTCCACCATGATTGAAAGTTTCCTGAGACCTCCCCAGAAGCTGTCATGCATCCTGTACAACCTACAGAACCATAAGCCAATCAAACCTCTTTTCTTTATAAATGACCTAGTCTCAGGTATTTCTTAATAGTCTGAGAATGGATTAATACACTATTGATGCTTCTACACATGTAATTATTCATATAATATATAATGCATTTTTTATCATTGTTATAACTAATAACCAATGTCTAACTCATGGTCATTTAACATTCACTTGCCTTTCTGATTTTTGTTTCTTAGCAACAAGCTAGCATGGACTCTGTATTTTAATCTTATTTCTGGCCCTAATAATAAGTGTAAGGCACTGTTTTAAGTGTTTTAGCAATGAATTCATTCATCCACCATTTTAAGCAACCCAATAATGTAGGTAAAATCATATATTTTTATTTTAGAAGAGAAAAGTGAGGCATAAAGAAGTTCGCTTATGTTTCCAAGTTACACAGCTAACAAGAGGTAGAACCAGGGTCCTACCAAGGCAGTTTGGTTCCTATGTCTGTGCATGTGACCACACTGATCACACTTCTTCCAGAATGGGCCTTGGCTTCTTAGAGCAGTGAGCAGTACTAGGATAAGAGAGGAGTCTAAGGGAATAATATCCCAGGATTCATCTTAGAGAGGCTTTGTCAGGGGGATTGTGTAGCAGGCCGGGCCAGGGAGTTCAGACTTTTCTTCAGACTTTTCTCAATTTCCTGACACCACAAAGGGCCCAGGCTCTCTCTTCTATTTGAACTATTATTGCCCTTGTCTTCACTCATGTGAAATTTAAAATGTTTCAGAGAATCGAGCTATTATAATTATCCAAAATCCATGATTGACTTTCAGTAGCTTTGCACTACGGGAAACAGGCAGAGAAAGTCTTTTGTATTAAAGTTGAGTTGTATTCTGTTTCCTTTTCTGCTTTTAGTTTGGGTTTCCTCAGTTTTGGTTCTCAATTCTGTTTGTACATTTGAATCACCCGGGGAGCCTTTAAAAATACTTTGCCCTACCACATAACAATTAAATAAAAATCTCTGAGGACGGAACTATGACACCTCTATTTTTTGTAGTTCCCTTGCTAATTCTAATGAGCAGCTAGAGTAAGAACTCTTGCCTTAGATCAGTGGCTCTCAAACTTTAGCAAGTGTCAGTATTACCATGAGGGCTTATTAGACATGGATTGTTTGACCCCACCCCTAATTTCTGATTCAGTAGGTCTGGGATGGGGCTGGAAAATTTCGTTGTCTAATAAGTTCCCAGGCGATGCTGGTCCTGCTGTTCCAGGCCATACTTTGAGGACTACTGCCTCAAACCAAAGCATGGTACTATTTGCAGAACCCTGTGGAGGTTTTATGGGAAGCCAACTCAAGCTGATATTCTGATATTTTTCCCAAAGTCTCCTAAATTTCTAGCTTGCATAGGCATATGAACTATGCACCAAGATTCAACAGGTAATACTTTAACCATTCACTGACGAGGTAATATCACATATTCCCAACTTAGTAGATACTTGTTTTGTCTCCACATATTTATTTTTTGTTTTGTTTTTATAACAGAGTCTTGCTCTGTTGCCCAGGCTGGAATGCACTGGCACACTCTTGGCTCACTGCAACTTCCACCTCAAGGGTTCAAGTGATTCCTTGTGCCTTGGCCTCCCGAGTATCTGGGATTACAGGTACATGCCACCAAGACTGGCTAATTTTTTTTGTGTTGTTATGACTTTTAATAGAGATGGGGTTTCACCATGATGGCCAGGGTGGTCTTGAACTGCTGGCCTCAAGTGATCTGCCCGCTTCGGCCTCCCAAAGTGTTGGGATTACAGGCGTCAGCCACTGTGCCTGGCCCGCATGTATTTATTATTACCAATAATTCTCAATAACATCCTTGACCACACATTCTATTACTTTGTGGCAGAGACGGGTGGTCTGCCCTCTCCAATAGGAAAGCCGCTAGTCACGTGTGACTATTTTAATTTAAAGGTGTTAACATTGAGAAAAATTAAATAGTTTGTCACTTTAGCAATATTTCAAATGCTAAGTAACCTCTGCTATGCTTTGGATATGGTTTGTTTGGCCCGCTACATCTCATGTTGAAATTTGACCTCCAGTGGTAGAAGTGGGGCCTGGTAGGAGATGTTTGGGTCATTGGAGTGAGTTCTTCCTTCAGGAATGGCTTAAAGCCAACTTTATGGTAATGAGTGAGTTCTCACTCTGCTAGTTCCCATGAGAGTTCCTCCTAGAGCTGGTTGTTAAAAAGAGCCTGGTACCTGCTTGCTCTCTCTCACTTCCTCTCTCACAATGTGGTCTGCACATGTTAGCTCCTCTTTGCATTCCATCATGAGTGGAAGCAGCCAGAGTCTCTCACCAGAAGCAGATGCTGGCACCATCCTTTTTGTACAGCCTAAAGAAAAGCGAGTCAAATAAACCTCTTTTTTTTTTCTAAATTAATCAGCCCCAAGTATTCCTTTATAACAACACTAAAGAGACTAAGACAGCCTCATATAGCTAGTGCTGTCCATATTAGACAGCACAATAGAACATTTTTATTTTCATAAGTTCCCTGGGACAGTGCTGCCTAAATGTTTGTCAAACTTGTTTCTTTTACCTGGGTGTGCAGTTAAATATATTTTTGAATCCCCTTCCGTTGAGGTCTGACCTTGTTGCCACTTCTCATCCATGGAATCTAAAGAAATAATATGTCTCTTCTGACTAAGCATAGAAGAAACTTGAGTCCCTGAATGCATAGAACAGATCATCCTCAAGCTAAGATGAATTGTGATTTGAAGGAGAAATAAATCTTGATTGTGTTAGTTAACTTATATGTTGAGGTATTTAGTTACAACATTCAGCACAACTTAACTAGTATATTGTCCTATGAAAATGTTAGTTGTGGTATATCATTCTGAAGTATCAATAATATTTCCTCAAAACACTGCAGACATTAATCAATTCTTAATTTTTTAATTATTATAGTCACATGAATACAGTTTCATTTTAAAATTACTTTGTGAGTAACTTTTTTGATATCTGTAGAAATGGTCTTTGTTCATAGAAATATTTCTATTTATTTTAAACTTATTCTTTTTGGTACTTGGTGAAAACCTTAGATATTCAATTAATGGCCATTTTCAGCTCAGCAATGTTTATATTATTTCTTTGATCATTATTTTGGGTCTGTTTGCCTTGTATTTTCATGAATTCATTAAGCTCTTATTTTTTCTTGTAGATTGAATTTCCTGGATCTGTTTCCTTTTTCTTTCATCATTTTATCAGTCAGCTTGGGCTGCCATAATGACATACAACAGGTTGGAAGGCTTCAACAGATAATTTTTTTTCTCCCATTTGTGGAGTCTAGACATGCAAGATAAAAGGTTTATAGGATTTAGTTTCTGATGAGGGTTCTCTTACTAGCTTGCAGATGGCTACCTCCTTGCTAGGTTCTCATATGACTTTTCTCGGTGCATGAGAAAAAGAGGGACAGGGGAGAGAAAGAGAAAAATAATTTTTGGTATCTCTTTTTATAAGGACACCAAACCTATCAGATCGAAGTCACAATGTTATGACCTCATTTAATTTTAAGTACTTCTTTAGAGGCCCCATCTCCAAATATAGCCTAAACTGAGGTTTAGGGCTTCAACATACGAATTTTGGAAGGATACAAACATTTGGCCAATAGCAATCATTTACTTTTTATCGCTTATTGTTCTTGTCAGAATACTGGCTGAATTTCTTACAGTAGTCTTCCATTTTTACTAAATAGATCTTCTTCAGTTATTAATTTATTTTTCGAAGCTTCTATCATATTTTAAAACTTGACCTCATGTTTCTTGTTACAAGTTTTTCGAGCTCTCATTGTTTTTCTTTTCCCATGATTATTTGCTCTAACGCCAAAGATGTGTTTTGATCTTGTGGATATAAAAATTCAATTAAATTATTTTGTGTTAGGAACTGAAACACTTAAAGGGATTCATTGGAAATATGAGCTAGTTTAGAAAATTGAAGGGCAAGTTGAATAAACAAGCACTGAAAACTTCAAGAACTTTGTCATCAGAGACTGTCATCAAATATGTCAGCTTAAATGATAGTCATTCTCTGCGTGATTCTGCTCAAAATTTAGTTACTTGGAGATAGTCTCATTGATCATCATTAGGTCACATTTCTTCTGCTCTGTGCTGTGTCATTTTGGATGAGGTGTGTATGTCCAGTTGAACAGACAAAAGTAATCCTTATTAAGGTGGAACATTGACAATTTTCTCAGTCATGCTCTGCTACAGCATATTTTAAAACTTAGGATCAAAAATAAATATTTTTCTGACAACAGAATTTCTTATTGTAAATATATTACATAGAGAAAATACCTTATTTTTATTCTTTAGGATGGATTCTGTCTCCTTTCTTGTGGTATCATTCCATTGCTTCAGTGGTTTCCTGTGTAGTAAGCCACTAAGCCCCTGTAGTAGCTTATTGTTTTGATCATGAGTCAAAGCCCTCACCTATCTTAGTTACAGGTTACTATTGTCAAGTCCTTCTTTATTTATTTTCTGAGTATATTGTTCTTTCATATGAGTGAGGAAGACCAGTTTGTCCTATATGGCTCCTACTCTGGGACAATCTGCATTACATAATTTAGAGACACCTTGATTATGTTAGTATATGGATAATATCTTCCTCATTTCTAAGGCTAATGTTTATTTTTCTATATTTTAAGGCTTCTAATATCTAGAAGGTAGGATTTAAATACTGTGATTTCTAAAAATTTCCAAATGTTTTAAAAATGAAGTTTTCAAACATAACATGCAGTATTTTAAACAGTATTGTGAAAATGATCGTACTGCCAAAAGCAATATTTATAAATTCAATGCAATTCCCATCAAAACACCATTATTTTTCACAGAACTAGAAAAAACAATCTTAAAATTTATATGAAACCAAAAAAAGAGCCTGCATAGCCAAAACAAGACTAAGCACAAATAACAAATCTGGAGGCATTACATTACCCAACTTCAAACTATACTACAAGGCTATAGTTACCAAAACAGCATAGTACTGGCGTAAAAATGGGCAGGTAGACCAATGGAACAGAATAGAGGATCCAGAAATAAAGTCAAATACTTACAGTCAACTGATCTTCAACAAAGCAAACAAAAGCATAAAGTGGGGAAAGTACACCCTATTCAACAAATGGTGTTGGGATAATTGATAAGTCACATGTAGAAGAATGAAACTGGATTCATATCTCACCTTATATGAAAATCAACTCAAGATGGATCAAAGACTTCCATCTATGATCTAGAAACATAAAAGTTCTAGAAGATAATGTTGGAAAAACTAGACATTGTCTTTGGCAAAGACTTTATGACCAAGAACCCAAACACAAATGCAACAAAAACAAATAAATGTGACTTAAATAAACTAAAAGTCTTCTGCATAGCAAAATAAATAATCAGCAGAGTAAACAGACAGCCCACGGAGGTGGAGAAAATACTTGCAAACTATGTATCCAACAAAGGACTAATATCCAGAATCTACAAGGAACTCAAATCAGCAAGTAAAAAAAATAGGCCAGGTGTGGTGGCTCACACCTGTAATATCAGCACTTTGGGAGGCTGAGGTGGGTGGATCATGAGGTCAGAAGTTCAAGACCAGCCTGGTCAACATGGTGAAAGCTCGTCTCTACTAAAAATACAGAAATTAGCCAGGTGTGGTGTCAGGTGCCTGTAATCTCAGCTACTTGGGAGTCTGAGGCAAGAGAGTTGCCTGAACCTGGGAGGTGGAGGTTGCAGTGAGCTGAGATCTTGCCACTGCACTTCATCCTGAATGACAGAGTGAGCCTCTCTCTCAATAAATAAATAAATATAAAATAAATAATCCCATCAAAAAGTAAGCTAAGGACATAAATAGACAATTCTCAAAACAAGATATACAAATGGCCAACAAACATGAAAAAATGTTCAACATCACTAATGATTAGGGAAATGCAAATCAAAACCACAATGTGATACCACCTTACTCCTGCAAGAATGGCCACAATAGAAAAATAAAATTAAAAAAAAAAAGATGTTGGAGTGGATGTGGTAAAAAGGAACACTTTTACATTGCTGGTGGAATGTAAATTAGTACAACTATGGGAAACAGTATGGAGACTCCTTAATGAACTACAGGTTGATCTACCATTTGATCCAGCAACCCCCCCTACGGGGTATCTACTCAGAGGAAAAGAAGTTATTTGTTTATAGCAGCACAATTTGCATTTGCAAAAATATGAAACCAGCCTAAATGCCCATCAACCAATGAGTGGATAAAGAAAATGTGTTATGGCCGGGCGCGGTGGCTCAAGCCTGTAATCCCAGCACTTTGGGAGGCCGAGACGGGCGGATCACGAGGTCAGGAGATCGAGACCATCCTGGCTAACACGGTGAAACCCCGTCTCTACTAAAAATACAAAAACTAGCCGGGCGAGGTGGCGGGCGCCTGTAGTCCCAGCTACTCGGGAGGCTGAGGCAGGAGAATGGCGTAAACCCGGGAGGCGGAGCTTGCAGTGAGCTGAGATCTGGCCATTGCACTCCAGTCTGGGCGACAGAGCGAGACTCTGTCTCAAAAAAAAAAAAAAAAAAAAGAAAATGTGTTATATGTATACCATGAAATACTAATCACCCATAAATAGAAATGAAATATGGCCTTCACAGCAACCTGGATGGAGTTGGAGGCCATCATCTTAAGTGAAGTAACTCAGGAATGGAAAGCCAAATATTGTATGTCCTGAGTTATATGTGAAAGTCAAGTTATGAGGATGCAAAGGCATTAGAACAATATAATGTAGTCTGGGGACTCAGCGAGGAGGGTTGGAGGGGGATGAGGGAGAGAAGACTACACATAGGGTACGGTGTACACTGCTCGCATGATGCATGCACCAAAATCTCAGAAATCACCACTAAAGAACTTATCCATGTAATCAAATACCATCTGTTCCCCCCAAACTATTAAAATAATAAAACATTTGGAAATGCAACCTTATATAAATTTTAGCAATAATAAATCACAGTATATATTTATCTCCAAAGGTAGCACTTGTAGCATTTATCAATAATTGATACATTACTATGCATCAGATCATCAGATGTATAACACTGGGGAAATATAAAATATGTGCTAACAAGGTCAACAGGATATTTGTGGAGGCAAAGCTTCATTACTTAGTATTGCCAAAAATAATAGTTGAAAATGAGAGGCTTTGAGTGTCAGGAGACATATATTATCTGAAGTATACATAAAGAGAAGGACAACAGATTCTGCAATGAGATGCTGGAAATTGCCAAGCATAAACTACATTTACTTCGATCTGCCTAAATAATTGCTTTGACTTTTATTGGAGTTTATTTTCCTAAGGTATGTAGAACAGTCTGGTATTCTCTTTGAGAGCCCTTTTTTTGTGAATGGACATGGAGATAACTTTCTCCCCTGCCATGTGTTTTGTGTAAGAAAAACAGTAAAAAGGGGATAACAATTGAATTTACATTTATTTCCATATGCATATGGATGTATGTATCTATATTTGCATGCATATATTGCATATGACTATGCATATATTATATATGCATATAGATACATAAGTAAATGAATATATGCATATCCATATGAATCTAATAACAAGGTTACTGTGAATGAGGTTAGTGAGGGGAGGCTGCACGTGTTGTGAGTGTGTGCCCAGTTCTAGGTGGTGCCCTTCGTGAGCAGCTATGAACCATCCATGTGGTCATAGATGGCTGGCTTGATTGGGAGGAAAACATTTTACTATTTATCTTCATATACTTTTTAATTATTTCGGTGAATATATTAACTAAAGTAATCAATGAAAAAGTAAATGGAATCATAGGAAATGTCTGAAGGAGAGAAGATATGTGACTTTGAGAGCAGAAATTAAAATTGCCTGTTTACATCTGCCTGATATCACAACTAATATTTTTCATTAAGAGAAATACTTCTTACGTAAAAAATTCTTGTCATTATAAATTTGTTCTTTTACTTAATTTATTTCATAAAGGTATGCATCAAAATAGCCATTTTATGATTATTTCAACTTGTACATTAAATTATTTCATAGGCAAATAGTAGAAATTGTTAAACTATTTGTAAATGATATGAAAGTTTTTTTTCAATAAGCGTGCAAGCTGCAGTCTCATGTTCAAAATCAAATTTTATAACCTCTCTTTTTTTCAAATATTTGTCTGAATTTTTGAGTATCTTAAGCATTAAAGCCAGATGCTTCTGATGAACAATCATTTTCCTCTAAAGGCAAGTTAAACTATCTTGAAATTTCAAATCATCAATTTACTTTCCATTTTATATAAATCCTGCCTCAATTGTCAGCCCAGCAGTCATGTATTAAAGGGATATTAAATCCAAAAATATTGGAACCACATTATTTAAACATTACTTGAGGAAGTGCATTTTGTTCTAATTTCACTCAAATTGCAAAATAAATGTGTCAGTTAAGAAAAGCTAGGCTATGCTGTGATAATGCACAACCTGAAACTCTTAATGATCTAAAAGAGCTAAGGTTTATTTCTTGATTATACGTCCTCTCTTTCTGAACAACTAGGGGCTAAGATCCAAATCTTTACTCCAAGCTGGGTTTCTCCACAGTGGCACTATTTCCAGTTTGGGCTGGATGATTTTTTATTGCCCCAGGATCAGAGAAAGGTTGAGGAGGCTATCCTGCACATTGTAGGATATTCACTGCAGACATGGCCACTATTCTCTAGATGCAGGTAGCATCCTCCTCATCTCAATCCAACGAAGACATGTCTCCAGAGATTGTAATCATCCCCTGACGGGGCAAAATCACCCAGATTGAGAATCAGTACTCTTCAAAACATTGCCAGTTGTCCAGTCAAAGGGAAAAAGCAAGTGGAGAACAGCATGTTGATGCTTCAGACTCTGTTAGGAAGTGATTCTTACCACTTCTCATATTCAGTTGGCCAAAACGTGGTCATACTTAATTTCCAGGAGTTAGAGAAGTACAATCTCTCCATCCTGTTATGGGGAAAATAAAGCAATGTCAGGGGTCAGCACTAATTATTATCACAGTAGTATTGTATTTTTTGGTGGCGAAATGAATACCTTTTCTTTCTCAAAAAATAGTGTATTTTCAACAATAGATCATTGATATTAATTATTAATAGTTTCAGAATAAATATATATTAAAATAGCAACTATCTGTCACATCTTTGAGAATATAGTAAAAATAATTATTAAAAAATTAGCAGTGACACACTTGCAAGATCAAATTTTATCATCTCCAATACATTTTGTGTTGAGTGTTTACCATGTAAGTAGCTGCCCTAAAGCCTAAGGTTTACAAAAAGAAAGAAGGGAAGAATATCCTTTTTTTGAGTTTTTTCCTAGGTGACTTTTGCTAATGGCATATTATTTAATTCCCTCAACATTCTTTTGAGAGAAGTATCATTGCATACCTTACATCATTGAATAATTTTTGGGCCAGAGAGCATTAGTCTATGCCCACGTTCATTTAGGTGGTAAAAAACAGACTCTGGATTTAAATTTTTGTACCCAACTCTGTCCTCTCTCATTATATAACATCTTTGCTTTGCAGCCTCTGAAACCAAGGACTTAATACTTTATATAAATAAAACATGAATGCAAAAAAAGCTCTAACAACAAAAGATTTAGAGGAATTATCTTCTTATACTTGAAGTTATACCAGAAATTAGCAGAAGTTATGGTTTCTTAAAGTTTGTTTGAATATTGAATACCATTGAGTAAAATCTTCATCTTAAAAGTTTAGACAGACTGTTTATAATTTATTGTATACTTTCTGGTTACTTGAATTAAATGTAGACTGTGTTAAAAACCCATAAAAACATAAGGTATAATCACACTTTCTACTGTCTTTTTGAGACAGGAAAAAATGTTATGATAATAGGTCATAACATTATTAAAGAAACTGATAATTTATTTAAAAATTGCCTATATATCATATGATATTAAATTAATTGTCAACATTACTGGGTTAAGTGGTGACCATAGAGTTGGTTAAACATTATTTCTGGGCATATCTGTGAGGATATTTCTGGAGGAGATTATCATATGAATGAGTGGATTGAGTGCAGAAGATCCACACTTAACCAACGTAGGGTGGTCATCCAATCTGTTGTTGGCTTGAATAGAACAAAAAGGCAGCAGAGGAAGGGTGAATTGAATTCTCTCTTCTACTGGGACATCTATGTTCTCCTGCGCTCAGACACTGGAGCTCCTTGTTTTGGGGACTTTGGGCTCAAAGTGAATTATACTACCAGGTTCCCTGGGTCTCCATCTTATAGGCAGCTCATCATGAGATGTCTGGGACTTTTAAACCTCCATAAATGTCTGAGCCAGTTCCCATAATAAATCTCCTTTCATGTATCTATTTATATCACCTTGGCTCTGTTTCTCTGGAGAATCCTGACTAATACAATCATCTTATTTTAGCTAAAGGGCTCTTGTGAATTAGATGTAGCAGAATGAATGTTATACTTCTTGTTTAGAGATGGTAAAACTCATTTCCAAGAATGTAAGAGCCTGTACCAAGGTGCCTTACATAAGGGAATCAGGAACTGGAACTGAAATCCCCTGACTGGGTTTCATGCATTTTTCACAAACCATTTATACTAGTCACCTGGGAAAAAACTTTCATGCTATCATACTAATCCTACTTGTTATTATTATTATTATTTTTTTACAAACATCAAAAAGTCTTGGATTCTTCTTGGCAAGTAAATAAACATTGTCAAATCAGATAATTTCTTTGAGGACTTGATCAATCACAGAGTATAACAGTCTCTCATTAGTAAGCTTTCTCTTAACAAGTCCAGAAAAAGGAACCACTATGATACTTCTATTAATGAGGAGTCTCCAGAGAAACAGAACCAATAGGAGACATATCTACATATATTCCTGTATGTATTTTCTATATTATTAGGGTATTTCGAGAAGCGATGGTCATTTGAACTAGCAGACTGTGTAAAGATCTACCCTTACCAGTGTAGGTGTGCATCATCCAATCTATTGAGGACCTGAATAGAACAAAAAGGTATATATAAAGACATATCAAGGAAGTGCTATATTTTAATGCATTGGCTTACAGAATTATGGAGGCTGAGAAATTCTATAACCTGCTGTCTACAAGCTAGAGACTCAAGAAAGTTGATGGCTTAGTTTGAAGACCTAAGAGCATGGTAGAGATTCTCATCCATGTCTGAAGGCCTGAAATTCTACAGTGCTGAGGGCAGAAGGGGATCAATGTCTCAGTTCAAGACTTCATTTGATGTTCCTCTTTTCTCAACAGATTGGATGATGCCTGCTCACATTGGGAAGGGCCATTTGATTTACTCATGTACCAATTCAACTGTTAATCTCTTCCCAAAATACCCTCACAAACCTATATGGAAATAATATTTAACCAGTTACCTGGGCATCGCATGACTCAGTTAATTTGGCATAAAAAATTAGTCATCACAATACTCTAACAGCAATATGGCTGGTATCTGGGAATCCTTTAGGTTCAGATATATCATGCAGAGTTTGGCATACTAATTACTTATTTACAAGCATCATATTCAGAGACTGATTTGTCTATTTGAGTTGACCTGAGAGCTACTCTGGAAAACAATTTGGCAGTTCCTCAAAAAGTCAAATGCAGAGTTTCCATATGACATAGCCATTCTATTCCTAGGGACAGTTGCCCCTCGTATCTGTGGGTTCTGCGTCCATGGATTTAACCAATCTTAGATCAAAAAATACTGTTTTAAAAAAGAATGATTGTTTCTGGATTGAACAGGTATAGACTTTTTCTTGTCATCATTTCCTAAATAATGCAGTATAACAACTATTTACATATCACTTACACTGTATTAGGTATTATAAGTACTCCAGAGATGATTTAAAGTACATGAGAGGACATGCATAGGTTATATACAAATACTACTTCATTTTGTATAAGGGACTTGAGCATCCATGGATTTTGGTATCTGGTGGGGTCCTGGGTTTAACCAAATCCTCATGGATGCAAGAGATGACTATATATAGTCAAGAGAATTGAAAATAAAAGTGCACACAAAAATGTGAACATAAATATTCATAGCAACATTATTCAAAACTGTGAAAAAGTAGAAACAACCTATATTTTTATCAATGAATTAATGGATACAAAATGCATATCTACACAGTAGAATATTATTATTTAGTCATAAAAAAGAATAAAGTACCAATACATACCACAACATAGATGAATCTGGAAAACATGTAAGAAAAGTCAGACACTTACTATATGATTCCATTTATATGAAATATTGACAGTTGGCAGATCCAAGGAGAAAAAAGTAGATTACTGTTTGCCAGGGACTAGGGAAAAGGGAATGGGAAGTGACAGATAAGGGGGAGGAGTTTTGGGGGAGCATCATGACAATATTCTGTAATTAGATGGTGGTGATGGTTGTGAAACTTTGTGACTATAGTTAAAACAACAAAAAACAACCTGAAAAGGGTAAATTTTATGGTATGTACATCAATAAAAATAATAAATAACTGACCTGAGAACAGTGGCTACAAATTTAGAGAAAATGAGATAATGAAAGTGTTAAATGATGTAATAATTTTTCTATCATATATGCATTTTATTGTACATGGATTAAAAAACTTGAAAGAGGTTCTGAGTACCTTCTTTTACTTTCTATCAACACTTGAGGAAACATTTTTTGAACAGATTTGCAAGAGTTAAGGACCTTTGATTGCTGATAAGTGAGACCAACTCATCTAATTTAAGTAAAAGAAGGTTATAGAAAATAGAGACGCTCACAAAATCAGAAAAATATGAACAATCAGACCTTGAGAAAGAGAGAAAGTTGGGGGAACTTCCAGCGTCCGTAACATATGTCGGTCTTTTCTTTGGAGCAGGTTCAACCTGTTCCCTTTCCTCACTCAAACCAATGGTCTACCATATTACTGAACCAACCTATTAGTACAGAAGCATAAAAATAAAGAAAAACATCATTCTCTTGCAAAACATGCCCAACTCTTGAGGATGTGATTATCTTTTTACTTGATACAGTGAGATGCTAGTGATCATAATAACAGCATAAATGTATGTCCCAAAATATGTGATTCCTTGTAGACCCAGCTTGGCTTTTCACCAATGTCTTCAGTTGGAGTTGTGCTTGATTTTATTACCAATATTTTAGCCAAATCCACAGGGGAATGAAATAATTCTTATTTTGTTTTTTGGCTAGGAACCACTTAATATCTTGTGGGATATATATATATGTATTATAGTGTGTATATATAATATATATAACACATATACTTGTATAAGTTACATTAGTATAACTTATATTGTTGGTTTATGGGACCTGACAATTTATTATGTGTTTTCTTTTATTTTCTGTTTTATGCAAGCTTATTGAGGGCAAGAAAAATTTCATATAATACCACAATATTGTTAAAAACTTGTTGAAATAATTATGAATAATTCTAGGGAAATATGTATTCTCTCTTCAAGGTAGAAAATATTATTTCTATCTATAGATGAGGAATCCGGGGCTTAGAAAGACTTGCCTATATTTACACATGTATTAAATGCAAGTTCTAAATTTCAGATATAGAAAGTTTGACTCTAGGGCCTTAACATTTTAAAAATTACAAATATTTCCTCTTTAATATGATGCTGAACATATGCCAGATGCTTCATAAATACCTTTTGAGTTGAACAGAATGACTTCATATGATTATAAATCAGAATACTCATTAATTTGACAATTACCATCATTCTGAATAAACAAGTTTGCAAGCCCTTTGGGGTCCCTTAATGATATGGTCCTTTTATTTCTCTATATCAGTCAATATGCTGCCAAAATGAAAGTTCTCTTTCCTGAAAAGAGCAGTAGCTGGTGGCAATGATCTTTCAGCGATATTTTAGAAGGAAACAATTTATCACTAACAAAACGAACACTTTTTCATTGGAAACTGCAAAAGCCAGATCACATTCCCTAGCCACAGCAGGTGGTTCCTAGACACTTAGAGTCAATACGCTTCAAGAATAGCAAACAGCAGTGCATCTCCCAAAATTCAGCTCCTATTGGCAGCAGAAAAGAAATTAGTTGCTTCAAGTACCTGGGGGTAAAACAAAACCCAGTACTTACCAGTTTTCTAGGCTCATAGTCTCTACCTGTGACAACAAAGAATAAACACCGCCAAAAGCAAAGTGTTAAGAAAGAGCAGCAGTGAGACTGAAGGGAGAGAAATACATGAATTATTTGGGGAGAGAGAATGTGAGGAAATCACAGGTACTCTGAGTAATAGACTTTGAAAGAAGTATTTGAACCAGTGTTCACAAGTTAAAAAAAAAAAATGTCATAATCAAGTAGAAGTCCCACTTATCACAGGGTACAAATTTAAAGTTTTGGAGTAGCTGTTAAAATGACCTCGGATTATTTTCAATTATGTTTACAGATAAAATATCTGTTTCAAGATTGTGATGATTGTCATAATAAGGAGATTATTTTGTTTGTTTTCTTTCAACTTCATCACAAAATGTGAGTGCTCACCATCATAGGAGCATCGTACATTGAAGCCTTCATTATATTTCTTAGATCCTACTTTTGAAGAATGTGCACAGGCTTCATGTTGAACATTGCCTCCCCTATCTCCCTATCTTAATCACTTTAAATCGATTTCTTGCTCTTATTCTATTTGTAGATTTTCAGGCATCAAACTTAGCTTGCTCTTAAGTTAACTTCAGTCATATGTATTGAAGTTAAACCTATAGTTTTCATTAAGGAGACAGAAACCATACCAGTAATTTGAAGATAATTATTGATAGTATAAGACTAACTACTAAGACAGAGTAAAGTGAATCTGAGGGAATACTGGAATACCATATGCAGGATTAAGGGAATGTACTCAAGGAAGGAACAAATTTCAAAGAGGCACCTAACAATATGGCCGAGATTGAGTATTCAGAGAAAAGCAGTGGCTGTGGAACCCTGAATGGTGGAGAAGTTTGCTAGGATGTCACACGCCAAGACTTGTGAAGAGGAAAACACTCACTAGAGTTCCAGGGAAATTTTCTAGGTATCTTTCTGTTCCAGTTCTAGTAAAATGTGCTAGGAAACAGCCTACTAAGTTGGTGGTAAGTCTGCCTGGGAAGCTTCCCGTTGGGGTGTTAGCAAGACTCTTTAGAATACTGCCCAACAGGGTGAGGTGAGACTCAAGAGAGCTGTTGCTGAGATGTTGGTGAGAAGAGTTTGAAGTTCTAGACCTGCCAATTTAGAGGGTCTCAGTGGAAACCTCAGGTTTTCTATTTAACCACAAGTAGGTTCTAACAAACACACAGATGGCCCAGATTTTTGCAATTAGCTGACAAGGAACTTGAAATTTAGGATGGTGCATGGATGAATAGAATTTAAACAAAAATAATAGTCTTAAGGGGATGAAGGGACAACAATTGGAGTTTGGGTCTACTAGATGACTAGAAATTGAAAATAATATTTCTATAATTACTTTCCTTTCTATTTTTTAAAAATAATTAAGAAACTGTTCTACCATCTGTGTCAGTTATCAAAATTCATTCTTCCTTGCTCTGTATTATGGTACTGGAGCTGGACCTTGCAAATATTTTTTCTTTGCCAACTGCACAAGGTTAGACCTTGTCAGTAAAGTGGACTGAAAGTACATTGTAAGAAGAAGGGGTTGCGTTGTTGCGTTTTTTGTTTTGCTTCTACAAGATGTAGCCAGTAGTAAGCTCAACTACTCTAGGTGACTCAATGACATATATACACTCTGGTAGAAATGAACCTAGGTTAGGTATATACCCTACTACTAAGGAAAAAATAAACATAGAACCACATTGGCAAAGACTAAAACTAAACTTCCATAAAACCAGAGTGCAAAGACAAATATTATTAAAGGAAGAAAACAAAATCTAAAGTTTCTATAATGCATCATCCACAATATGTTATATCATTAATCAAAAGTTACTAGACAGAGAAACAAAAAAACCCAACAATTAAATGTTACCATAATCAAGAGACAAAAAGTCAACAGAAGTAGAATCAGAGATGACCCAGATGTTGCAATTTATTGATGAGAACTTCAAAACACTATTATAAATATTTCAAATAATATAGAAGAACATTGAATGGGTAAACAAAAAGTAGACTCAAAGATGACCCAGATGTTGCAATTTGCTAATGAGAACTTCAAAACACTATTATAAATATTTCAAATAATATAGAAGAACATTGAATGGGTAAACAAACAAAAAGTAGACTCAAAGATGACCCAGATGTTGCAATTTATTGGTGAGAATTTCAAAACAGCTATTATATACACTTCAAATAATATAGAACATTGAATGGGTAAACAACTGCAGGACATTATTAGAGATATATGAACAAGCAAAACAAGATTAGAAATTTTAAAACAATTTACAGTATCAGCAGTAAGTTTATTCAATAAAATTTAGGGCAGATTGGACACTGCAAAAGAAAGAGTCAGTAAACTTGAATATTGACTAATGCAACTATATTGTATTGTATAAATTAATTATAATACTCTATAGGTAAATTTTATACATGTTTACTCATAAATGTACATATAAAATATAAATTTTATAAAATTATATAAATTCAAGCACACAGAGATAATATATTCACAAACAATAATTTGTAGCTTTGTGGCCTCTAACAAATGGTCAAATGTATATGAAGTTGGAATTTCAGAAAGATAGGAAAGAGAAAATGGAGAAAAACTTCTCAAACTGGGAAAATATGACAAATAGATTCAACAAGCTGAGTGAAACTCAAATAGAATGAATACAAAGAGAGAATATAAGAATGTCATATTAAAATAGCTGAAGATCAAAACTATAGCAAAACACTTGGAAGTAGCAAGTGGTAAAAAGAACATATCGCCTATGGGGAACAGTACAAAGAATTACGTTTGACTTGTCATACCAAAAATGGAAGCCAGAGAAAAATTGCATTATATCTTTAAAATGCTAAAATAAAAAATAAAACTGTCTACCTCAAACTTTGGTGAAATTATCTTTCAAAAATGAAGGCCATGTGAACATTTTTAGATAAATGAAATTTGAGAATTACCAATGTATTTCCAAAAATGTTACAGAAAGTTAACATGAAAAGAAAAATGTCAGAAAAGAAGACTGGATCTAGAGGAAGAATTAAACAGTATTTGAAATGGTAAATATTTAGATGAATGTAAAAATTATCATCATGTGATTTTAGTCTCTTTAAATGTAATTGACTAAGGCAAAAATAACAAAGTATTATGGAGATTATAACATATGTAGAAGTAAAATGTATGAAAATAAGATCCAAAAGATGGCAGGGAAAATAGAAATATATGTTATATGGCTCTTACACAATATATCTCGAAAGGTATAGTGTTTCCTACAGGTAGGATAAAAGTTCTATCTATCCATCGTGTAAGCACTAGAAACTTCCCCGAAAACAAAAAAAAAGGTGTATTACTAGTAAGTGAATAGTGGAGTTAAAATTAAGTCCTCAATTTATCCAAAAGAAGGTAGAAAACAAATAATAAAGATAATGAAGATCAAATGGGATGGATGGAAAATAAATATCAAGAGAGCAAATTGAAATATAATCATATCAATAATTACATTATTTGTAAAAAAAATCTATAAATCCGATTAAGATGCAGAAATTGTTAGATTGGATACAAAAATGCAAAATCCAACTGCTGCCTACAAGAAACTGACTTTATATATAAAGTCACAGTTTGGATGAAAGTAAAGGATAGAAAAAGATACACAAAATGAACCTGGAGTGCTTACATTAATACTGGAGAAAGAAAATTTCAGAACAAAGAACATTAGCAGAGATTAAAAGATAAGTTTCATTATAATAAGTCAATTCATCAAGAAAATGTAATAACACTATGTATGAATAAAATATGAATGTTTTGAAATATTTTACAAATTATGAGAAGTACATGTAACACTAAAAATACAAAGAAAAATTGAGAGAAATTAAAAGTTAGCTTCCTAGTTTTATGGAATGGAAGACTCAATATTATTGACATGTCAATTATCTGAAAATTTATATATCGATTCAAAGCAATCCTATTCAAAATACAAGCAGAACTTTTTGTAGAAATCAACAAGCAAATGCTAAAATTAATATGAAAATGTAAAAAATCTTGACTTTCCAAATAACTTTTTAAAAGAAGAATGAAGATGAAGAACTTAGGCTGCATAATTTGAGGATTAATTCTAAAGTGATTAGCATCTACACTGTGTGGCATTGGTTTAAAGGTAGTACAGATAAATGGAATAGGATAGACCCATACATACGTGGTTAACTGATTTTTGACAAATGTGCCAATTAAATTTAATAAGGATAGTATTTTCTGAAAAGCATTATGCTAAATGGAAGACTTTAGACACAAAATAACTTTTTGAGTTTGTGGCGTCAAAGTCAAAATATAAAGATTCATCACTAAATTAAAAAATTACAATTCAACTAGTCTGGTCAAATATATACATATAGTCATGTAACAGCCACCACAATCATAAAATAGAAAATTTCCATTGTGAAAGTCCATCACACGACTTGGGTCATTCTTGTCATATCCAACTAAAGCAGAGTCAAGAGGCCAGGAGGAAAAAGCACTCAAGGTACAAAACATCACTCCAAGAATGTGATTCTCTCTGCAAGCCCAACTTCTGAAATTCCTTGTAATAATCTGAAACCAGTTTTATATAATAGCTACTAAAACAAGCTGCTGAGACTTTAAGACTAGCTTTACTCATTGCCATGACTCACCGTTCAGAGCTTGCCTCTTCAAAACTTTACTAGTGTCAACATACTTTCCTCTAAAACAACATGTAACATTTCTTTATAATAAAACTCGCCACTTTCTCTTTGTTCTGGGGCACATCAAATTGTACACTTATATTGTGGATTGTTAAAAGTAATTTACACCTCATTCTGTATTCTAGCCTCGGCCAAAGAGGGAAACTCTGTCTCAAAAAAAAAAAAAAAAGTAATTTATAACTTATTAAAATTGTAATCTTATAATATAATTTGTCACATTGACAGAATAAGGAAGAAAAAGCTATGGATGTTGCAGTAGATGCAAAAAGAAAAAAAATAACAGATTTGATAAAATTTACTACCCATTGATAGTAAAAATCCCCAGCAATCTAGGAATAGAGGAGAATGTCCTCATTCTGATAAAAAGGCATCTACAATAACCTATAGTTAATCTCAGTTTTAACAGTGAAGTTTTGAATGCATTTTTCTTACGATCAGAAAAAAGGCAAGGATGATTTTACATTGTATTTTTTAAATTATACTTCAAGTTCTAGGGTGCATGTGCACAACGTGCAGGTTTGTTACATGTGTATACATGTGCTATGTTGGTGTGCTGTACCCATTAACTTGTCATTTACATTAGGTATATCTCCTAATGCTGTCCCTACCCCCTTCCCTCACCCCACGACAGGCCCCCGTGTGTGATGTTCCCCACCCTGTGTCCATGTGTTCTCACTGTTCAATTCCCACCTATGAGTGAGAACATGTGGTGTTTGGTTTTCTGTCCTTGGGATTGTTTGCTAAGAATGATGGTTTCCAGCTGCATCCATGTCCCTACAAAGTCAAGGACATGAACTGATCTTTTTTATGACTGCATAGTATTCCATGGTGTATATGTGCCACATTTTCTTAATCCAGTCTATCACTGATGGATGGGCATTTGGGTTGGTTCTAAGACTTTGCTATTGTGAATATTGCTGCAATAAACATACGTGTGCATGTGTCTTTATAGCAGCAAGATTTGTAATCCTTTGGGTATATGCCCAGTGATGGGATGGCTGGGTCAAATGGTATATCTAATTCTAGATCCTTGAGGAGTCGCCACACTGTCTTCCACAATGGTTAAACTAGTTTACAGTCCCACCAAGAGTGTAAAAGTGTTCCTATTTCATCACAACTCCTCCAGAACCTGTGGTTTCCTGACTTTTTAATTATCACCATTCTAACTAGTGTGAGATGGTATCTCATTGTAGTTTTGATTTGCATTTCTCTGATGGCCAGTGATGAGCATTTTTTCATGTCTCTGTTGACTGCATAAATGTCTTCTTTTGAGAAGTGTCTGTTCGTATTCTTGCTTACTTTTTGATGAGGTTGTTTGATTTTCTCTTGTAAATTTGTTTAAGTTCTTTGTAGATTCTGGATAATAGCCCTTTGTCAGATGGGTAGATTGCAAAAATTTTCTCCCATTCTGTAGGTTGCCTGTTCACTTTGATGGTAGTTTCTTTTCCTGTGCAGAAGCTCTTTAGTTTAATTAGATCCCATTTGTCAATTTTGGCTTTTGTTGCCATTGGTTTTGGTGTTTTAGTCGTGAAGTCCTTGCCCATGCCTATGTACTGAATGGTATTGTCTAGGTTTTCTTCTAAGGTTTTTACGGTTTTAGGTCTAACATTTAAGTCTTTAATTCATCTTGAATTAATTTTTGCATAAGATGTACAGTTTCAGCTTTCTACATATGGCTAGTCAGTTTTCCCAACACCGTTTATTAAATAGGGACTCCTTTTCCCATTTCTTGTTTTTGCCAGGTTTGTCAAAGATCAGATGATTGTAGGTGTGTGGTATTATTTCTGAGGGCTCTGTTCTGTTCCATTGGTCTATATCTCTGTTTTTGTACCAGTACCATGTTGTTTTGGTTACTGCAGTCTTGTAGTATAGTTTGAAGTCAAGTAGCGTGATGCCTCCAGCTTTGTTCTTTTGGCTTAGGATTGTCTTGGCAATGTGGGCTCTTTTTTGGTTCCATATGAACTTTAAATTTTTTTCCAGTTTTGTGAAGAAAGTCATTGGTAGCTTAATGGGGATAGCATTGAATCTATAAATTACTTTGGGCAGTATGGCCATTTTCATGATATTGATTCTTCCCATCCATGAGCATGGAATGTTCTTCCATTTGTTTGTGTCCTCTTTTATCTCCTTGAGCAGTGGTTTGTAGTTCTCCTTGAAGAGGTCCTTTACATCCCTTGTAAGTTGGATTCTAGGTGTTTTATTCTCTTTGAAGCAATTGTGAATGAGAGTTCACTCATGATTTGGCTGTCTGTTTGTCTGTTACTGCTGTAGAGGATTACTTTGGATTTTTGGACATTAATTTTGTATCCTGAGACTTTGCTCAAGTTGCTTATCAGCTTAAGGAGACTTTTGGATGAGACAATGGAGTTTTCTAAATACACAGTCATGTTATCTGCAAACAGGGACAATTTGACTTCCTCTTTTCCTAATTGAATACCCTTTATTTCTTTCTCCTGCCTGATTGCCCTGGCCAGAACTTCCAATACTGCGTTGAATAGGAGTGGTGAGAGACGGCATCCCTGTCGTGTGCCAGTTTTCAAAGGGAACACTTCCAGTTTTTGCTCATTCAGTATGACATTGGTTGTGGGTTTATCATAAATAGCTCTTATTACTTTGAGAAACATCCCATCAATACCTAATTTATTGAGAGTTTTTAGCATGAAGGGCTGTTGAATTTTGTTGAAGGCCTTTTCTGCAGCTATTGAGATAATCATGTGGTTTTTGTCTTTGGTTCTGTTTATATGATGGATTACATTTATTGATTTGCATACATTCAACCAGCCTTGCATCCCAAGGATGAAGCCCACTTGATCATGGTTGATAAGCTTTTTGATGTGCTGCTGGATTCGGTTTGCCAGTATTTTATTGAGGATTTTTGTATTGATATTCATCAGTGATATTGGTCTAAAATTCTCTCTTTTTGTTGTGTCTCTGCCAGGCTTTGGTATCGGATGATGCTGGCCTAATAAAATGAGTTAGGGAAGATTCCTTCTTTTTCTATTGATTGGGATAGTTTCAGAAGGAATGGTACCAGGTCCTCTTTGTACCTCTGGTAGAATTCGGCTGTGAATTCTTCTGGTCTTGGACTTTTTATGGTTGGTAGGCTATTAATTATTGCCTCAATTTCAGAACCTGTTATTGGTCTATTCAGGGATTCAACTTCTTCCTGGTTTAGTCCTGGGAGGGTGTATGTGTCCAGGGATTTATCAATTTCTTCTAGATTTTCTAGTTTATTTGCGTAGAGGTGTTTATAATATTCTCTGATGGTAGTTTGCATTTCCATGAGATTGGAGGTGATATCCCTTTTGTCATTTTTTATTGCATCTATTTGATTCTTCTTTCTTTTCTTCTTTATTAGTCTTGCTAGCAGTCTATCAATTTTGTTGATGTTTTCAAAAATCCAGCTCCTGGATTCATTGATTTTTTTGAAGGGTTTTTTTAATATCTCTATCTCCTTCAGTTCTGCTCTGATCTTAGTTATTTCTTGCCTTCTGCTAGCTTTTGAATGTGTTTGCTCTTGCTTCTCTAGTTCTTTTAATTGTGATGTTAGGGTGTCAATTTTAGATCTTTCCTGCTTTCTCTTGTGGGCATTTAGTGCTATAAATTTCCCTCTACACACTGCTTTAAATTTGTCCCAGAGACTCTGCGATGTTGTGTCTTTGTTCTCATTGGTTTTGAAGAACATCTTTATTTCTGCCTTCATTTCCTTATGTACTCAGTAGTCATTCAGGAGCAGGTTGTTCAGTACCATGCAGTTGAGTGGTTTTGAGTGAGTTTCTTAATCCTGAGTCCTAATTTGATTGCACTGTGGTCTGAGAGACAGTTTGTTTTAATTTCTGTTCTTTTACATTTGCTGAGGGGTGCTTCACTTCCAATTATGTGGTCAATTTCGGAATAAGTGTGATGTGGTGCTGAGAAGAATGTATATTCTGTTAATTTAGGGTGGAGAGTTTAGTAAATGTCTATTAAGTCTTCTTGTTGCAGAGCTGAGTTCAAATTCCTGGATATCCTTGTTAACTTTCTGTCTTGTTGATCTGTCTAATGTTGACAGTGGGTTGTTAAAGTCTCCCATTATTATTGTATGGGAGTCTAAGTCTCTTTGTAGGTCTCTAAGGACTTGCTTTATAAATCTGGGTGCTCCTGTATTGGGTGCATATATATTTAGGAAAGTTAGCTCTTCTTGTTGAATTGATTCCTTTACCATTATGTAATGGCCTTTTTTGTCTCTTCTGATCTTTGTTGGTTTAAAGTCTGTTTTACCATTGACTAGGATTGCAACCCCTGCTTTTTTTGTTTTCCATTTGCTTGGTAGATCTTCCTCCATCCCTTTATTTTGAGCCTATGTGTGTCTCTGCAAGTGATATGGGTCTCCTGAATACAGCAAACTGATGGGTCTTGACTCTTTATCCAATTTGCCAGTCGGTGTCTTTATTGGAGCCTTTATCCCATTTACATTTAAGGTTAATATTGTTATATGTGAACCTAATACTATTATTATGATGTTAGCTGGTTATTTTGCTCATTAGTTGATGCAGTTTCTTCCTAGTATAGATGATCTTTACAATTTGGCATGTTTTTGCAGTGGCTGGTACCAGTTGTTCCTTTCCATGTTTAGTGCTTCCTTCAGGAGCTCTTGTAAGGCAGGCCTGGTGATGACAAAATCTCTCAGCATTTACTTGTCTGTAAAGGATTTTATTTCGACTTCACTTATGAAGCTTAATTTAGCTGGATATGAAATTCTGGGTTGAAAATTATTTTCTTTAAGAATGCTGAATACTGGCCCCCACTTTCTTCTGTCTTGTAGAGTTTCTGTTGAGAGATCCGCTGTTAGTCTGATGGGCTTCCCTTTGTGGGTAACCCGACCTTTCTCTCTGGATGCCCTTAACATTTTATCCTTCATTTCACCTTTGGTGAATCTCACAATTATGTGTCTTGGAGTTTCTCTTCTCAAGGAGTGTCTTTGTGGCATTCTCTGTATTTCCTTGATTTGAATGTTGGCCTGCCTTGCTAGTTGGGGAAGTTCCCCTGGATAATATCCTGAAGAATGTTTTCCAACTTGGTTCAATTCTCTCCGTCACTCTCAGGTACACCAATCAGACGTAGATTAGGTCTTTCACATAGTCCCATATTTCTTGGAGGGTTTGTTTGTTTCCTTTTATTCTTTTTTCTCTAAACTTCTCTTCTCACTTCATTGCATTCATTTGATCTTCAGTCACTGATACCCTTTCTTCCAGTTGATCGAATTGGCTACTGAAGCTTGTGCATGCATCACATAGTTCTCGTGCCATGGTTTTCAGCTCCATCAGGTCATTTAAGGTATTCTCTACACTGTTTATTCTAGTTAGCCATTCATCTAATCTTTTTTCAAGGTTTTTAGCTTCTTTGTGATGGGTTTGAACATCCCCCGTTAGCTTGGAGAAGTTTGTTGTTACCGATTGTCTGAAGCCTTCTTCTCTCAACTTGTGAAAGTCATTCTCTGTCCAGCGTTGTTTTGTTGCTGGCGAGGAGCTGCCTTCCTTTGGAGGAGAAGAGGCACTCTGATGTTTAGAATTTTCAGCCTTTCTGCTCTGATTTCTCCCCATCTTTGTGGTTTTGTCTACTTTTGGTCTTTAATGATGGTGACGTACAGATGGGGTTTTGGTTTGGATGTCCTTTCTGTTTGTCAGTTTTCCTTCTAACAGTCAGTACCCTCAGCTGCCGGTCTGTTAGGGTTTGCTGGAGGTCTCCTCCAGACCATGTTTGCTTGGGTACCACCAGCAGAGGCTGCAGAACAGCAAATATTGCAGAATGGCAAATGTTGCTGTCTGATCATTCCTCTGGAAGCTTCATCTCAGAGGGGCACCTGGCCATATGAGGTGTCAGTTGGCCCTACCGGGAGATGCTTCCCAGTTAGGCTAGTTGGGGTTCAGGGCCCCACTTGAGGAGGCAGGCTGTCCATTCTCAGATCTCAAACTCCATTCTGGGAGAACCACTACTCTCTTCAAAGCTGTCAGGCAGAGTCGTTTAAGTCTGTAGAAATTTCTGCTGCCTTTTGTTCAGCTATGCCCTGCCCCCAACATTGTTCTGGAGGTCTTATCAGTCAAAATAAAGAAATAAAAAGCATAAATATTGAATTTAGTATCTTCTGATGACATAAAATCAATAGATAATTAAATTTGTATATACATTGCATAGTGCTACATAATACTACAGTACATTGTTGAGACAAATTTAAAAATCACTAAATAAATGGAGAAATATGCAGAGTACTCAGGTGGAAATCTCAAGATGTAAATTCACTTCACATTTAGCTATAGATGCAATGAAAATCCTATTGCATTCCCAGAAAATAAAATTTTCTGTAAAAAATAAGCTGATACTCCAATGTATAGGAAAACAAAGGGACCCAAGAAAAAAGAAAATAATATTGAAAAAGAACAGAGAGGATATATATTATCTAAGTCCAAGGCTTGCTTTAAGCTTACCAATGATCTGGACAGTGTGATATTAGCATTAGCACAAATAGTTCAAGGTACATAAATATTTCCACAATATATGATGAAGTATTTTTTTAAATGTGCCACTACCATACCATGGGAAAGGAAACCCTTTGAACATATGTTTCTGAAACAAGTAGATAACTATGGGGGAAAAGAAGCATGTTGACTGTTTTGAATAACATTCTCCAAAATTAAGACAGATTATAAAACAAATTATATAAGCAAAAACAATAGGTTCTAGACCTTATATTAGTACAATATTTTTTACAGAGAAATATAAAAAGGGCACTTAATGAAAAATTTTCAGTTTTCTTTATAAAAAGTCATCTTTGCCAGAAAAGCAAGCCAAATAATGGGGAAATAGTCACAATACATATAACTAACAAAGGACTGTAATGAATGATATATGAAGAATATCTACAAGTCAATAATAAAAACAAAATCAACAAAAGAATGGGGAAAAAAGGTCTTGAGCAGATTATTACAAAAGAAAAGATAAAAAATGGCCAATAAGCCATGAAAAGTTGCTTTACATTATTTGTCATCAGGGCATTATGTGTTAAATAAACCACAATGAGATATTCCAGTTCACATTTTTCTAGATTGTTGAAATTTAAAGGCTGACAATAATAAATGTTTGTGAGAGTATGGAGCAACTGGAATGCTCGTTTATTTCTGGGGTCTGTAAAATTGCACAAGTACTTTAGAAAACTGTGTAGTAATTCTTAAAAAGTTAAAACATCTATCCTATGACTCAACAATTTTACTGCTAGTTATTTTTCCGGTGGAATGATATCTCACGTCCTCAAAAGAATGTGGCCAAAAATGTTTACAACAACTTTATTTATAATAGCCTTAAACTTGACACAACCCATATATCTCTCTAAGAATGCATAAATAATTTAAAGCATACAAAAAAGTACTCCTCTGCAATGAAAAGGAAGTCTGATTCTAGAATGGACATTGTATAGGAGAAAAGGATAGCTTACAGAGCATTACTGGATCTACTGAAAAAATGAGAATATGGTGTAATTGATTAAAAAATCTTGCTGAAAACAAATTTACCTAAGTTGAAAAATGTTATGAGATTTTCTAAGAGAAAATCTATTTTTAAGCAGCATGCTGAATATATATTGGTAAAGTGCCATAATGCATGTAACTCTTCAAATGTTTCAAAAACGTTCTATTTATTATATAATAATATATATGTGGAGATATTTACATATATGCATAACTATGTATGTGTGTATATGAATGTGTGTGTATATACATATATAAAACAAGAGACAGAGAGCACATGCAAATGGTAAAACAGATATATACATCTGGCTAATAGGCATAAAGTTGTTTGTGGTATTACTCTAATTCTTGTTACTTTTCTGTAAATTTAAAATTACTTGCAAATAAAAAGATTAATTTTTTTAAAAAAAGAAACAAGAATAAGTCTTATTTCTATTAAGAAGCAAGAATGAGTTTCAAAGTATTATTCTGAGTGAAAGAAGTCAGACACCAAGACGTATTCACTATAATATCCCTTTTAGATCATGTCCTAGAATAAATAAAGCTAAATCTATAATGTTAGAAATCAGACTATGGTTGCCTGAGCAAGATGAGTTTGGTTCTTGACTGGAAAAGAAACAAAAGAACATTCAGAGATGATAGGAATTATCTGTGCCTTGATTTTATTGTAAGTTACATGAGTTATACATCTGTTAAAACTCATGGAGCTGTATTAGGATCTGCATTTTACATTAAGTAAAATACACATCAATAAAATTATATAATCATAAAAAGTGTATTTGCAAATTATCATCCCAGCAGACAGACAACATACTTAAGCAAAAATCAAGTTGCTTTTTTGGCTGACACTGGAGTCTGGATTTAAAATATGTGTGTGTGTGTTTTTTTTGTTGTTGTTGTTTTTGTTGCTGCTGTTATTATTTTCAGAGAGAGTCTCACTGTGTTGCCCAGGCTGCAGTGCAGCGACGTGATCTTGGCTCACTGCAACCTCCACTTCCCGGGTTCAAGCAACTCTCCTGCCTCAGCCTCTTGAGTAGCTGGTGTTACAGGCGTGCACCACCATGCCCCACTAATTTTTTTCTATTTTTAGTAGAGATGGAGGTTTCACCTTGTTGGTCAGGCTGGTCTCCAACTCCTGATCTATAATGATCCATCCTCCTTGGCCTCCCAAAGTGCTGGGATTCCAGGTGTGAGTCACCACATCCAGCCAAAAATTCGTTTTCTGTACCTAATATGAACATCACTAACCAACATAGCCCATGACTAATTCTTTTATTGTAAACTTTATCCATCAGGAGAGTTTATATATGTGAATGTATAATCCACAAAAATACAATTAGGATTCCAAGGTTGTACTAATACATTAACAATTGGCATTATGGGAAAAAAAGAGTTATAATATGTAGTGTTTGGAAATTTTCATGTGAATACTTCCATCATGACCAATTTTCAGCTACCATGTGGTTTCACTAAAGAAACAGTTAGGAAGAGACAGTCAATATGTGCTGTGGCATTGGTTTTACCATACCATTAGAATTAATTGTATACATACAGTTTCTACATCCTTCAAAATGTTTTTCACAACACTATGGCAAGTTCTGAAACAATAAATAAAGGGTGCATACCGACTGCCTTCTATTTGGCAGTTTGGACACCATTGATTATTAGTGATCATATATCTGATTTTGAGTCTTATTTTTTAGTGACTTTTCTTTTTAAACTGAATTTCAGCTTCTTTATCTCTGTAAATCTTATAGCAGAAAACTGAGTGAGGGTCATTTAGGTCCATGGCTTGCTGAATAAGCATTGGATACTGCTGATGGTGATTATTTTTTACCTGGCGGCATTAGAGGATGTTTGCAGACATTGACGTTGTCAGAATACTTATCCTTTCCTGCAGGTATTGCCCTGAAATGTCTTGATTTTGTGTCATCCCTGATTAAGAAAGGCCTATCCTCATTTCTTCTGCATGTGAGGCAGTTCTTTCAGTGGATTTCAAACTGAGGGCTAATTTAAAAAGTGGATGGAAAGGACATATTCTTTCTGGATCTATTCTCTGCTTCCTTTCCCCTGGTTTGTCTTGTTGTAATTGAAGGAACATAGACACTGATCTCAAGTCACTGGGGATGTTCAGAATTTTTTAGAAAATTTTATTTAATGGATGTTGATAGGCAAACTTTAATGGCATTTATGATTGTAAATAAGAATTCTGCCAATCTGTCATTTGATTGGCAACTTTATCTTATATTTCTTTCCTCACTATAGATTTTGTTCTTTTAAAACCCAGACAATTAAGAATGGCTCATTAAAGTCCTGTTAATGTTCCTTGTGTGCATATTTTGAGGCAGTATCTTTCTCCTCTGCTATTGAAACTGGTCATTATATCTGCACTGTGTTACAATAGTGTAAAGAAAATAAAAGAGTCAGCTATTTCATGATACCTACAGATATTATTTCTTATCCATTTTTTAACAAGGAACGTAATTCAATTGAATTTTGATTGTTGAATTTTTGTTATTTTAAAGTTATGTGATTGTGACTCAGATGGCATTAAAATACATGGCAAAGTGTAATTCATTGAATTTATCCCAAGGAAAAATTATGGATGTATATAAAAATCTAATTTTGTAAAAGTTCATCTCAGTATTATTTATACTTGTGAGAATTTCAATATAATCTAAAGGAAAAACTTAATGGTAAGCCACATGACATCATTCACATTGTATAAAATAAACTATAGGCATAAAAAGAAGCATATAGAAGAATAAATATATGGGAATATTATTGATATGTTAAGTAAAAAATCAGGTTACAAATAATTTCAGCCATTGTGATTTAATATTTAAAATGCACGCAAAAAGCATTATCAGTAATATTCCATGGGTGGTAAGATTATAATACGGTTTTACTTTTCCTTAGAAACTTTTGATGAAATAATTTGTAGGATATAATAGAAACTAGAACCAAATAAAATTATTTAAACTTTTTTTTTTTTTACTTTTTTATCAGTGAAAAAATAAGTAGAACTGTTGTATCCTTAAATGGTCAGTTTTTCTCTGCCATTACTGCTACTCTTATAAGATTTTCTTCCTTCTGTTATTAAGGAGAAATTGAAATATATGCAAGTTGCTTCATTTAAGTACTGATTTATTAAGCTCTAGGTTCATCAGATGACCAGGAAAACATAGACTATCAGGACACAGACAAAGCAGAAACTGCGGAACTATAGAAAATTCAAGGTCTCATGGAGGAAAAGCAGTATCTATAATAAGAAACAGACTCCAAAGCACCACTCTAGATTTCTTAAAAAGGAATTACATTTCCTCTGTCCTCCCACTCTCCCTTCATTTCTCCCTACCCCCCTCTTTTCATCCTCTACTCCTTTTATCTTTTCATCATTCCTTTCTTAAGCATTTTACTTAGTTACTACTATGTTCTAAGCACTGGGAATACAGGCAAAGTCTTTGCCTACATTTCCTAGGAGGTGAAAGGCTGAAAACTTTCACCGGTAAACATATAAAAGAACTGCAGCTAGTGACAAGTACTAAAAAGAGAATACAACTAGGTTATGTGTAAGTGAGTGGTAGAGGGTTTAGGGGGTAGTGATGGTATCTGAGAGTAGTACCACTTAGAATGGGCGGTTTGGGAAGTCCTCTGAGAAGGGCTGACATTTGATCAGAGCTCTGAATACAGAGAAGATTTGGAGACAAAATCTTTAAAATACAGATGCTAAGTGAGCAGGAAGAGAGAATGGTACAAGATGGGCTGGAGCAGGGGAACTGGGTAGCTCATACAGGACCTTAGATTGTATTCTCAGTAAAATGCGAAGATCTTGGAGGATTTCAAGCAAGGGTGCCAAGTGAAATGATGCTTAATTTAAAAGCCTACACTGGCTATTGTAGGAGACTAAGTGGATCCTAGTGAGCTAGCCTGACAGGGCAACAATTAGGATGCTATTGCGGTACTCCAAATAGGAGCGGGCATAAAACCTTTTATCTAGTGTCAAATCATTAACTCTGTTATTCTTCTTTTTTCGGTATTTCCTTTGCTTCTGACTCAGTATTTATTCTCCTTCCTTTACTCAACATTTCTGTAGCTCATAACTTCTGTGTGCTCGTGAATTTGGCTTTCTGTAATTCTTCATTCTCAGATTTGATTTCTGCATCTAAGCCCAGATTATACCTTCTTGATCATGTGTATGCATCTGTTCAGCTTTAGCTCCATCTATTAATTACTCAATTGTTTCCAGGCAGACATTCCAGAGAAAATCAGCTTAATTAAGCTTACTTTGTTTCAGCAGGCAACATCATGTGTTACTGGACAACAATCTATAGATTATTGTTGAACTTGAATTAAGTGCCAGTTTCTGGTTTGGCCAACAGAGTGCTAAGTCACGTTGCACAAGTCCCAGCCTTCTAAAGCTACCTTCTTGTGAGGAGCCGTGAGTAAAATGGTTTTACTTAACTGGAGCCATGAGAGTACCAGATATCAGAATTGGCATGCTGGTACAGCTATGTGCCATTTTTCTTATGGTTGGTTATTTCTACTAAAATATATAAAAAGAACTGTGAGAAAAAAGCAACATACTACCAGAGAACAAGGGTCCAAAAACTCATAGTTAGGCACTTATATCTTGTGTGTGCATATGCGTGTGTGTGTGTATGTATTTTTCTGGTTAGTAAGCTACAATTATGTGGGAGAAAGGCATGACTTCTTGTTTCTTTCTTTTTTTTTTTTTTAATGGGCTTATATTGGACTAAAATATCTTGTTTTCAAAGTCTGAAATTGTGGACATAGAGCAAAAATAGTATTCCATTTAGAAAAGTCTATAAATGCCTTCTTAATTTACTAAAGGACAAGCCACTGTATACCTGAGTTGATAAAAATAATATTCTAGCTATTTGGGCCCATGATGATTGAGAAGTAAATTTGGTAAGTTTGTAAATTCAACTACAATGCCTAGAAATGTCAAAAGTCTTGAAAAGATCTTTGAAACTTGTATTATACCTACTTTTTTTTTTTTTTTTTTTAACAAAGTTGGCCAGCGAGGGTGAAATGTGAAATACTAGCATCTCAACCTTTGCTTTAGGTAAGTATCCGTATCATTTCAGTGTCTTATTCTCTGAAATAATAAATGAGTGACTTTTAGTCAATTGAGTTTTTCCATATCATTGGAGTTCCTTATTTTAAGACTGTATCTCTGAGCACACGTAGCAACAATTAAATAGTTCTTATCTAATAAACATAAATAAATAAAAATAAAAGTAGCCAAAAATGATGGGAAGATTATTTCTGAAAGTATTTGTAATTCATTTATTGTGATATTTGATAACAAATTTTGCAATCTATTTCAAAAAGCAATATCATTAAGAAGATTGTATCTTATTTTGAGCACAAACATAATGGAAGAATCTCCTGCAAATGGAAGAAAGGATAGCTCTAACTCATTTATTATTTTCTATTTCATAGCCAAGATTTGAGCTCTGCAATGCATTCTTTAAACAACCACATTTTTGCTTAAAAGAAAAAAGCATTGTGTCATTCTATTTTAATTACACATTTTGTGTCTGGCAGTAATGCTGCTCTTGGTACTGCCAAAGCTATGAGTCCCTTTTCAAGGATATTCCTTAAGATTATGTTCAATGTTATACATGATTGTGTCAGAATTGGGACACAGAGAATTGTTGGCAAACTTTAAAATTTTCATACAGATAAAAAGGAAAAGAATTTATAAATTTTCTCTTTGTTCTGTGGGGCCAATTGGAATAAGTCATAAAAATAATTGATTGAAATCTGAAGAGACTAAATTGATCTACATAACATACAGCTGAATGTGGAAGGGTGCAGTGAGAGAGCATGTTACAACAAAAGCAAACGCTGACTCATTAAAGGTAGGTTTGAGAAGAAATAGTTTTGGAAGTAAAATATGGGGTCAGAGAGAGGGGATATTTGGAGGACATTATGTAGCAAAGAAAAATTCTAGAGCATTTACTCTGTGTCATGCCATGTACCTCCCTTTGTCTTCAGAAACTTGAGTAAAAATACATTTCAGTGCATTTGGAATGTGGAACTTTTATTCGTTGAACGTGATGGTATGTGGAAATGTGCTGCAAGGCAGAAGCAGCAAGGCCCGGGTACTGAGGTTACTCAGGAGAAAACACTTGTCTGGAAGGCACCTTCGTTTTCCATCCTTATCCTCTCAGATGAGAGAAGTGAGCCAGATAAGGTTAAGTAATTTGCCTGAAGCCACACAGCTAATAGGGAAAATCCAGCACTAGTTCCAAGGTTCTTGCTCCTGCTTCAAAATCTACATATAATCTCAGTTAATGCTACACAGTTGCATGGTGTTAATATACTCAGTTTATTATTGAACGTCATTAAATTGAAGTTAGGTAAGATAAAAAAATGGATTGAATGTTAATATAAGAGGAAATAATGAATAATAGTAATAGATCTGTTACCAGTTGCTTTTAACAAAGATTAACAATGGCAAGTCTCAGACTTCACTACTATACAATTCGTTTATGTAACCAAAAACTACTTGCACCACGAAAGCTGTTGAATTAAAAATATAAATTAGAAAAATAAACAACAAAAGAAACAACCCCCCCCCCAAAAAAAAAAAAAACAATGATGCTAGGTGTAGTGGCTCACACCTGTGATGCCAGCACTTTATGAGGCTAAGGTGGGAGAAGCCCTTGAGTCCAGGAGTTTGAGATCAGCCTGGGCAATATAGGAAGACCTCGTCTCTACAAAAAATAAAAATAAATTAGGTGGGTGTGGTGCTGCATACCAGTGGTCCTAGCTACTCAGGAGGCTGAGATTGGAGGATCACTTAAGCCCAGGAGGTTGAGGCTGCAGTGAGCCATGGTCACACCACTGCACCCCAGCCTGGGTGGAAGAGTGAGAACCCCATTTCAAAAAAAAAGAAAGACAACAACAACAAAATGATAAAAGTATAATAGGTTACCATATACACTGACTCAATCATCTTTTAAAATTTTACCCTGCTAGAGAATTTGCCATTGGTTTAATTGATATCCCTGTTAGTGCTTGGTTCAATTACTTATTGATATCTTTGAATACTTTATTATCAATCAATCATCAAAATGTATTAAGCATCAGTAATTTATATAGCAACAAAAATGAACAATAAATTTTGTTTATATTTATATACACATTTATATAAAATTAACACCTGACAACTTTCCTGGCACTGTTCTATGAGTTCTACATATATTAGCAAATAAATCCTCATAATAAATTTAAGACATAGATACCTTTATCCTATTTTAAAATATTTAAATAGGATATTTAGGCAAAATAACTGTTTCATTGTTGCAAAAACATGTAACATGAAGTTTACACTCTTAAATTTTTAAGTGTGCAGTTAACTACACATGCATTACTGTACAGCAGATCTCTAGAGCTTTTTCATCTAGCATGACTGAAACTCTTTACTGATGAAACAACAACTTCCCATTGCCACCCCTTTCACCAGTGCCTGGTAACCACCATTCTACTTTCCGCTTTGATGTTATACTTTGATGATATACTTCATATGAATGGAATCATGCAGGGTTTACCTTGTGATTGGCTTATTTAACTCAGCACAATGTCCTCTAGGTCCATTCATGTTTTTGCAGATGGAAGGATTTTCTTTTTGAAAAAGGCTGAAAAATATTCCATATATATATACACACACATACATATATATTCTATATTCCATCCCATTATATATTATATATAATCCATCCCATTATACATTCCATATATGAATATTATATATAATATATATTCCATATTCAATTCCTTTATATATTTCATTTATTCCATATATATGTATTTGCACATACCATTTTCTTCATTTATTGATAGACACTTGATTGTTTTCACCTCTTGACTATTGTGAATAATGCTACAATGAATATGAGAATGTAAATATATTTGAGATTCTGATTTCAATTCTTTTGGATAAATACTCAGGAGTGAGATTGCTCGATCATATGGTAGTTTTATTTTTAAGGAACAGTCATACTGCTTTTCATAATGGCTACACCATTTTACATTCCTGCCAATAGTGCATGAGGGTTCCAGTTATCCGCATCTTCACCACCACTTGTTTCTTCTGCTCTTTTTTAAAATTTTTTTTTGATAATGATTATCTTAAGAGTGTAAAGGGATATCTCATTATAATTTGCATTTACCCGGTGATTAGCAATATTGAGCATCATTTCATATACTTCTTAGCCATTTTTATGTCTTCTTTTGAGAAATGTCTACTTTGTGACTTAAAAAGTGATCTATTTTGGGGAATGTCCTGTGTGTGCTGTGAAGAGTGTGGATTCTGCTGTTGTTGGGTGGAGTGTTCTGTATATGTCTGTTAGGTTTATTTGGTCTATAGTATTGTTGACGTTCTCTGTTTCTTTATTGATGTATTTGTATGTTCTATCCATTGTTAAAACTGTGGTATTGAAATCCCCTATGTTGTGTTGCTGTCTATTTCTCTCTTTAGCTCTGTCAATGCTTGCTTTATACATTTGGGTGTGCTGATGATTACTGTGTATGTATTTGTAATTATGAAATCTTCTTGCTGAATTGACTATTTCAGTACTATACAGGGTCTTTATTTCTTGTGACAGTTTCTGACTTAAAGTCTATTTTGTCTGATATAAGTATGGCCACCCTGCTTTCTTTTGGTTGTTATTTTCATGTAATGCCTTTTCCTATCTTTTCACTTTCAGCATATGTGTGCTCCATTTAAGGTGAGTCTCTTGTAGATAGCATATAATTTTGTCTTTTTTTTAATTCATTCAGCCACTGTATGTCTTTAATGGAGGAACTGAATCCATGCATTTTTATAGTAATTATTGATAAGAATCATGCTATTGCCATTTTGTTTTCTGTGTTGCAGCTTTTTTGTTCCTGTTTTTATCTTGTTCTCCTCCATAGTGTTTCTTTAATTTTTTGTAGTGACATGCTTTGATTCCATTCTCATTTTCTTTTGTGTATGTTTTATAGGTGTTTTTAATTACCATGAGGCTTACATAAAACATCTTGTAATGGTAACAATCTGTTTTAAAGTAATACTAATTTAAATTTAAAGGCATGTGAAAACTCTATTCTTTTACTTCTCCCACACACTTTACATTATTGATGCCACAAATGACATCTTTATATATTGTGGATCCATTCACATATTTTTTATAGTGATAGTTGGGTTTTTTTTTTTTTGTTTGTTTTTTGTGTTTTTTTGTTGTTGTTGTTGTTTTTTTTTTTTTTTTTTTTTTTTGAGATGGAGTCTCACTCTGTCGCCCAGGCTGGAGTGCAGTGGCCGGATCTCAGCTCACTGCAAGCTCCGCCTCCCGGGTTTACGCCATTCTCCTGCCTCAGCCTCCCGAGTAGCTGGGACTACAGGCGCCCGCCACCTCGCCCGACTAGTTTTTTGTATTTTTTTAGTAGAGACGGGGTTTCACTGTGTTAGCCAGGATGGTCTCGATCTCCTGACCTCGTGATCCGCCCGTCTCGGCCTCCCAAAGTGCTGGGATTACAGGCTTGAGCCACCATGCCCGGCCATAATTGGTTTTTATACTGTTGTTTTTTAAATTCTATACCAAAGTAAATGTGATTTATATGCAACCATTAGAGTAATCTAATATTCTGTATTTGCCTATATATTTATCTTGACCAGTAAACTTTATATCTTCATATGCTTTCGTGTTGCTTTCTAGCATCATTTTATTTCAACTTGACCAATGTCAGCATTTCTTCTAAAGTAAATCTAGTAGTGATGCTTTCCCTCAGCCTTTGTTTATTTGAGAAAGTCTATTTCTCCTTTATTTTTAAATAACAGTTTTTCTGGATACAGTATTGTTTGGCGTTTTTCCCCTCAGCACAAGGTTTTTGCCAAGAAATCTGTCATTAGTCTTATGAAGACTCCCTCGTTTGTGTCAAGTTGATTTTCTCATTCTGCTTTCAAGTTTTTCTCTGTGTTTTTGACTTTGACAATTTGATTATAAAGTGTCTTGTTGTGGGCCTCTTTTAGTTCCTCCTAGTTGAGATTCACTGGGCTTCCTTTTGTTTGTTTGTTTTTGAGATGGTGTCTTTCTCTGTCACCCAGGCTAGAGTGCAGTGGTGTGAGCTCGGCTCACTGCAACCTCTGTCTCCTGGGTTCAAGTGATTCTCCTGCATCAGCCTCCTGAGTAGCTGGGATTACAGGCATGCACCACCATGCCCGGCTAATTTTTGTATTTTTGGTAGAGACAGGGTTTCACCATGTTGGCCAGGCTGGTCTCAAACTCCTGGCTTCAAGTGATCCACTGCCTTGGCCTTCCAAAGTGCTGTGATTACAGGAGTGAACCACCATGCCCAACCTCATTGGACTTCTTGAATTTGCATATTCATTTCCTTCCCCATATTTCAGAAGTTTTTGGCCATTATTTCTTCAAAGAAGCTTTGTACTCCCTTCCTCTCTCTCCTTCTAGAATTATTCTGTGTATATTGATCTGTTTGATGGTGCATCATATAAGCATTGTATGGTGCATCATATGAGCATATGTATCACATGCAGCACACCAGCATGGCACATAAATACATATGTAACAAACCTGAACATTTTGCACATGTACCCTAGAATATAAAGTATAATAAAAACAAACAAACAAACAAAAAATGCTAGAATGTTGGATGCATCCTCCACTCTTCTTTTTACCCATTGAGGGAGAAGCTGCCCAGCTACATTGACTTCTATCAGCCTCACTACACATTCTCTGGAGCAACAGCATGCAACCAAGATGTTTTTGTTCTCAGCAGCCTTCAGTCATCTACAGTATGCCAGGTCCCATGAGCATTCCTGGTAGGATGAGACAGAAACCAGTCCATGGTCTGCCCTTCAAAAAGCTGGAAAATTGGCCTTACACTCCAACTCTTTCCATTTCCAGAAAGAAGTTGGGAGTTGGAGATTTTCTCCTACTCATTCCATTCTGAACTAGAAAATAGTCCTATAATAAATGAGTACTTCAAACCATTGTCTTTGTTCTCAGATTTCCCAGCCTAGTGCCTTTTCCTGTCAACATGTAGATTCAGGCAAAACAGAAAATAGTTCTTTGGGCAGCCTCCCTCAAAAGTCTGAATGTTGGATGTATGTTTCAATCTTCATTTTTCCCCTCCCTGTGAAATTTGGAGGGAGGAAAAACTTAAGCTCCTAGCTTAAGCTCCTAGCTTAAGTTTTTCCTGATTGTGCTATGCTGAGTCAGGATGAGGGACTATGGTGAGTGAGTGTCACAGAGTTTCCTACTGTATTCAGTGTGACTGGTTACACACTTGCCTGGGGTTCAACAGTCTCTTAAATGGCTTCTGGATTTCTCATAAAATGAATTGGTCTATGTATTATTACTGAATCAGTAATCTATATGGAACAACAAAAGACCCAGAGTAGCCAAAGCCATCCTGAAGAAAAAGAATAAAACTGGAAGAATCATATAAACTGACTTCAAATTATACTACAGATCTATAGTAACCAAAAATAACATGGTACTGGCATAAAGACAGATACATAAATCAATGGAACAGAATAGAAAATTCAGAAATAAACCCAAACATCTAAAGTGAACTTGCTTTTGAAACAAGTACCAGGAACATACATTGAGGAAAGGACATTTTTTTTTTTTTTTTATTTATTTATTATACTTTAAGTTCTAGGGTACATGTGCATGACGTTTATATCATGTATAACTCCCCAATGCAATCCCTCCCTCCTCCCCCCTCCCCATGATAGGCCCCAGTGTGTGATGTTCCCCTTCCCGAGGACATTTTTCTTAATAAATGGTGCTGAGGAAACGATATCCGTATGTAGAAGAAGAAACCTAGACCACCACTATCTCTTACCATATATGAAAACCAAATCAAAATGCATTAAAAGTTTAAATCTAAGACCTCAAACTATGAAATTCCTACAAGAAAACATTGGGGAAACTCTTCAAGAAATTAATCTGGGCAAAAATTTCTTGAGTAATACTTCACAATCACAGATAACCAATCAAAAATTTACAAATGGGATCATATCAAGTCAAAAAGCTTCTGTACAGCAAGGGAAATCATCAACAAAGTAAAGAGACAACCCATAGAATAGGAGAAAATATTTGCAAACTACTGATCTGACAAGGGATTAATAACCAGAATATATAAGGAGCTCAAACAACTCAATAGGAAAAATAAATATAACAATCCTGTTAAAAAATGGGCAAAGGACTCAAATAGACATTTCTCCAAAGAATGCATACAAATGGCAAAAAAGCATATGAAAAGGTGCCCAACATCATTAATTATCAGAGAAATGCAAATCAAGGTTACAATGAGATATTATCTTACCTCAGTTAAAATGACTTATATCCAAAAGGCAGACAAGAACAAATGCTGGAGGGAATATGGAGAAAAGGGAGCCTCATACACTGTTGGTGGGAATGTAAATTAGTATAAACACTAGAGAGAGCAGTTTGAAGATTCTTCAAGTAAACATAGAGCTACCATGTGATCCAGCAATCCCACTTCTAAGTATCTACCCAAAAGAAAGGAAATTAGTATATCTCATGGAGATACAGAGTAGAAGGATGGTTACCAGAGGCTGAGAAAGGAAGTGAGAGGTAGAGGGTAAGGTGGGGATGATTAATGGGTACAAAAGTATAGTTAGATAAATGAGTAAGACCTAATATTTGATCTTATTCTGCACAGCAGGATTATTACAATCAACAATAATTCATTGTACATTTAAAAATAACTAAAACAGTGTAATTGGAATGTCTATAGCACAAAGAAATGGTATGTACTTGAAGTGAGGAATTTAACAAAAAAATGTGAACCTGAAGGCCCATTTCAGTTCTAAAATAATTTGATTTCTATACCTAGGATAGGGAGTCTTAGTTAAAGGCAAAACATAGACTCCTGTATTTTAGTTGAGTTATATGGATATACATTAAAATATTTTTTAAAATAAAAGACAATGAGTATATATGGTTTTTGGTATGTAAAACTCAATATAATAATTGGTTTTCAAAGAATAAAAATCTAAAAGATAAATGTTAATTAAGATTTTAATCTATAACTTTGATGTTTCGTTTTTAGAAGGCTTAAGCAAAACCTTGAATATTCTTGAGAGAAAGAAAAGAAGAGAGAGTATGTTGTAAATGAATTTACATCATTCCTTCTCAACATTGTTTATTAAGTGCTACTTCCTCATCTAGTTTGATGATACAGATCCTCTTATATGTTGAGAGGCTTTTAGGCTGGTTAGATATTTATAATTTGATCTAAATGATAACAGATAGAGAAAATTATTACAATATGAAGATCTACAATTTAAGCAACTATTATTGCACAATTTTATTCAATGTTTTACCTTTACATAGAATATTTTGCAGGCTAATTTCCGTCTTTAATATTTTCCTATGTTACAGAAAACTATCTTTATGCTTTCACCAGGTAATTTTAATGAGAGAGGATGTTACTTTAACAACATATATATTTTTTTTGCTGTTAAATCTGTCAGTTCTGAATCTTGGCTGCACCATTAATACAACCTGGGAAATCTTTGGAAAAAATGCTATGTCCCAACTTTTTTTTTTTTTTTTTTTGAGATGGAGTCTTGCTCTGTTGCCCAGACTGGAGTGCAGTGGCGCAATCTCGGCTCACTGCAAGCTCGGTCTCCCGAGTTTCCGCCATTCTCCTGCCTCAGCCTCCCAAGCAGCTGAGACTACAGGCTCCTGCCACCATGTTGGGCTAATTTTTTGTATTTTTAGTAGAGAGGGGTTTCACTGTGTTAGCCAGGATGTTCTCAATCTCCTGACCTCGTGATCCGCCCGACTTGGCCTCCCAAAGTGCTGAGATTACAGGCATGAGACACCGTGCCTGGCCGCTATGTCCCTACCTTAAAAATTCTGATTCCTTTGTTTTAGGATGGGGCCTATGCATTAGGTAATTTTGAAAAGCTCCTTAGGTGACTCTAATGTAGGGTCCTGGTTGAAACCCCACTTCTGTAAATATTACAGGAGATTATACACACACACACACATACACACACACAACAATATTTTGCTGTCTATCCTGAGTCCAGTCTGGCTATTTCACTAACTTGCAGTCCAGAATCTTATTGTGAATATACAGAATATTTCTTACTATGATGTTTGTGTAAGTAAAAACATAGTGAAAAATAGCCAAATTTAGGAATTGAAAAATACGTAAAATAATCATAGGTACTATAGGTTAAATGAGATATTGTTACACATCTATTATGTCCTATACATCTATTATGTCCTATTACTCCCCTAACTAGAAGTTATTTTGTTATTTTAGTTATTATGCTAATAACATTTAAATAGAGATCAATGTGGTTTTAACTCTGAATCCTTCATAAAATGATTTTTTATGATTCTGAAACATTCTGTATGTATGTTTCTGACACTAATATGTTCTGAGATAAATATTTATTCATATCACTAGTTTTTGCATAATGACTATGACTTGCATACTGTTCTTTAGAAATTGCTAGGAATATCATGTTTATATGTAAAAAGAAAAATTCCAGTAAGGATCTAATTTTAGGGTAATGTGTGAATGATAAAACTCAGCAGGAGACACTGAATATAAAATATTGATTTTTGTTTCAAGCATCAGGTTTTTATCAAAAGTTTTCCTTGGACATTTATTCCCTTAACTATTTCCTGCAAATTGTCTACAATTAATTTGAGAATGGCCTTTATCTAACTGAAGTAGGTTATTCTTGTGTTTGTTATTTTCTTTATCTTCTGTGCTCTTGGATTCATCAAGAGTATTAATATTTATTTATTCATTTATTCATTCATTCACTATTTCAAGCATAGTAATAAGCAATGTCACTGTTAGTTTGGGGACCAACTAAAGACAGATGTCCTGCTTGTGAACATCATGACCTTTCCTTGTCAACTATCCCAAGCACCTACCTAGTGGCACTGACGGTGTTAGTCAGGCGTCTTCATGGGCTCATGGTCCTAAAGTGAACTTCATTTGTTTATCTGACCCTGCCTTTGGTGTTTATGTTTCACTATAATTTTATACTAGTAATTTTCTTCCACAAAAATACCAGATTTTCTTTTAAGATAATTTAGTTGAACTTTCTAATTTTCTCTGGATGTATTCACTATTTTGTTACTAATGATTTATTTTCACCTTAACATAATTGAGATTTCCAGTATTTATGGCCTTGTTTCTTAATTAAGAAGGTGATTATTTTGGCCCTTCACAATAAGTTAAGGAAGGAAAATATACTTCCCTTTTTTTTTTTTTTTTTTTTTTTTTTTAATAAAACAAGGCTGTGGAGAACCCGCAGAGCCATTAATAGGGAAAAATTTGTGTTCTGAAAAGGTCCATGACTTCTATTGGCTAAGGTTATTTTGAGCCCTGGCTTTCTTTATCATCAAGTGCTCCTGAATACATTATTGTTAATCTCTTGGCTGATCTAATGAGTTATTCCATATATAATATTCATGCTTAACTAAGTAGTGTCATAAGGGTAAAAGGAAATTTTTTTCTTTTGTTAAGAGAAATGTCCAGACTGAAATACAAACTGAAAAACAAATTATTCTGTTTCTTTTTGGCTTTGTCATTGATTTCAGTGAAAAGACAACATCAAAAGTTTCATGCTCAGTTCATCTCTTATAAAACAACTCTGTGTCTCTTACTTAAGTTAAATGTAAAATTGACATCCTGCATGTAGCCCAAAGTATTTTAAGGTTATAAGTGCTTTAGTTTTAAAATCATGGCTTAAACAATATATAGAAAGATACTTGATCTAAATTATTTATTCATCATTTCTTCATTATAGTCTTTTCAGTTTGATATAAGGAGGTGGGTGTCCATTAGGGCACATAAGAATAAAGAGTGTGATAAACGTTCTCACTCTGTTTGTGCTAACTATATTACTATTTAGCCAGAAGCCTCTGAAGTGCATGTAGCAAAAGAAATGTCATCTTCTAATACATTTAGATCACATTTCAAACTGCCAGAAGTGGTTTAGCATCTATTTTCCACAGCCTGGCAAATTAGGCTATTTTGATGTGATAAAACATAATTTTGATGGAAACTTTTATTTTTAGTGTGGCATCTTATAACGGAGGCTTACAAAATCACTGTGTCTGTGTATGTGAATGTCTGTCTACTCCCATATGCTGTCATAGTCAGTTGGCATTGCCTTGGCAACTTTACAGTATTAAATTGCTGAGTGCAATATTCAGTGAAATCAAAACGAGTACTGCCTCTTCTCTCTATCTGTAAATGAGAGAAATCTCTCATCAATTTCTATAGGTTTGAGTACTTTTGTGTTTTTTGTTGTCATCAAATATTTATAAAAATTGTAATAAGTTCCTTTGGGGCAGGAAAATGTTTATTTGATTTTCTATAAACAGAGCCTTGCCAGTACCAGGGTCATAGAGAGCACTCAATAAACCTTTCCTAATCAATGGATCAAAATAAAAAAGGAAATTGTCCCATTGCTTTTGAATTGTTCTGGAAGTTTAAAAATGTGTAGCAAACTATGTGGTGATGGTCACAGCCCCAGAACTGAGGTGGGTGATTCACAGGAAGCTTCTCCAAAATCTTACGTTTGTTGAAGACCATCCTGCTTTGCTTCTTACTTTCAAATCCTTGAGTGCCTCTCATTGGTGGAAATTAACTCAGGGAAATGGAGATTCAGGGAAATGTAGTTCCCAGGCTTGTAGCCCTTGTCAAAAGTCACAGCTTAGAAATGAGAAGATACTCTCACTGAGTTTCCAAAAGGTAATCTAACACAGCTTTCTAGGGACAACTCATACAAATTACCTGGAAATTGCTTTATCAACACTATGTATCAAGCACCATTCAGTATGACGGGTCCAGACCATAGAATCTATACAAGGATTGATTACATGTAAATTTCAAGATAACTTCATTCTAACATTTCCCCCTACAATTTGAGGTAACAGTATATAGACAGGGAATTTCTTTTCATGGCATCTCATTTTTTAAAGGGTCTGCTCATTGAATTATCACTTTGAAGAGTCCATGTCAAGAAGGACTAGTTATGGGAAAATCTTGGGAAGATACTGCATACGGGTGCAGAGATCCTCTGACATCTCCAAATTACTGATTTTCTTTTAGAGAAAGCTTAGTGGACTAACTGCTGAGCTTAATATGTTAAACAGGATCTGTAGCTTTCTCCTGCCAAGGAGAAGTCAGGCTAAGCAACTTCAACAAGAGAAAAACATGTGTATCATCGGCAAACTTTATCTTACAAGCTTCTCATTGTTTTGAAGTAATTTTTTGCTAACTTTAAAATGTGTCAGCTAAAAGCTGGGAGAAATACCTCATTCTGAATGAGGTATGCCATGCCAGGCCCACAGTCTCTGCCTTTAGGGAAGTAATAAAAGGAATTTGAAACAGTTCTTCCCCACAAATCTTGAAGAGTGCCTGGTACACAGTAGGTACACAATACATATTTGCCAAATGAATGAATGAGCGAAGTAAGATTTAAGGTGTCAGTGTTTACAGAATATCTTTTATTTATTTTGTTTGTTATAAAACACCATTTTGATGTGGCTGCTGGCTGAAAAATGAGTTTGGCTTCATTTTATGTTATCCTTAAATGTTGATTCAATGCTATACACTACCTTCCAGGAAACTATCTTCATGAGGGAGCTAGTAAGGCTACTACTACCAGATACCTTATTTCTATAGGAAACCATCTTTATGAGGGAACTAGTAAGGCTGCTACTACCAGATACCTTCTTTCTATAGGACACCATCTTTGTGAGAAGGCTAGTAAGGTTACTACTACCAGGTACCTTCTTTCTATAGGAAAACATCTTCATGAGGGGGCTAGTAAGGCTACTTCCAAATACGTTCTTCGTATAGTTAGGAGTGGGATGTGTTGGAATTAGGAGTGGGGATTAATGTTATAGCCTTTCAGGAAGATAAACACTAAGACATATAATCGAAAGTTTTATTCACCCATCAAGACCCAGACTCCTATGTGATTTAGACACTTTCCTGCCTTCACTTTCCCTTCTGTTTCCACAACATTTTATCAATGCCTCAATTAATATATCTTTATATTGTACAAATTCAATTTATCAATATTTATTGAATGCCTGCTATATTAAGACTGATATGCAAATAAAATACATCGAACTTTTTTTCAAAAATATGCAGCATACTTATGTAAATAGTAATACTAGAATTTTAATATTTTGCAGAAAATATGGGTATAAAGATATACATTGTCTATAGTGGAAAAAACTAAACTAAACCAAATGCATTTAATTTAGAATAGATTGCAGGGCCAGAAGAAGGTGTTATTCACTTTGCACACCTAGGAATGATTAGTAGGCTTCAACTAATGTGCAATACATTGATTAATAAACTCTCAGAGCAATATTATTAGAAGTGAGTAATTAAAAGTATATTTTCAATTGATCTAAACTCCACTCTACATATCATATTATTAAGAACAAATTTTAAACATTTAAGATAAACATAATTCTATGCTAAGTTCTGAGTGTGCCTTATATATTTTATTTTTTTGTCTGACATTCTCTTGTACACAGCATGTTGAAATGCACAACTGATTCTAAACTGGAAGTAAATTAAAAAGTTTGCTTTCATTCCTCGGTAGTGATGGAAATAGTTTCCATAGTTTTGAAAACTGGCACATCTTGTGCTACCATGACTACCTTTGGTTTATATTTAACTGTGAAGGTAATAATGGAAGGTGATTCCTTGGGTTTTTCAATGGATAGGCTCAAATCTAATTCCAGGTATACTGAGAATAAATTTTGCTCCACTTATGCACATATAAAGATGTTGCTGCTTGTTAGATACACTTTTGACTCATCCTTAACTCATACACTGATGTGAGTTCCAGACACATCACACCAGCCTCCCACAGCTTTCTTCCCACAAACACACAACTAACTCCACATGGTACAACACCCACTCATCCTCAGGCCAGCAGGATCACTATCATATATTTCCACAAAGATATGCAAGAAAGAACACACACAGCTCTCCCACACAGCTCGGAACAATCATGCAGAATGAAGTATAATCTATTCTAGTTTCATATTCTTGTTTTCCAAAGGTGAGTAGGCAGCTACAGAGATGATGATGTTGTAATAATCTTTGTGGTCATAGAGGATCTTGAAAAATATTCAACAAATGCATTCCTAGTGTTATTCAGTCTTTAAATTGAATTCTTAGTTGATAGAGATTAAGTAACCCCTTTTATTTAAAAAAAAATGCTAGGTTCTTTTGGGCATAAATTCTTCTTCATTATCATCAGTCTCCTCCTTATAAAGGTATCCAATCTAGACGGTCAAGAAAAGTCTATTCTTGCATTTCACATGCCAGCAAGCCTTATTATTGCCAGAATTTGAATCCCCATTAAAAGCAAAACAAAACCAAGACAATAATTTGGGGCAGAGCCAAGTCAGGGCGCTTCACAGATACCACCTCTGAAACAAGAATGTCATTGTGAAAATGTGGGAGAGGGAAGATGTCCTGTAGGCATTCCAGTTTTTACAGGCTGCCTAATTTTTAGCATTGATATTTCATGTATACTCTGCAGCAAGAAACTGAGAACCAGGAGACATGGATGCTTATCTCAAATCTGCAGCTTATTGCCAATGTGGCCTTGGACAGTCACCATATTTCTAAGTCTCAATTGTCTCATCACTAAAACTGGGTATCCGTATTCATACAATGCTATGTATATGTATTATAATTCAACTGGAAAACATGCCCACATACATTTTTATAAGCTACAACTCCACAGAAAAAATTCAGGAGGTGGGGGTGTATGTAGAAAAAGCTCACATTTATGGAACATCTACTATAATAATCTTACATAATCTTTAAAACAACTGTAGTATTAAGCTTTCTTTTTTCGCTGTTGTTTACTAGAAATAAAGGTTGGAAAGCAGGAATACCTTGTATAATGTCCCAAATTACCAAATGATGTAGATAAAAGCTCAATCTATTATTTAATTTAGTAAATGGTATAGCTAAAACGCAATTTATTAATATTTTGTATTTATTAGAAACTGCCAGGAATTATAATTATTTGACAAGATGGTATTTTAACTGTGAATATGTTACATACCAAATTTTTAGATCTTTAAATATTTAAAAATGTCTAAGATGATTAATAACTTTTATGCTAATAAAAGTATATTTGCCTTCTAAAATAGTCCATCTTTAAACTTCTGGAATTTTTGAATTTTATAATCTATGTTAAATTACAAAGCAGTGGACATTTTTATATGTGTGTAGTTTTACATATCTCTATGACTACTTTCCTGTGGCTGGTTAAACAGTATGAGCTTTAAAAAATATCTTTATTCATATTAAAAATATATTTTCTATAAGTCATAAATAATTATACTTTCACCTGAGTGCATGATTATATCTTTCTCCAGAACCTATTCCAGAATTAAAAATTATAATTCCTCTAAATATTTACTAACTTGACTGACAAAAATGACATTTATTTAATGCTATTGGAGGTGAACCTCTGGTTTTATATACAGTTTTACATTTAACAAGTTAATCTATCTGAGATTCATTTTGTTATATGAGGTGAGGTGAGGATCTACTTGGAAATTTTCCCTAATTGTTAGCCAGTGTTTTCAACACTATCTGTTTCTCAGCATCATGTCTTTATTGATCTGTGATGCTTCATTTATAAACTCAAGAGAAATCATGACCAAAGCACAGAGTGTGAGGCTGCATTTTTACAAGCCCTGATACTGGTGAACTAAGTGGGGACAACAAGAAGAAGGATCTGTATATTAGGACTCTTGCCAGTCACAAGTGAACGAAAATCTCATCAACAATAACTGAAGTAAAAACATTTCTGAGTTCCTGCAGCTCAGAAGTCCAGGAGTAGAACTGATCGAGTTCAAACAAAATTCTCAGGATCTTATCTTTCTCTGTCCTTCTGCTCTGACTTCTTCTCTAACCATTTATCCTCTCATGGTGGGAAGACTTACCTTCTCACAGTTTCTAATACAGGAGTAAAGACAATTCCTTTGTCCTGATCATTTAGCAGACGTTGGTGAACTATGGCCTGAGGGTCAAATCAGTTATACAGCTTTTTATTATGAGATTAACAAGCTAAGATTTTAAAAAAATATTTTCAAGACTTGTAAGCCAATAAACAAAAGAAATATAAATATGTAATTGAGACAGTTTGTGGCTGGGTCTTCAAAGCCTAGACTATTTACCATCTGACCTGCTACAAAAAAGTTTACCAACTCCCTTTTTAAGGTGAAAGTCCTGTGATTATTTCTGAGTCTGACTGATTTGGCTTGGATCATGGGACTATAGCTGTCTAGCTGTCATATGACGCTGGTCATGTGAAGATTGGCTGGCTTTAGGTTTCATGCCTACCCCTGAAACTAAAGATGGAAGCAGCTTAACCTGAAGCATGTAGTCTAAAATGGGAGAAGAGTAGTTGCTTCGGGAAAAAAAATCAGAAGAAAAATAAATGGCCCATGAAAATAATAAGCGTTCAACACAGCCTTGAAAGCCATTTCGAGGAGAACATTCTCCTGAGAGTTTCAGATTACCACTGAAGGCCTTTTATGGTGTAACCTGGCATGCTTTTATATTTGCATTTCAATATATTCAAGTGTTAGGATTAATTTCACACATTTAAACTGATGTTTCCTGTGGGGTTCTCTGCCCCGGTAGCACTCAAAGAATCCTTTCACCTGTACCCTGAGGGCCATTTCCCTTTCCAGATCAATCTGATGAGGGTGACTCACAGATTCTGGAATTGCAAACAGAGAGGAGGACTCAAGAGAAGCTTCTGGCCAAGGTTCAAAACAAAGATTTATATGCATGATAGCAGAGTATGTTTTTTTGCTTTCAGAATCTAGATAAGGTTCAAAGTGAGAATGGAGAAAGAGGATATGGCAATTGGAAAAAAAAGAAAGACATTTAATCTTGGCGGAGGCAGGGCCTGGGTGAGGAAGGGAGGGTGGATGAAGAGGAAACTTCGTTTACAGAGTAGTTTCTCAAATTTTAATGTATATGTGTATCACCTGATATATGCTGAAAATGCATATTTTAAATTTAGTAGTATTGGGATGAGCCTTGAAAATCTGCATTATTTCTTCCAAGATCCCAGAAGATGCCACCGCTACTGGTCCATGAACCCTGGTTTGAGTAGCAAGGCTGTAAAGTACTAGGGTGCTCCTTGGAAACTGACTCTCTTTCTTGTCCAGAGAAAATTAAAATACGTCAGTGGTCAGCTTATGGGCCATCAATTCAAAGTGGCATTTCTGGCCAGGCATGGTGGCTCATGCCTCTCAGCATGTTGGGAGGCCTAGGCAGGCAGATCACTTGAGATCAGGTGTTCAAGACTATCCTGGCCAATATGATGAAAACGCATCTCTACTAAAAATACAAAAATTATCTGAGTGGGCTAATCCCAGCTGTAATCCCAGCTGCTTGGGAGGGTGAGGCACAAGAATCACTGGGACCCAGGAGTTGGAGGCTGCAGTGAGCTAAGATCGCACCACTGCACTCCAGCCTGGACTGCAGAGTGAGACTTTGTCTCAAAACAAAAAAACAAAAACAAAAAAAACCACAGTGTCATTTCCTCAGTTTTTGCTTTCCCTCAACCCTATCATCCTACTGATTATAAAAAAAACTCAGAAACAAATGGTCCTTACAATTTTAATTGAGTTCTCTACTAGAATCAAAAGTAGAGATTTAGGCAACTTGGTGGGTCATGGCAAAATGAAGGGAAAACCTTGCTTCATGCAAAGGATGGAGCTAGATGTAATCAGTGTGAAATTTCCTTATGAATTAGGGAAGCGGTAAACACGCAACTCCTTTCACACTATAGTTATTGTGTGGGTGATAGATTAGAACAGGAGGCAAGACAGAAAATAAAGACACAGGTTGCTATAATATTCTAGAGAAATGATGGGGTTCTAAATTCAAATTGAGACAGGCAGTTGATAGGAGAAAAGAAATGTACTTGGATAGATATGGTCAGTAGAATTCACTGAATTTAGTCTTTGATTTCACATAGGAGATAGATGAGAAGAAGGAATCTTCAATAGCATCGAGGCTTAGAATTTGGGAAACTGGATTTTAATATTGTTTATTTTGCTAGAAAGCATACTAAAAAGAGCAAGAGGAACTGTTTGGGAATGAATATACAGGAAAATATCTATACAGAGTGAATTTGGGGTGGAGACTTGAAGAAAAGATGGGAGTTACATAGACAGAGATGTGGAGTTGGTCAAGGAGATGGTTCCCAGCAGAGTGAATGGCATGTGCAAAGGTGCAGGATAATTAAATATCATGAGTGGTCAATTGTATGACTGGTGATGGGACTGTATGGGGCAGAGGGTAGTGAGTAGGGTGAGTCTTGAAAAGCAGATATAGGTCAAATATCAAAGGCATTTGAGTGCTAAGTACACTTTGAAAATTGTATCTGAAAACTAAAGAGTGCCATTCAGGAATTTAAGCAGAGGAATGACATGATCTAACATAGAATGAAGGAAGAAGGGAAGGGAATGATCATTTCATGAATGCATTTCATGTGGCAGGCTTTATATTAAGCATGGAGGATGAATGACAGTGGGTTTCCAAAAACTCAGTGACGAATTGCTGCAACTCTAAGCATGAGAGGTAAAGCTTCATTTTTAGGATACAGGGAAGTTTGGATTAGTATTCACTATGGTAAGAATGTTTGTGTTTCTCCGAAAATTATATGTTGAAATTCTAACTCCTAAAGTGACAGTTTAGGAAGTGAGGCCTTTATGCGGGAACTAGATCCCAAAGGCAGAACCCACATGAATGGGATTGGTGCCCTTCTAAAAGAAGCCCAAGACAGATACCTCTCTTCCACCATGTAAGGACACAGCTAGAAGGCACTACCTATGAAACACAGAGCAGGCCCTCACCCTACATCAAATAAGCCTGCACCTTGTTCTTGGACTTCCAAGTCTTGAGAAGTGGGAGACATGCATTTCTCTTGTTTATATGCTATCCAGTTTATAGTGTTTTGTAATGTAAGTCCAAATGGATTAATTTTGTTTGCAGTAACAAAGCACACGTGCTGACTTCCCCTTAGTTCTATTCCATGGTGGCAAACGCCGATTTCTTTTTTACCCTGGTTCTTCTGCTGATAAATGGTATAGTTTGAAATAGTACATTCCTAGTGATATGCTTTGATTTTTCTAATTTAAATTTTACCTATGACTTCCAACACAGTTCTCTTATACCATCCTTTCTCAAACATAAATAATTTTATCTCCCACCTTCTCATTATTTATATATCCACACTTCTGGTTTAAATTAACATTCAATATTTACTTAATTATGACCCTGTGAATAATGTTTAAGTTGGGCCCCATAGTTAACTATGATTATTATCTATTATTATGATATCTTTTTATGAAGTGTCCTGTGGCCACTCTGCACATTTCCATTGTAGGTATTGTTTTTTCAGAGGGGCAATACAAAGTCATCTATGTATCTGTCATTAATACATTCAAAAATTTCTGGCAAATCTGTAATGCTCCTATCAATGCATTTATCCATATTAGGTCATCTAACTAACTTTTATTCTAGTGCTCACTACAGCTCCTGCACCTGCCCATCTGCGTGCACCCCCTCCTGTAAGGGGTTTTAGCATACTGTGTCGGAAAAGATAAGCCACACCCCTGTCGCACACCCTGAGGAGGGGGTGGGGAGCAGGGTTCAGGGAACTCTCCCTTTTCAGTAATTTTGGAGATACTAATCCATTGTCCTCTATCTCTAGTGCTGCCCTTGAGATGTTCTATGCCATTCTGATACCACATTATTTCCTGTGATTTTTTTTTTTTTTTACTTTTATTAATGAAAACTTTTAGGATTTTCTCTGTGTTACCAGAATTTATATAATTATATGATTTCTTGTAAATGTATTTTCACTTATTTTACAAGGTTTTGGATGGGTCTTTTTAATCTGGAAATATTTTTATTCATTCAGGAAAATGTTCTTGTAGTATTTCCTACCTAATTACTTTTCTACATGTTTTCTTCCTAGAAATGGTAACATTTAGATATTCGAGTTACTGTATTGTGCCTCTAATTGTCTTATGTTTTTTTCTCATTTAATATCTAATTTTTATTTGTCATACTTTTTGGAATATTTTCTTTACTTTCCAAATATGATATTGATTTTAATATTCAACATCATAGTTTTAGTTTAAAAATCTCTTTATCCTCTTCTGATTTTGTTATTTATCCTTTCCTGTTCTTGTTTCTTGAAAAAAAGGGATTTTCTTTTCCTTCTGGGAATATTAATTATAGTTTTTTTAAGAAAAAAAAAAACAACTTTTGTTTGCTTCATGTTGTACCACTATTTCCTCTGATTCCTTTTACTTTCTTATTCATTTTCTATTTTCTATGAATTTATTATCAAAGGATTCTTCAGATACGTAGAAATATCCAGTGGTTCAGGCAGAATTAAGATTCCTGCCTCTGGTGTACCTGCCTTATATAGACCTCTCTCCTTGTGTATGAATATGATGGGATCATTTTTCCCTTGATTACCCAGAAGAACCAGGGTAAAAAAGAAATCGGTGTTTGCCACCATGGAATAGAACTAAGGGGAAGTCAGCACGTGTGCTTTGTTACTACAAACAAAATTAATCCATTTGGACTTATATTACAAAACACTATAAACTGGATAGCATATAAACAAGAGAAATGCATGTCTCCCACTTCTTAAGACTTGGAAGTCCAAGAACAAGTCTTGGCAGACTAGAGACGAGTACTTCTGTTGGTCCTGAAGAAGCAAACTGGCCTGTGGCCAGGACCTGAGGCTAGTCTCAAATAGCTGAGAGAGCCTCCAACCAAAAAATCAGCAGGAAAACTTGAACCTCAGTTCTAAAGTCATATTGTAAGAGATTGATTGTGACCAACTACCTGAATGATCTTGCAAACAGATTATTCTCTAATCAAGCTCCAGATATACAGCTTGACTGGCATTTTGACTTTAGTCTTTAAGACACATTTATTAGCTCATAGTTCTGTAGGCCGGAAAATGAAACATGGCTCAACTGTCAGTAAATGGATATTATTTTAAGTTTCTAAGTTTATAATATGATAATTTCTTACACAATAGTAGAACACTAATACATCTGGTGATCATGCTGCATCTGCTGCTATTTAAGGGAGAAACACCACAGAGCAGATTGAAAGCTCTGAGTACATGAGCTATTTAAGTACATGAGCACATAATTCATGCCTGTGGCCAAATTTCACAGCCAAAGATTGGTCTTTCCTTACCATCTTTTAAAAATAGTACCTCTAAGACTATATTACCTTACATTTCCCAAATTTGATGAAAAACAATAATCTACACATCCAAGAAGACAAACTAACTCCAAGTAGAATAAATACAAAGATAATCACATCCAGACACATCATAGTCAAAATACTGAAAGCCAAAAAATTGAAAGTCATAAGAAAAAGATGAGGCATTACGAAGAATGGAATCCCAATAAAATTAACAACTAACATCTCTTTTGAAACTATGAAGGCCAGAAAGCAGTGGGACAATATATTCAAAGCACTGAAAATGTAAAACAAAACAAAATACAATAAAGCTTTCAACCAACCATCTTATATCCAGCCAAAATATATTTTAAAAATGAAGGTAAAATACAGTGAAGTGCTGCATAATGAAGTTTCAGTCAATGATGGACCACATCTTAAGGTGGTCTCATAGAAAATATATTACTATATTTTTACTGTATCTTTTCTATATTTAGATACATTTGGATACATAAATGCTTACCATTGTATTACAATTGTTTACAGTATTCAGTACTGTAACAAGCTGTACTTCTTAGGAGCAAAAGGTTATACCATTAGGCTAGGTGTAGGTTCCCATAACAATGAAATTTGTTCCCACAACGATGAAATTCCCTAAGTACACATTTCCCAGAATGTATCCCCTTTATTAAATGGCATATAAAGAATTTCCCAGACAGGTAAAATCACAAAATTTATTGGTTGGAGTTCCGCTTTAGAAAATTATTAAAAAGTAAAGAATATTCTCTAGGCTGCAAGCACATGACACCAGATAGTAATTCAAATCAACACAAGCAAAAGGGTGCCAGTACAAACAACCATTTTGATAATAATACAAGTCAGTATAACTGTATATTTATTCTTTTTAAAAAACTAATTTAAAAGTAATTGGATAAAGTAATTATGTATATAATTAAATTGTTGAGCTTTTAACACATAGAAATGTAATATTTGAGAAAAACAACGGGTGGATGGGAGCAAAGCGTTATTGGTATAAGTAACTGACACCGTATGGTAACTAGTGTTCACTGGAAAAAAACATTTAAATCAGCTCTTATAAAGAGGAAGATGAATATAACAAACTCTGTAAATATGCATTTGTTCTTATGTCTTCCTTAATTTTTAAAATAAAGACATAAGATTCCAAAATAATATACTTATACCATTGCATTTTAGGGATTGTAATATACATAAATATAATATGTATAAATATAATAGTACAAAAATGTGGGCAATGTAGCTATACAGGAGTAAAATTTTCATATTCCACTGGAATCAAGTTAATAAAAATTTGTGGTAGACTTTGAAAAATTAAGATGCATATATCTTAAGTCTTGGCATAATCATTAAGAAAATAATTTTAAAAATATAATTGACCATTATTAAAGGGATTAAAATGTTAGTAGGAAGTATACATATGATTAAAAAAAGACAGTAAAAGTGGAGCAAAAATGGCATGAGCCTTATAGTAAAGCAAATGTAAAAGGGCATTTATATCTGACTATAGTCATAACAACATTAAATACAAATGAATTAAAAATCAAATCAAAAGTCAGGTATTATTAGATTAAATTGAGAAAAAGAACAGGATTTGACGATATGGTGCCTATGTAACACACACTCTAGATTTGTAGATACAAGTGGGTTGAAAGTCATTTGGGTACAGTGGCTCATGCCTGTAATCCAAGCACTTTGGGAGCCCAAGGTGAGCAGATTGCTTGAGCCCAGGAGTTCAAGACCAGCCTGGGAAAATGATGAGAGCCTATCTCTACAAAAAATAAAAAGTACTGGGCGTAGTGGTATATACCTGTGGTCCAGCTACTTGTGAGGGTGAGGTGGGAGGATTGCTTGAGCCTGGGAAGTTAAGGCTGCAGTGAGCTGTCATGGTGCCACTGCACTCCAGTCTGGGTGACAGAGTGAGACCTTGTTTCGAATAAACAAAAACAAAGAGGTTGAAAGTAAAAGGATGGAAAAAATACACCATGCACACAACAACCATAAGAGAGCTAACGTCGCTATACTATTATTGCCAAGTTAACTCGATTCTGGTAATCATTTTACAATGTCTGCATATATCAAATGATCACTTTGTACATCTTAAATATATTCAATTTTTACTTGTCAATTATACTGCAATAAAACTAGAAAAAAAGATAAAACAAGCCAATGAATATACAAAAGGCCACAAAATGATTGGGCAGAGACTGCTGTTTTCCTGAGGGACTGAATTGAAAATTCTATAGGACTTTTTTCCTGAGCTGATCAGTTATTGCAGAGAGGAATCCTCTGGTTTCATGACTGGGGCAGAGCGGGTATAGCTTTGGTGGTGGTGATGTGGTATAAACTTCCTAGATAGCATTCTGAGAGTTTAGGGGCTTAGGTGGGACAGGGAATAAACATTCAGATGTGAATTCTCCATGTCCACTTTTCAGGATATCACCTCTCTTCTACCCTAAACTGTGCTCATTCTCCCTACACTACATTTTTTCAGCTTAATTTTTTATTTTTTATTTTTATTTTTCTGAAACTGGGGTCTTCTTAGACTGTAATAGAGTAATTGCCTAAATGGAAAAATTAGGGAAAGGAATTAACGGGAAAATTTTTAAGTTCTAAATCTTTTTCAAGTTTTCACTCATAACTACTTTTTAAACCCTGAGCCACACTTTGGCCTTAATCTATTCTGGGAATTCCAGCAGGAGTTTGAACGTTCCTTTCTGCCAGATTAGTTACCCTACATCTCCTCTGAATTTTCCATACACTTACTTCTGTTATGTGTTGTCTCTTCCTTTCCTCTGTCTTCTTAAATTTCTGATTTTGATAATACTTCCCTTTACTATCATCTTGGTGGGATTTTGGCAGCAGCAAACAGAAATATACTTATTCAATTCAGCATGTTTGATCTTAATGTGTAATTCCTCAGAAATAAGTCAACAGGGTAAAAATAAAACAATTTTGGGCTAAGGAGACTTAGTTCAAGTACTGAGTCTATGTCACAGTGATGATAGCATAATAATGAGGTTACATATTTTCTCTGAAGCATTGTTTCCTCAATGGGGAAACATACATAATAATACCTATTTCAAAAATGAGAAAGGACAGAGACAGTGCTTTTCTGATTTGCTTCTTTGTGGCTGTATTCATCATCATCACCATCATCAACATCATCATCATCATCATCATCATCATCATCATCATCATCATCCAGGCTCTAAATAAAAGCAGTATGCCTCAAAGTGTCTTGGGTCAGTGTTTGAAATTTTCTTAAAATTTTAAGCTATTGTTCCACCTTTCCAATCAGAAAGAATTTGCTTTGAAGAGAACACGAATCACAATTTTGGAGTCTATTACATCTGAAATATAGATGAGAAGGCTGAATTCAATTTTGAAGATTGAGTGGGATGAGGTGATAGTGAATAGAGGGACCATAAAGTCACAGTGGTATAATAAGTATTAAAATCCTTAGAAATGAGATTTGTGGGCTGAACATGTTGGTTCACACCTGTAATCCCAGCACTTTGAGAGGCTGAGATGGAAGGATCACCTGAGGTCAGGAGTTTGAGACCAACTTGGCTAACATAGTGAAACCCCGTCTCTGCTAAAAATACAAAATTTAGCCGGGCATGATGGTGTGCCTAGAGTCTTAGCTACTCGGGAAGCTGAGGCAGGAGAATCGCTTGAACCCGGGTGGCAGAGTTTTCAATGAGCTAAGATCGTGCCACTGCATTCCAGCCTAGGAGACAGAGCGAGACTGTCTCAAAGGAAAAAAAAAAAAAAAAAAAAAAAAAGATGTGTGGTTTAATTAGAGTTTACTAAACTACAAATCTATTGTTTAATAAGAGCTTTCACAATAGTATGTCATTCCTTTAATTCTAGCACTTTGGAAGTCCGAGTCAGGAGGATCACTTGAGCTCAGGAGTTTGAGAAATGACATTTGTGAGGTGTCACAACTTATTTACGATATTAAAGGGGAAAATACATATACATACATAAATATACACGCATACATATATACGATACACATATATATGATATATGTATACATATATACGATACAACATGATATATGTATACATATATACGATACACATATATATGATATATGTATACATATATACAAATATATACATGATACTACTTGAAGGAAAATTATATATATGTAAATCTATATATTTTCATTTTTCAGCTAATTGTATTTTTGAAATTTACCTTTTTCCTCTTTTCTGTCTTTAAATTTTAAGTATGAGGGCTTTATGGTCATAACCCTTCCTTGCTTAATATTACTTGCCTGTATTCATGGGTAATACTGTCTTTGGCATGAATAATTCATTTATAAAATAACAAGCACATCCTCATCATCCCAAATTAACCCAATGAGTATTAAATGGAAAGTTAAATAGCTCATTGTCATTCTTGTGAACCAGTAACACCACGGTGGAATCTGATTGGCAGAAATAATAACTAAAAATCACAAAAAAATTTTAAAATTCGGGAACCAGAAGAAGTAAATGCAGATATCTGTCATAAATAATAAAAGCCTGCTATTCAATATTTAATATAAATACCAATGTATTTAAAATGTGATTAGCATCACAAGCAAAAACACTTTTTATTTGTATAACATTAATTTCTGGACAAAAGCCTTCTAGTCTTCTTGTGCCTTGTAAATGTTTTCTCTGTATACAGGGAACTTTATTTAGGCAAGATCGTTTTTGACTGGAAAATTATCCTATTAATTAAATACTTTTCAGAGTGACTGCTTTGCACAAAATTTCATGCTACTAGATTTAAAATTGCTGTATTTTAAAATGATTAATAAGTTGTCCATGTATTTTGTAAACATTCCCAAAGAAAGTAGTCAGTAAAACAGTAAAATTGCTGGAGTGCAAGTATTTATCACTGATCCAATAAGATTTTATGTAGCTTGTAACTGCAATATTATATATTTTATGCTTCCTCTGTCTTTGGCGTGATATACATTATTTTCCATGAAGTTAATTTCACCATCAGCAGACATCTCTGAACAATATTTTGTTACAGTTTCATGAATACTAGATGTTTACAGGGGTCATTACTTTCCCCCCAGGTAGTGATAAGGAGCCAGACAACCTGAACTCACATTGTTTATGTTCTGAAATGATGCTTGATATCTAAGCTATAATTATCTTTTATTTCCTTAGATCTATCACATTTATAAACTTCTTCTCTTACTTTGAGATATATTACTAGCTCACCTAAGAGCTTACGTAGCTCCGTGGATACCAAAGGCATGTCTAGAACAGGGTGTATTTTTTAATTAAAAAAAAATGAGGAGAATCTATTTCAGTTCTTGGGTTTTTTGTAGGTAAGAAGGAAAAGATAATTTTCTATCCTACAAGTTGAGGAAAAGGGAATTTTCTATCCCATAAGTTGACTGAAAATATAATATTTCATAATTCAACTATATAAAATCAAATATTTTATGAATGTATATGTATATACATGTGTAATATGTACTTATATATGGTCTGTAGCACCATAAACCTGTTATAATAAGTAGAATGAGTTTTATGAAAAATAGAGTTACTCAGTTAAAGCAGCTGGATAAGGATTTGGTATTTTTAAATTTTAGTGCCAGCTCTCCATCACTGACCTATTTTGTGAACTTAACACAAGTGGCTCAGTTTGTTTATTTCTGTTTTAAATTAGAGACTGCCATATAGACTCAAGTAATGGTTTTATGAGAAAGAATAATGAATGAAAAGAGGTGTGAAACTAGTGACCAACGATTGCTATTGAAATTGTTTATTGCCTCAGGAACTGTAGTGATGGGGCACCTACCTTTGTGCATTTACACATATCTGGGTTATTAGGATCTTCAAAGTCACTTCTTGGTCATAAATTTTGAAAGCAACTGCTTGAGAACCTACTGGTTATGTTAGTACTGAGTTTGACCTAAACAATGCCTCTAATTCTGCAAAGTCAATTTCTGTTTCTCAGAAAACATATTTCCCCACTTGGAAAGAAAAGGTTACAATCATTTTTACTCATTTGATTATTGTAAGAATCACAGTGCTTTGAAAGCCAGGAAAGTTGCTTGTAAAATTCAAAGTGTAATATAAATGTGAAATATTTCTGTAAGTATTTCAGAATCAAAATGTACCACAGGTAAACTATCGGGGATATTTAGAAAACTGCAATGACTTTCAACTTAAGAATGTTCATAGCTTTAATTTTTTGAGTTGAAATAATTTTCCTTCTGCTAAAAGTTTTAATGATAGTTATCAATGATCACACCATGATCTTGCAAACTTCTAAGTTAATCAACCACTCAGCCACTATCCTTTCTTTTATTTTCAAATTTCTTTAAAAATAATCTCTCATATGATTTTGCTTTCTTGTATTTAGACAATTTTTATTCCTTACAGGCCATAGTTTAGCTTCCTCAATTCAAATAAAACTGTTCTATTGTCACTAAGAACTGTTTTCGTCACTAAAATTAAAGACTTCTTTCATTTTTTATTCTCATTGAACCATCCACAGTACTTGAAAGTTTGATTATTCCCTATTTCCTGAAAATCTTGTTCTTTTGCTTTCTTTAAAATTATCTATGCTAGTTATGTCGAGTTCTTTCCCCATTTCTCCCTTTCCTTTGCATTTCACACCCCATCCTAAGCCATGAAGTATAGTCACTACTCAATATTCAATATTCTGTCCTCATCTTTTTTCACTTTTCTCTCTTATCCATTTCTCTTTCATTAATAAATTCTTTTCCATGGCTTCATCAATCATTCAAATGATGATAAATTCCAATTCTACATCCCTAATTTCTACCATTTCTCCATTATTATTTCCTAGTACTCCCTTTGATAGCTTTGAAATTGGCAACTGTAACATGAACATGTCTGATGTTTCTCACATGTCTGATGTTTCTCACCTTTATGATCTGGGTCATTCTCTGATTTTGGTCTCAGCCATTTCCATTTCTTTTTATGCCAAAATGCTAAAACTACAGTTGTTGTATAAATTCCATAGCTGCTAAAAATTTTTAAACCAGTTAAATTAGAAAGACTAGAAATTAGTGGCTAAGGGAAAGCATGCTGAATTTTAAATAAAATAGGTTGTAAGTTATTAAAATTAGAATTGAAAATAGTATGACAGGCTATAATTTTATATTTAATTTTTCTCAGTTCTCATGGATTGAATTCTCTCAGTGGGGGTTGATATTTCAAAGGATTGATACCTATTTTTATTTATTTTTTGGCAAGAGGAGGCAGTTATATGAAGAATCATTTGCTATATGGAGAGCCAAAATTTACTCCAGATCAGTAGTTCATTTTGTTAAGTACATTTTTGTTTTACTCAGTTTCCTGATGTAGAAGATATTTTTGTTCTATTATGCAAATATGCTTAATGAATGTCTAAAGAATATGGGAGACTTTGATATATTCCCATCTAAGAATCTGACAATAGGCAATGATCAAAAGTCTTTTCATAAAATAAGACAGAACATAGGTGGATTTCATCCAAAATTATGGATGACGATATCCTATGAGTAAAGTTCATACTCTATGTAACATAATGCTTTTGGTTTTTGAAAGGTATACTTCAAGCAAAAGGATTTTTAAAAATGAGAATAAGAAGTTAATTTCCCATTCTTTAGCGTATTTGTCCTAAAGTATGTTTTCTGACTTTTATCCAAGTCTCCAGGGACGGGCTCAGTTAGAAATACTATCAGTATGTTTATATACTCACATTTGCTCCAGGCGCTGTCAACTATAATGGATATTAAATGTTCAAAATGTTTGAATATAATTATTTAGCTCTCCATTAAATTTTTTTTTATTAAATTGGAATCTACAAATTTATTAACATCTCTGCAATATTAATTTGTGTTTCATATTGTTTCAAATGCAGAAGTTTGTTCTTATTAGACTAGTGAGAAGCTAATTGAAATGTGTAACTTTTTATTATAGTTACATTTAAAACTGAATTTCATTTTGCTGTTTTAATAAACATTTGTAAGAACTTCATAGGATGAGATATAACACTATTTTTCATTATTCTCCACTTTTACAATTTGAGATTAATGTTATAACATCCTTTACATTAGGATATCAATAAAATAGAGGACAATTTGGGTAACAAAGTAAATATGATCCCTTTTTTCAGTTATGGAGAATTTAATATTGAAGATTTACTATTGTGTCTGACATTGTTGTCATTATTAGTGTTTTACATTGAAAAGAATTTGAGAATTTGAGATTAAAAGCTTTAGACACAAAGGTAGATGCCATAGTTATTCAAAAAATTATGAGCATATGTGATGGGAAAGAAATAATGAATCTGTTCAAGTAGAAATTGGATAAATTTTACAGCATCCCTCTAAGCATTTAGAGCAATATTGTTTAAATCATTTGACTTAGGGTAATGTTTGTATATTATTATGATGAAATATAATATCTGTCTTTAAAATTGATAATATAATTAAATATATATCATGTGAAAACAACACATAAGTTATTATATAATTTTAAAGCATAATACCTAAACATAATTAGACAAAAAATTTAGACATAGTGTCAATATATATAGCCACTTGTTAGTATTTTAAAAGATGATTTCACAAATAAGTCAGAATTAGAGCTCAAGAACTTGTTTAAAAGCGAGGGTGGCTGAATCCTATGATTGTGCAATGAGAGACACTTAAATCTTATGAAAGTGAAGGTGAGGATGATTCCAGCCTGGTATTTGATTTAAAAGTAGTCTCAGCTGCAGGAAAAAAACAAAAGAAGGAGTGTAAAAGAAGGTCACCCTGAAACATATGCAATAAAACAAATAGTTAACACTTTAGTAAAGTAATCCAGAAAGAAAAACAGATATATGCTGACAGTGATGGATGCAGGTATGAAGTAGAAAGACATTGGAAAGGTTCACATTAAAAAATGATCTGTACAGATGAGTATAAAGAAAAGGAATTATAACGTACTTGAGCACCAACTATATTATGATTCTGAAGCACAAAATTTGAGACAATTGTGAAGAAGCCTCAACTGACTCTTACCTGGTTTCCTCTACCTTTATTTATATCAAACCAATGAAGGAGCTCAGTATCCCATTTCTCTCCAAACCTCCCCTCCCGTCTTCACTCTGTCATTAAAAAAAAAAAAAAAAGTATCTATTATCCATTAATTGGATTTAATTATTCTCAAAAATATAAATAATTAATCTATCATATTGTGTTCATGGCTGACTACTCTATTTGTTAAGCTGGGCTGACCTTGGGCCTAATAATTTTCTTCTGTTTTTAAAAATTAAGTTCCGATTCCAAGTTAACTGAATTTATCTGATTGACTCCACATTCTTTTTCCTCATTTCATACGTCTCTAAAATGGGTTGTTAACTGAACTATAATAATAAATAAGCTTTAAAAAAGTTGATGAACATGCCATTTAATCAACTGTAAGGGAAATGATGAAGAAATATTAGTGTACCAGAAGGCAATCAGAATATTTCCAGTTTACAATGCAGAGCTACATAATAAATGAAACTGGTAAAAAGACAAATTGTACTTTAGGAAGTGTGCAACTCTGATAAGCTGACCAACTTTGCAAAAGCTCTTGTTGAGCTGCTGGAACTATTAACATTATATTAGGAGTGAGAAATGTCCTGGTTTGTGCAAATTGTAATGTAATTTGATTTTGTCTTTTTTTTTTTTTTTTTTAAATGAATGAAAGGTGTATTTCCTGCTTAAACACATGCGGACCTCATATCCAGGGTCTCAAATGCACAGGTAATGCCTAATCACATTTTGAAATGTTTAATGCTTATTTTGTTCAAGCTTGAAACTCTTATTTATTATTGATAATTGTTCTAAGGTATTTCTTGCTTTAACCTAATGCAACCATATCTTCCTTACTTATTGTTTATTTGCTTATTGCTTATTATTTAATTAAATCACATTGCTATAATGATAGGCTCTTTTAGTACAGGACCCTGAAAGTGATTGCTCTTTATGAAGAATTTCAATATAATCAAAAGGGAAGCTTCATGTTCTCTTAAATGCTTATTAAATGTTAGCTGATGGTGGTGATAACCTTTTTGTACTTTAAGTCCAACTTGCAGCAGTAATTCAAGGCATATTTGAAAGAGAATCTTGATTTTCATCTCAAACTCTCTTGCTTGTACAGTTCTTGAAGAGAACTTATAAAAGATAATGATAAAATAAAAATTCCTTCAATTCTTTATACTGATTTTAGAGTTCTTTCATTTATTTAACTAAGTAATGTACACATTTATTTTAAGGTCTTACCTTCAAATATTTTTCCTTAACTTATGAAAATGAAATGCATTCAAAGATGAATGAAACTAAAAGATTTTGAGCCTACAAGAATCTATGGACTGGTGAGAATTGAATAATCATTAAAATATGTTCCACTTAAGAGATGACATGAGAAAGTTTGATTTGCAAAATCGATTGAGATATGTTAATGAAATCAAATAGCAAATACAACCGTAATTTGGTTTGCTACTTTTCACTGTCACTGATTTTAGTTGTTGGTTGAAACAGGGGGATTGTATAATGTCTTTAAGAAATCCATGCTTAATTGTTTTAATATTGATTGTCTTTCCTAGAATTTAAATTCTTTTTCATTATGTAAGCATTTCAAAGATTTGCCTTTTTTTTTTTTTATGAATGACTTTGCTTTCTAAAGCACCTTCATGCCTTTGCAACAGTTTTCAGCTATTCAAGTATCCTTAAACTTATAACAAATGATAACCATTTGGTAGTTAAGAGAAAATGGCAGAGAAAGATTGTACTGTATATCTCATCCTTAGTTATAACTGAAATAATATAAATAATTTAGAATTCGGGAAATTAATTGTTTTTTAAACAGCATACCATTATTTAGTAAAACAACTACTGCGATCTGGTATGCTTTTGTTGTATATTAATAGAATGAACTCCATGTTTTTAAATAAAAGTAAAATGAATACAGGTGTATAATTCTAGAAATAAAGAAAACTTTTTATTCAATGTACTAGGTATTGCAAAAGCTCCTTTTCAAGGGGATCAGGTTTACATATGTAGAAAATTAGATAAGAAACCATAATACATATGGTCACCATTTCATGCAGATTTTTTCTTTTTTTTTTTTTTTTTTTTTTTTGAGACAGAGTCTCGCTCTGTCGCCAAGGCTGTAGTGCAGTGGCCGGATCTCAGCTCACTGCAAGCTCCACCTCCCGGGTTTACACCATTCTCCTGCCTCAGCCTCTGGAGTAGCTGGGACTGCAGGCGCCCGCCACCTCGCCCGGCTAGTTTTTTGTATTTTTTAGTAGAGACAGGGTTTCACCGTGTTAGCCAGGATGGTCTCGATCTCCTGACCTCGTGATCCGCCCATCTCGGCCTCCCAAAGTGCTGGGATTACAGGCTTGAGCCACTGCTCCCGGCTCATGTAGATGTTCTTAATAGTGCCTTGTGATAGGTGGAAACTGTGTTATTCAGGTAAAACCATATGATGCTGTCACAAATAAGTCTAAAATGTAGTTAACCTGAACTACTATACTGTTTCATTTCAACCTAATTCATTTACAATCAAATTATAAGATTTTAGCAAAGCTCCTGTGTCTGTTTACTGCAGCTGGTATGATTGTAATTTACTTATATAATGGAATTATAGCAATATATTCAGCAATTATGTTTAAAGTGTTAATAGAAAATGACATCGCCTTACAATGAACGAGCCAATAGTATTTCTACTTTGGGATGGAGAAATCCATAGGGAAGAATATCAGATAGTATTTTACTAGATTATTTTATGGTTTTATTCAATGAACAGTTCAAAAATTTATATAATTCCTATTTTACAAAGCTTGAATAAAATGAAACCCTTGATTTGAGGAGATCGGAGTCTATGGAAATTAAGTGTCTCTAAATAAAGAATTGTCTTTTAAGGAGGCATAGTAGTGGGAGAAATAAATTCCACTTGGAGTCATCAGGGAGGGATGTGATAATATTTGTAAGGGAAACAACTTTCAGTGTGAGATTGTAGTTGATATTTTAGGTATGTAGAATATGTGCTGCAACACAGAGGTAGAAATTATCTTTTTTTACCGGATTGTGTTAGATAACTGACAACAGCTAGAGTGTATGGTACATTATAAGGAGTAGAGTTTGTAAGTGGGCATGACAGTAAAGGAGTAGATGAACCTGAAAACACATTTGAAAGAGACTCCAAATATATTTGAATGGTGAGTTGTTTGAACCTCATTATGTATGCAATGAAAATCCAGAGAAAGTTCAACAGGAAAGTGACATGATCACCACTTTATTTTAGAAAGCGAAAGGTAGCATCAGAATGAAGGTGTGGAAGATTAATAAAGAGAGGATATGAAAAAGGTAGACTCAATAGCAGGCTATTGAAACACTGTACGTGAGAAATTATGCAGTTTGGATTAAGGAATCCTACATGGGCTACAAGGGAAATTAACACATGGAGGTGATACGAAACATAGAAAAAGTAATGTTTCAATCTGTTGCATAAACATCCTATGATCAATATATCAGTCAATTACATTTGTCTCATAAATACACATTTCTCTAAAAATTAATTGGTTCTCTTAATAGACTCAAAAAGCTTTGGGAATAAAATAGATCCTCTGTAAATGTGCTTAGATGAAGTGAAAAACCATGAATGGCATAAGAATATAGTTCCATTTGATTATGCCTTAAGGTGACTATGAAACTGCTTAGGTTTCCTTGAGGTTTCTCTGGAGATAAGATCATCTGGAACACTACTCCAAAAGCAGTCTCATGTTCTTGAGGCTGAAACTTGTTATTTTACAAGGACTGAAATAACAAATTAAAATTGCTGAAGTACCTTTAGGTGAATATTTTGCCTTGCTGTTTCTCAGCTGACAAAACAAGAAAATTCTTAAGAAAGAATGAATTTGTCCTTTGACAATAAGAAATTATAGGTGACAACTAATTGTTTGACAGAGATGCAAAATATGGATTCTGTTTCCCTTCTGTGTTGACATCGGACTGACCTTTGGCTCACTTTGCACAGAAGGTTCCAGTCACATTCAGAATGGATTATGGCATACTGAGCACTGTCTCAACATGTTCTTACTGTCAGCAGATCGCAGGAGGGATTCCCTGTGGAGGATGTTGTAATCTCCCACTGGATGCTTTTTTCCTTTTCCTTTCTTCTTTTCTTTGCTTTGAAGAGCTGGACAAGAAAGGTGTCTGAGCTGAAAGCTGAGGAAACCTGGAGGGCAAGTGCTGACATTCATGAGATCAGAGTTACTCTTGCAAGAGCTAACCAGCAGGGTAAACAGTTTGCTACAGCTTTAATAAATGAGACTAATAGAAATAGATGAGTTAATCTGCACATTTTTCATTTTCTTACGCAGCTAGTAGTCACTGAGCTCTCTATCATATAATTTTTCCCCCATATCCTTTGCGATTTATTTCAATTAACTCATCATCTGCCTTCAGTCTTCATAAAACAACAGCAGCATTCAAAAATGCAATGTGATTCCAGCTTTTCTTCCCTGCTTTTCCCCCATCTTTGTGGTTTTATCTGCCTTTGGTCTTTGATGATAGTGACGTATTGATGGGGTTTTAGTGTTGGTGTCCTTCCTGTTTGTTAGTTTTCCTTCTAACAGTCAGGACCCTCAGCTGTAGGTCTGTTGGAGATTGCTTGAGGTCCACTCCAGACCCTGTTTGCCTGGGTATCAGCAGCAGAGGCTGCAGAAGATAGAACATTGCTGAACAGCGAGTGTACCTGTCTGATTCTTGCTTTGGAAGCTCCATCTCAGGTGTGTACTCTGCCATGTGGGGTGTGGGGTGTCAGTCTGCCCCTAGTGGGGGAGGTCTCCCAGTTAGGCTACTCAGGGGTCAGGGACCCACTTGAGCAGGCAGTCTGTCCGTTCTCAGATCTCAACCTCCATGTTGGGAGATCCACTGCTCTCTTCAAAGCTGTCAGACAGGGTCCTTTGCGTCTGCAGAGGTTTCTGCTGCTTTTTGTTTGTTTGTTTAGCTGTGCCCTATCCCCAGAGGTGGAGTCTACAGAGACCGGCAGGCCTCCTTGAGCTGCTGTGGGCTCCACCCAGTTCCAGCTTCCTGGAGGCTTTGTTTACCTACTTAAGCCTCAGCAATGGTGGGCACCCCTCCCCCAGCTTCGCTGCTGCCTTGCAGTTAGATTGCAGACTGCTGTGCTGGCAATGAGGGAGGCTCTGTGGGCGTGGGACCCTCCCGGACAGGTGTAGGATATAATCTCCTGGTGTACCCTTTGCTAAGACCCTTGGTAAAGCACAGTATTGGGGTGGGAGTTACCCGATTTTCCAGGTGTTGTGTGTCTCAGGTCCCCTCGCTAGGAAAAGGGATTCTCTTCCCCCTTGTGCAATAACAGCACATCTCCCCCTCCAAAGGAACACAGCTCATCGCCAGCAAGGGATCAAAGCTGGACGGAGAAGGACTTTGATGAGTTGAGAGAAGAAGGCTTCAGTCCATCAAACTTCTCAGAGCTAAAGGAGGAATTACATACCCAGTGCAAAGAAACTAAAAATCTTGAAAAAAGAATGGAAGAATGGATAACTAGAATAATCAATGCAGAGAAGGCCATAAACGAACTGACAGAGATAAAAACCATGACATGAGAAATACGTGACAAATGCACAAGTTTCAGTGATTGACTCAATCAGCTGGAAGAAAGAGTATCAGCAATTGAGGATCAAATGAATGAAACGAAGCGAGAAGAGAAGTCTAAAGAAAAATGAGGAAAAAGAAATGAACAAAGCCTTCAAGAAGTATGGGATTATGTGAAAAGACCAAATCTACGTCTGATTGGGGTGCCTGAAAGTGAGGGGGAAAATGGAACCAAGTTGGAAAACACTCTTCAGGATATCATCGAGGAGAACTTCCCCAGCCTAGTAAGGCAGGCCAACATTCAAATTCAGGAAATACAGAGAATGCCACAAAGATACTCCTCGAGAAGAGCAACTCCAAGACACATAATTGTCAGATTCACAAAAGTTGAAATGAAGGAAAAAATGTTAAGGGCAGTCAGAAAGAAAGGTTGGGTTACCCACAAAGGGAAGCCCATCAGACTAACAGCAGATCTCTCGGCAGAAACTCTACAAGCCAGAAGAAAGTGGGGGCCAATATTCAACATTCTTAAAGAAAAGAATTTTAAACCCAGAATTTCATATCCAGCCAAACTAAGTTTCATAAGTGAAGGAAAAATAAAATCCTTTACAGATAAGCAAATGCTTAGAGATTTTGTTACCACCAGGCCTGCCTTGTAAGGCCCTGAAGGAAGCACTAACATGGAAAGGAACAACCGGTACCAGCCATTGCAAACACATGCCAAAATGTAAAGACCATCAATGCTAGGAAGAAACTGCATCAACTAACAAGCAAAATAACGAGTTAATATCATAATGACAGGATCAAGTTCACACATAACAATATTAACCTTAAATGTAAATGGACTAAATGCTCCAATTAAAAGACACAGACTGGCAAACTGAATAAAGAGTCAAGAGCCATCAGTTTGCTGTATTCAGGAGACCCATCTCACATGCAGAGACACACAGAGGCTCAAAATAAAGGGATGGAAGAAGATCTACCACGCAAATGGAGAACAAAAAAAAAGCAGGGGTTGCAATCCTAGTCTCTGATAAAGCAGACTTTAAACCATCAAAGATCAAAAGAGACAAGGCCATTACATAATGGTAAAGGGATCAATTCAACAGGAAGAGCTAACTCTCCTAAATATATATGCACCCAATACAGGAGCACCCAGATTCATAAAGCAAGTCCTTAGAGACCTACAAAGAGACTTAGACTCCCATACAATAATAATGGGAGACTTCAACACCACACTGTCAACATTAGACAGATCAATGAGACAGAAAGTTAATAAGGATATCCAGGAATTGAACTCATCTCTGCAGCAAGCAGACCTAATAGACATCTACAGAACTCTCCACCCCAAATCAACAGAATATACATTCTTCTCAGCAGCACATCACACTTATTCCAAAATTGACCACATAATTGGAAGTAAAGCACTCCTCAGCAAATGTACAAGAACACAAATTATAACAGACTGTCTCTCAGACCAGAGTGCAATAAAACTAGAACTCAGAACTAAGAAACTCAATCAAAACCGCTCAACTACATGTAAACCAAATAACCTGCTCCTGAATGACTACTGGGTACATAACGAAATGAAGGCAGAAGTAAAGATGTTCTTTGAAACCAATGAGAACAAAGATACAACACACCAGATTCTCTGGGACACATTTAAAGCAGTGTGTAGAGGGAAATTTATAGCACTAAATGCCCACAAGAGAAAGCAGGAAAGATCTAAAATTGACACTCTAACATCACAATTAAAAGAACTAGAGAAGCAAGAGCACACACATTCAAAAGCTAGCAGAAGGCAAGAAATAACTAAGATCAGAGCAGAACTGAAGGAGATAGAGACACAAAAAACCCTCCAAAAAATCAATGAATCCAGGAGTTGGTTTTTTGAAAAGATCAACAAAATTGATAGACTGCTAGCAAGACTAATAAAGAAGGAAAGAGAGAAGAATCAAATAGACACAATAAAAAATGATAAAGGGGATATCACCACCGACCCCACAGAAATACAAACTATCATCAGAGAATACTATAAACACCTCGACGCAAATCAACTAGAAAATCTAGAAGAAATGGATAATTTTCTGGACACTTACACTCTCCCAAGACTAAACCAGGAAGAAGTTGAATCCCTGAATAGACCAATAGCAGGCTCTGAAATTGAGGCAATGATTAATAGCCTACCAAAAAAAGTCCAGGACCAGATGGATTCACAGCTGAATTCTACCAGAGGTACAAGGAGGAGCTGGTACCATTCCTTCTGAAACTATTCCGATCAATAGACAAAGAGGGAATCCTCCCTAACTCATTTTATGAGGCCAACATCATCCTGATGCCAAAGCCTGGCAGAGAAAGAAACAAAAAAAGAAAATTTTAGACCAATATCCCTGATGAACATCGATGCAAAAATCCTCAATAAAATACTGGCAAACCGAATCCAGCAGCACATAAAGAGCTTATCCACCATGATCAAGTGGGCTTCATCTCTGGGATGAACATACGCAAATCAATAAACATAATCCAGCATATAAACAGAACCAAAGACAAAAGCCACATGATTATCTCCATAGATGCAGGAAAGGCCTTTGACAAAATTCAACAGCCCTTCATGCTAAAAACTCTTAATAAATTCGGTATTGATGGAACATATCTCAAAATCATAAGAGCGATTTATGACAAACCCACAGCCAATATCATACTGAATAGGCAAAAACTGGAAGCGTTTCCTTTGAAAACTGGCACAAGTCAGGGATGCCCTCTCTCACCACTCCTACTCAACATAGTGTTGGAAGTTCTGGCTAGGGCAATCAGGCAAGAGACAGAAATAAAAGGTATTCAGTTAGGAAAAGAAGAAGTCAAATTGTCCCTGTTTGCAGATGACATGATTGTATATTTAGAAAACCCCATCATCTCAGCCCAAAATCTCCTTAAGCTGATAAACAACTTCAGCAAAGTCTCAGGATACAAAATTAATGTGCAAAAATCACTAGCATTTTTAGACACCGGTAACAGACAAACAGAGAGCCAAATCATGAATGAACTTCCATTCACAATTGCTTCAAAGAGAATAAAATACCTAGGAATCCAACTTACAAGGGATGTAAAGGACTTCTTCAAGGAGAACTACAAACCACTGCTCAGTGAAATAAAAGAGGACACAAACAAATGGAAGAACATACAATGCTCATGTATAGGAAGAATCAATATCGTGAAAATGGCCATACTGTCCCAGGTAATTTGTAGAGCCAATGCCATCCCCATCAAGCTACCAGTGAGTTTCTTCACAGAATTGGAAAAAACTGCTTTAAAGTTCATATGGAACCATAAAAGAGCCCGCATTGCCAAGACAATCCTAAGTCAAAAGAACAAAGCTGGAGGCATCATGCTACCTGACTTCAAACTATACTACAAGGCTACAGTAACCAAAACAGCATGATACTGGTACCAAAACAGAGATATAGACCAATGGAACAGAACAGAGTCCTCAGAAATAATATCACACATCTACAGCCATCTGATCTTTGACAAACCTGAGAGAAACAAGAAATGGGGAAAGGATTCCCTATTTAATAAATGGTGGTGGGAAAACTGGCTAGCCATAAGTAGAAAGCTAAAACTGGATCCTTTCCTTACTCCTTATACGAAAATTAATTCAAGATGGATTAGAGACTTAAATGTTAGACCTAATACCATAAAAACCCTAGAAGAAAACCTAGGTAATACCATTCAGGACACAGGCATGGGCAAGGACTTCATGTCTAAAACACCAAAAGCAACAGCAACAAAAGCCAAAATTGACAAATGGGATCTAATTAAACTAAAGAGCTTCTGCACAGCAGAAGAAACTACCATCAGAGTGAACAGGCAACCTACAGAATGGGAGAAAATTTTTGCAATCTACTTATCTGACAAAGGGTTAATATCCAGAACCTACAAAGAACTCAAACAAATTTACAAGAAAAAAACAAACAACCCCATCAAAAAGTGGGCAAAGGATATGAACAGACATTTCTCAAAAGAAGACATGCATACAGCCAACAGGCACATGAAACAATGCTCGTCGTCACTGGCCATCAGAGAAACGCAAATCAAAACCACAATGAGATACCATCTCACACCAGTTAGAATGGCAATCATTAAAAAGTCAGGAAACAACAGGTGCCAGAGAGGATGTGGAGATATAGGAACACTTTTACACTGTTGGTGGGATTGTAAACTAGTTCAACCATTATGGAAAACAGTATGGCGATTCCTCAAGGATCTAGAACTAGAAGTACCATATGACCCAGCCATCCCACTACTGGTATATACCCAAAGGCTTATAAATCATGCTGCTATAAAGACACATGCACACGTATGTTCATTACAGCACTATTCACAATAGCAAAGACTTGGAATCAACCCAAATGTCCATCAGTGACAGACTGGATTAAGAAAATGTGGCACATATACACCATGGAGTACTATGCAGCCATAAAAAAGGATGAGTTTGTGTCTTTTGTAGGGACGTGGATGCAGCTGGAAACCATCATTTTCAGCAAACTATCGCAAGAACAGAAAACCAAACACCGCATGTTCTCACTCATAGGTGGGAACTGAACAATGAGATCACTTGGACTTGGGAAAGGGAACATCACACACTGGGGTCTATTATGGGTAGGGGGTAGGGGGGAGGGATTGCATTGGGAGTTATACCTGATGTAAATGACGAATTGATGGGTGCTGACGAGTTGATGGGTGCAGCACACCAATATGGCACAACTATACATATGCAACAAACCTGCACATTATGCCCATGTACCCTAGAACTTAAAGTATAATAATTAAAAATAAAATAAAATAAAAAAAGTGATGTGATTATTGTAAACATTTTGTTAATAAAAGATATTCACAGAAAAGATGCTCACAAGACGGAAGGAAATTAAATTGTTACTGATATTTCTCCATAAAACTGGAATTTTTTGCAACTGAAAGACCACACAGTGGAGTTTCCTTTCAGCAAACACTCCAAAACTATGAGAACTTCCTGGAAATATTAGATACTGCCACTTCAGAAATATAGACGTTTTAAAAAAAGAAATATAGAATTAAATGAATAAATGGCAATGTTGAATATGCTGTAGCGTAGAATTCTAGCTCTCTAGGGAGTGTCCAGTGTCCTACATAATCAATCACAGGAAAAGATTAAAAATAAATTGGGATAGTGCTGTGTTTCTATTTTATCCTTATACTTAGAGCCTTGGAAATGTAGAAGAAAGGTTGTCTCTTACATTATTTTCAGTCAAGTCTCTATTAGAAAACAGGATGAACACTGCATATGAGACAAGTGTTCAAAAAATATATTTTAGTTTATAAGTATTGAAAATTTACCCATTGCTGGAAATTGGTTACAATTCAAGACTATATAATGTCAGCAGAGAAGTGTCATACACAGGGCTACATATGTGTCTGTCCACAGTCATGATCTTGGGTGTTTTAAAGGCTGCCAGGCATGTGGAAAGATTACCTTTGCTTTCAATTAGAGAAGGAAGCCTTTTCCCATAATGGCCATTTGGTGATATATTCTAAATCAATCATTTGTCATCCTTACAAAAACTTTTTAAAATCCTGCTATTTTTAAAGTCATCAAGGTTATGATTAGACTAGGTGTCTTATTACAGCATTCAATGTAGTAAGCAAGAAAAATAACCTTTGTTTTCATCCAGTGACACAGCACATTTCAGGGAAAACCTAATTTTGCAAATGTTTAAACTGGTTAATCTCTACTAAAGATGAGAAAATAGTAAGATTCGCCCATGTTGAGACTTCTTTGCTCAACCTTATGATGTTTTCAAATACCTGGGTGGTATTTTGATTATATTATCATGGTTTTCTCTTTGACTTTCTGTTTATAGGGTCTTTAGATAAACTGAAGTTTCTCTTGGCTTTAGAAGATGAGTAGACAGCATTAGTAATTGTATAGCAGTTTGCAAAGATTACGATAGAATTAATATTGAATTTCTAAATACCAAAAAACAATATTTCCATAAGAAAACTGGTTTGGAAGGAAAATTTTGGAGTGGATATTTTCTAAATTTACTTAACATACCAGTGCCGAAACATCAATGGCTCACACTTTGAAAATTCTTTCCTAAACATAGAGAAGACTCAGCTTTCAGTTTCAGCGATAGTCCTCATAGGTTGGTACTAGTGATAGGGATAAACATTCCTATCTTTACATTCCATATAATGCATTGATGTAAAAGCAGTAGATAGATAGCGCAGAGCCTGTCCTTTGGTCACAAGGAATTTTGAGAGATAAAGGGAGAGAAAGGCAGATGAGTGAAGGGCTGAAAAATCTGGTACACCCAGTCTCCTATTTTCAGACTTTGTCTTGGACAGGAGGAGGCATCTTGTATAAGTTGAAGAAATTACCAAGGCTGGGAGCACTTTAGAGTCTCTAGCTTGTGGAACTCTGGAAGGAGATTTCGTCTCTGAGGTTACAAAAACCTAAATTTTGGGACTCAACATGGTTAGGCTGAAGAAGAGATGTAGTTTAGCTTTCTTCAGTTTCTTGCTGTACCTGTGAGGTGTAAATGGAATCCAATGTTCCTGCATGACCCTGCTCCAAGTGAAACTATTTGAGGTGATATGATCCAACTGTGGTCGTTAGAGAATAGGGATGGGTTGCTTATTCCTGGTGTGGATGGAAGTTGTAGCAGAGGTTCAGGAAAGTTCACAATACCAGCAAGGGCTGAGATACTGCCTTGGGAATTAGAGCTCATCATTAGGCCTTGATGAAGCCCTAGGAACCCTGACAGTGAGTTCCAGCAGGGGGAGCAGAAGTCAGACAGGTAAGAAACTCAGAGACTGGAGGAGCCCAAGGACACAAGGTATTACTGCACCCCTCACTCGCTGTCATGAGAACAACGTAAGTCTCCTAGTATACTCACAGGCTCCTCTGAGGAAGAAAAAGGTGAAGGGGAAAGAATGTCAAGATAGAGCATCCATCTTAAAAGACTGAAGGATCCACAAAAGATTCTCAAAACATGTCTGTGAAGGATATGGAGTTTGAAGAGACTAAGTGTAAAAACCCGAAGAGACTGAAATATTGTTGTTTGGAAAAAAATAAGTTTTCTTTTGTGTGGGGTAGGTTCCAGAAGAAAATTAGGCCAGGTTTAGAGAATAAAAGAGCTATTATTTTCTATATGTACCTTTGTGTTATTTTAAGCTACTAAATTTGTTTCAAGAAATAGAAACTCGATACACTATTAAACTTTCCTTATTTTAACATGGAGGTCCCAATTATTAATAAATTTGTCCTATACGAAGTAATATTGTGCTGTGGTTATAAGACCCAAATGAGGATAGCAATGTCTATAAACATGGAGGATTTATATATTTTCTCAAAGTTATTAGTTCATAGTTCTGTGAAGTAGAAGCCTGGGAAGGCTCAGCTGGATTCTTAGTCTCACAAGGCTGAAATAAAGGTATCAGGAGTTCTGGGCTTTTATCTGGACGCTCTTGGGAAGAGTCCACTTCCATCCTCATTCAGATCATGGGCAGTCCAGTTCCTTGTTGTTCATTGTAGATCTGAGGTCCCTGCTTTCTTGCTGGGTGTCATCTGGGCCCTACGCTCTGTTCCTGGAAGCCACCTGCATTCTTTCTCATGTCGTCCTCTCTACCTTCAAACCAATAATGGCAAGTCAAGTATTTTTCATTCTTTGAATCTTTCTGATTTTCTCTTCTGCTACCAGTTAAAGAAAATTATGTGCCTTTTAAGAGTCATGTGATTAGAACTGTCCAATTTACTGAAAAAAGTCTGTCTTTCCATGAACAAAAAGTCAATTGATTCATAGCATTATTTAATCTGCAAAATCTCTTTTGGCCTGTGGTCTACTATAATCACAGGCATAGTATCCCATCCAATTCACAGTCCCAGCTCTGGGAGTTAGGATGGGAGATCACAAGTATGGGAGGTGAGGTGGGGGGAGAGGGGGATCATTTAAGGATTCCTCTGTACCACACATTTATAGAATCTGTAAAACAATGGAGAGGAAAGATGGTAAACTTCAACTGAAATCTCTTCTAAAGTATTGAAAATTCCAAGGGATTTTGAGTTAATTAAACTTACTATGTTTATTTTAATCTTGGAAATGTGTATTTCTTTTTTACCACAGAATTCTGTGGTTGATTTGTTGTCAATTTTTTATATCAAATGTAGTAGCAGGAATAGCATTCTTAGTTGATGAATTAGAAAAAAAAAATAAGAAGTATGTGTAATTTTTGGAAATTTGTTTAGAATTTTGGTCTTATATATAAGAATATGTTTTAATTTAGGAATAAAAGTATTTGTTAAGGGGAATAGGCCCTTTAAAACTGGTCCCATTTAATATCCCACAATACTAATTGAAATGGATCTTCAATATATTTCCCCCAAGTGAACTAAAATGCAGATTTCAATTCTCATGAGATAATAAACTAACAATATCAGGGAATGCACTTCAACATCAGTAATAAATTTATTGGTTTCCTGACCTAACCAAGAACCTTAATCTTGACAAGAGCTTTTCAAGTCCTATGATTAACTAGATAATCCCAGATTGCATGACCTTTATCTGAGTAAGGTCAGAAAGGGTTAGCACAGAGAATGTAAATCCTATCAGCCATGTAAAAGGGGCTGTACCACATTTCTGAATAATACTGAGGGGAAGTTATTTGGTTGTTTAAGAATAAAGATTAAGACCTACCATTATAATAATACAGCCTTAGGTCTACCATTAATTCTGAGATTTTGAAAATTGCAAATGAATTATATATCATATATTAATCCTATAGATTGTTATTTGATTTTAATTGCTTTTGGGTTTACATTCCAAAGCTATGTTAATGTTTTTCCAGGTTAATGCAAGGAGAAATTAGTATTTATGTTTTATCCTTTTGTTCTCTAAGTTATAAATGTTTTCTGACCTTTAAATACTAATGAAAGGAAATAAAATAAGCATAAAATATTGCCTAATTGTTTTGTGTTTTTTGCTTCGTTAGGAATCTTCTTTTAACAGCTTAATTATTCTGAGTGTCATTGTAGGGGAGAAATTTCAAGTGGGCCACTGAAGTGACATTTGGGGTTTTCAAACAATTTCTGAAAGCAAAAGAGAATCACACAGATTGCACCACTTATTAATATAGATAATTTGACTGCATCATTTACAGTTCACTAGAGTTGCTATTTTTGTACCAATGTCCTGAGGAAAGAGGAAACCATTCTTACAATAGATAAGGGCTACTATATCTGAAGCTGGTGGTTCCTCTGGAGAAATTGTAATTTGGCAAAACATAATATACTTTTTAAAGATTATTTTACTGTAAATAATCAATATTCTTTTAAGGACTTGAAAGATCACAAGAGGTGAGTTTTTATCTAATTTTATGTATACTCATACTTGCAAATAAAATCTTAGAAATGATCTGTACCTAGTGAAACCTGGGTTTTAGGTAACACAAACATATTTGGTTAGTTATGCTGTCATGCTATGTCTTAAATGTTTTTCTTTTACAAACTAAGGAAATAAATCACAAATCTTTAAAATGACATAGTTGAAAGTATATGTATCTGGTGGAGTATGGAATGGTGAGAAGGGGCAACCCACTGACCAGCTATTACTATTTGATTTAGCCAAGGTTCTAAGAATGAACAGGAGTAAGATGACTAGGTACAGTAGACATAGATGACACATTTTAGTATAGCCTTCTCCTTACACTTTAGTACCATTGGGCCTATAGATATCAGTGATAATTTCTGTATAGATGGGGTTCTGCCAGATTGAGAAAGAAGTCAAAATAAGCTTTGTCTCTTTCTTTATTAAACTACCATTCATGAGGAAACTGTACCATTTACATACCTCAGTATACAACAATATTACTAATAATATGAATATGGGTAGAAATATGAATTCTAGAATCTTCTGTTCTATAGTCAGACGCGTTATCCATTGTGCCACTGGCTCCCTCATATAAATGCTAATCTTACTAACGATAATAGTAAGATTTTACATTTGCTCTATTCCAGATAGCTTTGTTAAGGCTTTATATAGATGACCTTATTTAGTTGTGAAAAGAGTCTTAGTAGATAGATACCCTTACTATTCTCATTTTACTCATGGGAAATGGAGGTACTGAAAGCTTAAGTAACTTGTTCACAGTAATCCAGGTTAAGTGACCGGTTAGAAATATTGGGCTTTTAAAATTCATATATTAAACTCATACCTACCAATCATCATCCTAGCCCAGAGAGAGACACATCTCGTTAAAAATGCTCCTTCTTGTTGTAGCACACCTCTTATTTCTTCTCATTTTATTTTCAACCATGGCTCACTCTCTTACCTCAGTCTCCAACTTACTTTTTCTATTATTTGCTTTTTTTAATATGATATGTGATACATCGATATATACAAAACAATACTGGTACTACTTTTTGTGATGGTTTTATATATATATGATTATACATATATTATATATTATGTATAATATATGTTTTAATATAATATATAATATCTATTACATATATTATAATATGTGTAATATAACTTGATTATTATAATATATATTTATATAACATGATATATATTATATATTATATAATATATTATGATAATCAAGTTTATTGCTTTTTGGGGGTGGGTATATTTAAGAAATTATTCTCTCATTCCAGCTCAGAAAAATATTGTTCTATCATTTTATTCATAAAGATCCTGTGTTCCCCCCCAACACATAATTCTTGAATCCATTTGAAATTGTTTCTATAAAAGTGTGAGATAGAAATTCTTATTTTTTTGGTTCAAAATGGATTCAAAATTTCTTTTTTTTTCTTTTCTTTTTTAGTTTTTTTAATTTTAATTTTAATTTTATTTTTTTATTATACTTTAAGTTCTAGGGTACATGTGCATAACGTGCAGGTTTGTTACATATATATACTTGTGCCATGTTGGTGTGCTGCACCCATCAACTCGTCAGCACCCATCAACTCGTCATTTACATCAGATATAACTCCCAATGCAATCCCTCCCCCCTCCCCCCTCCCCATGATAGGCCCCGGTGTGTGATGTTCCCCTTCCCTAGTCCAGGTGATCTCATTGTTCAGTTCCCACCTATGAGTGAGAACATGCGGTGTTTGGTTTTCTGTTCTTGTGATAGTTTGCTGAGAATGATGGTTTCCAGCTGCATCCATGTCCCTACAAAGGACGCAAACTCATCCTTTTTTATGGCTGCATAGTATTCCATGGTGTATATGTGCCACATTTTCTTAATCCAGTCTGTCACAAATGGACATTTGGGTTGATTCCAAGTCTTTGCTATTGTGAATAGTACCGCAATAAACATACGTGTGCATATGTCTTTATAGCAGCATGATTTGTAATCCTTTGGGTATACAGTAATGGGATGGCTTACTCCTTATATGAAAATTAATTCAAGATGGATTAGAGACTTAAATGTTAGACCTAATACCATAAAAACCCTAGAAGAAAACCTAGGGGATACCATTCAGGACATAGGCATGGGCAAGGACTTCATGTCTAAAACACCAAAAGCAACGGCAACAAAAGCCAAAATTGACAAATGGGATCTAATTAGACTACAGAGCTTCTGCACAGCAAAAGAAACTACCATCAGAGTGAACAGACAACCTACAGAATGGGAAAATATTTTTGCAATCTACTCATCGGACAAAGGGCTAATATCCAGAACCTACAGAGAACTCAAACAGATTCAAAATGTCTATCAACAACATTTATTAGTGTCGCCTTTCCCCCTCCTCCCTCTTGATTTACTATACCATGTTCACCATACATCTCAGTCCTGTGTATATTTGGGTCAGCTTCTGGGCTCTCTTATCTGTTACATTGCTTACTTTTTATGTCCTGACATAAATGCCACATGTCCAAACAACGTAGCTTTCTAATGGGTTTTGATATCTATAAGAGAAATCTCCTCACTTTATGCTTTTTTTTTTTTTTTACTTCCACAAAAATTTTAGGATCTGCATTTCAAATTCTTGTTAAAATTCAGTTGACTTTTTGATTCATTTAGCATAAATTTACATTTCTCATTAATTAAGTGTTCTTGTCCATGAATGCAAAATATTTTTCTATTTATTTACGTTTTTAATGTCTGTCAAAATATGCTACGTATTTTTTTTGTACAGGTCTTACACATCTTCTATTGGATATATTCCTAGGTACCACATTAGTTGCTAATGTACATACTGCATTTTCAAAGAATTACATATTCTATGTGTTGTGGATGTATAAAATGCAATTGATTTTTTAAATATTAATCTCAGAGCAACCCAATCTTGCCAAACTCTCTGGTTATTTCTCATAATTAGGCTGCAGTGTATTTGGAATTTTCCAGGTAGACAATGAAGTCATCAGTATCGGAAAATAGCTTTATATTCTTTCTAATCTTTAGGTATTTGTTTATTTTTCTCCTCTTAATGAATGTTAAGTACTTCTAGTACAGTTTAAAATGGAAAAGTCTTCATCTTAAGCAGTATATGCAGAATCTGATCCACTTATCACCACTTGCCCAGCACCGCCCTGATCTAAGCCATCTTTATCTCTTGCCTGAATTACTTTAATAGCTTTCTACAGTTCTTCCTGTCTCTACTTTTGCTTCTACTCCATCAACCACAGTATATCCTCAATACCACAGCCATATGATTCCATAACCCTCTAATGGTTCCACATTTAACTTAAAGTCATTACAAGTTGTACAATATTTCTATAATGTTTCCCTTTCCTGAAATCTCCCCCTACTATTCTCCATTCCTCTTGTTCTCACTGCTTGCAGCAGACACTGTTGATGCCCCATCTCATATCACATTGACCTACCTCTGAATTTATTTACAGCTATGGTGATGGGTATTTTCTATGCCCACTAGCACCATCCCACTTCAAAAGCTTGTGTATCTGGACTCTTGCTTCTCTGCCCAAGGGCTGACTCTGGCAGCATGGAAATTTGCTGAGCCCACTGCAGTACAGCCCAGAAGTGTTTGGGATATAATGCTCCAAGGACAACTGCCAACCTGTGAGATATGGGAATCTGTGGATAAATACTACTTTCCTGTCTTGTGGTGGAAAATTCTGAGATGCTGTGTAAATGCATCCTCAGCTAGTCCTCAGCAAGTCCTCTACAAGATGGGGCAGCATTTGCCCATTCTGGTAAACTCTCATCCACTCACCCTTAATAAGCCTTTCTTCTTTCTCTGCCTTCTTGCCTTGCCTGATTCTCAGGATCACCTGTTAAGCAAACTACATTCATTCAGTTCTTTGCTAATGAGATTATTTCCAGGGAAACCCAATCAGGAATACTGCATTGGCCACACTGACTTCTTTGCTATTTTTCAATCACAAGGGCATGTTAACGCCTTAGCAAAATTTCACTGAGAGGAATTATTTTTCTTCATATATCTGCTGAGTCAACTCCTTCATTCCTTTCATGTGTTTGCTACACAACCTTTTCTCTGTAAGGCTGAAGATGACTACTTACTTAATACTACCACCTGCACCCCTCCATACCCCTCTACCCTCTTGCATTCCTGATCTAATCTAATCTAATCTATTCAACTTAATTTTTTTTTACCATATCACTTTTCAGATTCTAGCATTCTATGTAATTATTCACTGTATTTATTGATTGTTTTCTATTATCCCCTAATAAATGTAAGTGCTTTGAAAGCAGGAATCTTTGTCCATTTATTCACTTATATATCATAGATGGCTAAGAGGGCTCCTGGTATAAGCTCAATCAATATGTTTTCAGTAAATCAATGAGTAAAAAAGAATAGATGAACATCTTGTCTTGTTCTTGATCTCAAATTAAACTATTTGAATGTTTCTTCACTTAGAATAAAATTTGGTATGACTAAGTCCTCAAAAACAATTGCAACAGAAACAAAAATTGACAAGTGGGAACTAATTAAACTATAGAGCTTCTGCACAGCAAAATAACAAACAAAAAAAACCTGTCAACAGTCAACAGAGTACCCAGAAAATCTATAGAATGGGAGAAGATATTCACAAATTATGCATCTGATATGGTTTGGCTGCATCCCCACCCAAATCTCATCTTGAATTGTAGCTCACACAATTCCCATGTGTCCTGGGAGGTACCCAGTGGGAGGTAACTGAATCTTGGGGTGGGTCTTTCCCATGCTGTTCTTGTGATAGTAAATCTCACAAGAGCTGATGGTTTTATAAAGAGGAGTTTCCCTGCACAACTTCTCTCTTCCCTGCTGCCATGTTAGATGTGACTTACTCCTCCTTGTCTTCTGCCATGTTTTTGGGGCCTCCCCAGCCATGTGGAACTGTGAGTCAATTAAACCTCTTTCCTTTATAATTACCCAGTTTCAGGTATGTCTTTATTAACAGAGTGAGAACAGACTAATACAGCATCTGACAAAGGTCTTATACTCAGAGTCAATAGGAAATTTAAACAGTTCACCAAGCAAAAATCAAATAACTTTATTAAAAAGTGGACAAAGGACAAGAACAGACACTTCTCAAAAGAAATAAAGCAGCCAACAAGCACGGAAAAATACCCAACATCACAAATCTTCAGAGAGATGAGAATCCAAAACCATGGTGAGATATCATCTCATACCAGTCAGAATGGCTATCATTAAAAAGTCAAAAAACAACAGATATTGGTGAGGCTGGAGAGAAAAAAGAATGCATATACAGTGTTGGTGGGAATGTAAATTAATTCAGTTACTGTGGAAAGCAGTTTGCAGATTTCTGAAATAACTTAAAAATAAAACTATTCGACCCAACAATCCCATTACCACAAAATAAAATAAATCATTTTGCCAAATGGCACATGAACTTGTATGTTCATTACAGCACTATTCTCAATATCAAAGACATGGAATTAGCCTAGATGTCCATCATTAGTGGACTGGAAAAAGAAAATGTGGTGCTTATGTGCCAGTAAACACTATGTAGCATAAAAAAGATGAAAATCGTGTCCTTTGACGCAACATGGAGGCAGCTGGAGGTCATTATCCTAAGTGAATTAATGCATGAATGGAAAACCAAACACCATGCATTCTCACTTATAAGTGGGAGCTGAGCACTGGATACTCATGAACATAAAGATGGCAACAATAGACACTGGTGACTACTAGAGAGGGGAAGGAGGGAATGATGCAAGGCATGAAGAACGGACTTTTGGGTACTATGCTCAGTACACGGGTGACCGCATAATTGATACCCAAAACCTTAGTATCACACAATATACCCAAGTAACAAACCTGCACATGTACTGCATGAATCTAATATAAAAGTCGAAATTTTTTTTAAAGAAGAAGAAGGGCAATATTTAGGCCAGTTCCATTGGCTTGCATGTGTAATCTCAGCACTTTGGGAGGCCAAAATGGGAGAATTTATTGAGGCCAGGAGTTCCAGACCAGCCTGGAAAACACAGACCCCATCTTTAACAAAAACAAACAGAGAAGAAAAATAATGGGCATGGGATATGGTTGCTCAAGCCTGTAGTCCCAGCTACTCAGGAGGCTGATGTGGGAGGATCACATGGGATCAGGAGTTGGTGTCTGCACTGAACTGTAATTGCATAACTGCACTCCAGTCTGGGTGACAGAGCAAAACCTTATCTCACAGACACACACAAGCAAAACAGTATTTGTTGTAAGGTTTTGGTGGCAAACCTTTATTAGTTTAAGTAAGTCTTTTTCTAGTTATGTTTATGAATCTAAATGGACTGTTGTTTTTCTTTAGTCACTATCCTTGTCTAATTTTGCTTTCATAAAGTGAGTTACAAGAATGGTCGCATTTTATTTTCTAGAGTACTTTTTATAAAAATGGGATGTTATCCTTGAAAGTTTAATAGAATTTACTCTCATCTTTTCTATATTTTTTCTATTTATGTTTTCTTTGAATGTATTCTGTTCTTCTGTTGCTAACATCTTATTGTGGATACTTAATTTTTCATCTGTTTATTTTGAAAAATAACCATTTAAGGAATTAAATTGGCACTGATTTCATGATATATCTTATAGCAGAAACTTTAAAAAATGTTTTATATTTAGATTTTCAAAATAGTTAAAATTTTTTTTTAGTTCCCACTATGTACTCTGATAAAGAAGTTGAATAACTCATAACACTAATTCTCAAATCCATCAAGTTTATATTCCACAGTGAGTGATGAATACATAAAGCAGATAATTTACAGTCTGGTGGGATAGGTGCTGCAACACAGGAGGTAAAAGGTAGCATGAGCACATAGTTCAAAAATAATGTCCTTTCCAAAGAAAGCAGTATAAATTGAAAACAAGTATTCAATTATTGAGGAGATACTTTGAGTAGCTCAAATGTCATCATTACAATGAAAACTAAATTGCTACTTAAGCACCATTATGAATTTTGGTGACTAGGGGAAGAGGGGAATTCCTCACAGTTGTTTCACAACTTTTGATATGTAATATTGTCTGTATCCTTTAGTTCTAAGTATTGTAGTTATCACTATGATTTCTTCTCTGCCGCAAGAATTATTTAAACATGTGTTTCTTATTTTGCAAATGTATGAATTTTTTAAAATTATATATTTTATTAATATCTAACTGTATAAGTCAGGGTTCTTCATATAAGGAGAATGAACATGATAAATATGTGTTTGTGTGTGTGTGTTTATGTGTGTATAATGCAATTATGGAAGCAAATCCCAGAATCTGCCAGGTGAATCAGTGAGCACAGGACCCAGAAGAACCTACTGATGAGTTCCAGTCCAAAAGTCAGCAGGCTCTAGACCCAAGAAGAGCTGATGTTTCAGGCCAAATTGGAAGGCAGGAAAAAGCTGATGCCGCAGCTCGAAGAATCTGATGCCACAGGCACGAGGAATCTTTCCTGACATTTGAGGGGGTCAGTCTTTTTATTGATTTAATGAGGTCTACCCACATTACGGGGAGTGATCTGCTTTACTCAGTCTACTTATTCAAATGTCCATCTCATTCAGAAACACCCACATAGACACACCTGGAATCATGTTTGACCAAATGCCTGGGCACCTCATGGTCCAGTCAAATTGACACATAAAATTAACCATCACAATGTGTTTCATAATGATTATAGAATTTGATATTATAACAAGTCTTTGACATTTGCCGAGAACATATTTATGGTCAACTTGTGATCATATTTCATGCAGGCTTGAAAATAGTATGTATTCTCTAACTGTTGGGTAAAAAGTGTATGTGTGTGCCTATGTGTGTGTGTATAAACATATGACTGAACCAGGCAGTCATTTTAGCAAATAGAAAACTCGTGTCATTTTCATTTAAAATTCACTATGATGAGAAGTTTAGGAACGCAAACCAACAATTGAAATGACAATAATAGGTTCCTGGGCTTCCTCTTAATTATGTACTGCACTTTTCTAATCAAATTTTTTATTTAAAAACAATTGAGTGACTGCTACAAATTTGTTTAACATTTTATTCATGTTATTTTCTAAATGATCATTTTTCTTTTTTTCAGTCAAGTGTTCTTTCTGGTTCCTTAAAATCTACACAATGGAAACTTAAGGAAAAAATACTTATTTTCTGCTCTGTGAAATTATAGGTATTCCCTGAAGCAAAGAATACTGAATTTTCTGGCTGACTGGATGGAGAGTCTGGGTAAGCAAAGGGAAAGAGATAATAAGGACAAAAAAACCCAAACTAATTTTTTTTTAAATTACTAAATTAGATAGAACTTCTCCTTCAGCTAAGATAAATTGGCCATTCCTGCACACAACCTATTCCTTCTGATTTCAGAATATATCTTTCTAAACTCACATCTCTTTTTTTCAAATTTGCTTTGGCTAAAACCAATTTACCTGTATTTATTTGGTCAGCGTAGGGCTGAGAGTATAACACAGACTACCAGGGAGCTGTTAGGGGTGGGCATGATGTAAGTCCTCTGTTGGTACCAATAACATGTTTCATGTGAATTTTAAAACTTAACCATTAGCAAGCAAATGAAACATACGATGTTCTGGCCGATATTGAGTCTAATTTTTCTGCTGCTGTGATGCTATATGCTTCAGTTGGCATCCTCAGTTTCAAATTGAAAATTATCATCGAAATGCCTCAACCCTAGATCACAGTAAACAATCCATGATTTAATAGTTTTTTCCATGACAGCATTACTGGCTCATGTTTCTCAGGCAGCTTAATCATACTTCGATCATATCTTTCATTTTGGATTTGCTGATAGATATATAAGCTTTGTTATTTTGCCAAAATATGTATAGAGAGAATAAAAATATCTATCTACATATTTTACCATGATGACAGATAGCTAGTAGAAAGTTATTTTTTCATTAGTGTTTTTTATATTCTATCTGTCTAATTTTATACATATAAAATGTTATAATTTGCACATTTTTATCTTGGTTTAAAATAATAATTATAGTGGGTGATTTTGACTTTTCATTCACATTTCCCAGCATTCCTTTTACCCCTGTTGTGTGCATGGAGGGTACCATTTGGTTTGCTTTTGCGTTCAATAGTTTGAGGCTTTCTTGGTAGATTGCCATAGATTCTGGAGGCCTCTTTGCTCACCTAGATGACACCCCAGAACTAATGACTATTGGATGCTGGAGTTTACAAATACCAGCCTCCTTCCTTTACTTAGCTTAGTACAAATCCTAGGCATAATGTGTCCTCCAGAGTATCCCCACAGGGTCTGGTTGAAGGTGTCAGGTTGAAGCTACTGCTCTGGCTCTTAGCCTCAAAGGTTTTTCCACTTCATCTTTTCCTCTTCCTTCTCTTCTTAATGCCTTAATTTTTTTTTGATTTCCTCAATAACACTTCCTTATAAGTCACTTGTACATGGATGCTCAAATCAAGGTATGCTTCAGAGTACTAAGCATAAAGATATTTAACCTTAAAATTACAGGTAAAAATGATCTTTAACTTCATTTTTATTTTGAAGCAGTTTATGCTTTAGACTCCCTAATTATCACTTTTGAGGCTTCGTTTTTACAATATGAATACTAATACCAGTTTATGCTGCATTTCATTCATAATTTATTAGGTAATAATCCTAATATGCAGATGATATAAAGCCATAGAATTTCAAAGTCCCATGTTATCAAGAGAGATATAATAAACTGGACTTGAGAGGATCGGAAATTACCAAGCATTCTCCAGTGCGTACTAGAGACACAGTCACTTGTTTTCATTGCATTCTCTGTGAGATTGTTAAATTCCTTCAGACTTCATGGTCATTTTCAAAATTCCTGAACTTAAAATAAACTGACAGTCCTATTAGCATTAATACAGCTAGACAGGTAACTGAGAAAGCTACAAAGCAGAAATATTTTTATTTCCTTTTGAGAATTTTCGCACACAATATATGGCTAGGGAGATAGGTCTTTTGCAAAAGACAGTCAATTAGTCATTTGATATTGACTAAGCTCAAATATTTGCAGTTGGGTCAAATTAGTGGTGGTTTCCTAAGGGGAGAGTGTACCCATGGGAGAAACCTTATAGAAGAAAGAGAATTTTTACAAATGATCCAAACATAATGAGAGAGAGATTGCACATCTAAAATTACGCAATTATTGTTGCAGAGTACAGGGAATTGAGTTAAATAGAAAGTAGGGAACCAAGAACAGGGAACATGCAAATAAAATGGAGATTTGTCCCAGTGGAAGAGACATTTAATTGTCCACAGTAGTTATAGTGGTCTATTATGTACTGTCAGAATGCAGTAAACTTAAGTTATGATTACAAAACACTGTTTGACAAAATTTTATTGCACTAGATTATCTCAAATTTTTATTATAAAACTAAATTCCATTTGTCCTCCAAACATTTACATCATATTTATGAAACTTGTTTTTACCCAGGCCACAAAAACGAGTCCCAGTAAACTATAAAAAAATTAAGATTGTGAAGGTCATATTTTATATTTTATAGGTCTAGAAGTTAGTTTTGATGAAAGACAAAACATTAACAAATCTATCTTGGGTGTAAAAGAAAATACAGACTGTACTATTAATTGCAGGCCAAAATGCTTTTATTTACTTTAAAGTATTCTAAACTAGATGTGTGCACTATTTATTAAGAAAAATAATATAATTCTATATCCAATTTTTGATGAATAAGTATGTATTTTTTGTCTTAGATAAAATGTTAAATATATTTGAATGAATTAACTTTTCCCATGTATGCAGATGTAGGAGGCAGAATTCTAAGATTATCCCCAATAACCCTTGCCCTTGTATAATCTCTTCGTCATGAATGTGTATGAAATTTGTGAATATCATGATATACTACTCCCCTGATTATTTCTTATTGTAGAGCAAAAAGAGTTTTTAGGTTGAGCCTGACCTAATTAGGTAATTTCTCTAAAAGTAGAACATTTTCTTTGGTGTGTAGCTGACAAAAAAGTTAGAGAGATACACTTCTCCTAGCTTTGAGGATAAAGACATGAGCTGATATGTTTGGAATTGCCTATAAGGACCATGTGTCAAGGAGCAATGTGCAGCCTGTAGAACCTCAGAGTGACTCACAGCTGAGACACAACAAAAAGGCAGGAGCCTGGGCCTTGTGGCTGCAAGGAGATAAATTCTGCCAAAACTCTAGTGAGACTGAAAGCAAATTATTTTTGAATCAAGCTTCCAGATGAGAATGCAGCTTGGCCAACACTTTGATTTCAGCTTTTAGAGATCCTTAGCAGAGGACCCAGCTAACTCACAGTTCTGACTCACAGAAACTATGAGGTATAAATTAATGTTCTTTTTAATTGTTACATTGATAGTTATTTGTTACACAGTGCTGTGACTGAATGTTTGTTTAGTTCCCATATTCATATGTTAAGATACTAACCCCAGTGTGATGGCATTAAAAGATGGCAGCTGGTTGTGGTGGCTCACATCTGTAATCTCAGCACTTTGGGAGGTCAAGGTGGGAGGATCACTGAGGCCAGAATTTCAAGACCAACCTGGGCAACATGGTGAGACCCTGTCTCTACAAAATACTTAAAAATAGTCCAGGCATCGTGGCACATGCCTGTGGTCCGAGCTACTCAAGAGGCTGAGGTGGAATGATCACTCAAGCTGAGGAGGTCAAGGGCGCTGTGAGTTGTGACTGTGCTTCTGCACTCCAAACTGGGTGATGGAGTGAGACATTATCTCTAAAAAAAGAAAAAAATAAATAAAATAAAAGGAGGGGCCTTTGGGAGTTAATTAGGTCACATGGGTGGAATCCTTTTATGTGGATTAGTGCCCTTATATTAGTACCTCAGAGATCTCTCTCAACCCTTCCACCACGTGAGAACACAGAAAATGGCCATCTACAAACCAGCAAGTGGGCCCTCACTGCACACTTATTTCTGTTAGTGGCCATGGACTGGGTGGCTTAAATAACAAACATTTATTTCTCTCAGTTCTGGAGACTGAAAGCCCAAGATCAATGAACTGGTTTGTTGTTTAAGCCATCCAGTCTATGGTATTTTTGTTATACTAGCCTGAACAGATCAGATAAAAATTGGTATCAGAAGTGGGGTGCGCCCATATCAAATACCTAAAAATGTGAAAGTGGCCATATAACTGGGTACTGTGTAGAGGCTAGAAGGGTTTTGATGTGCATGTTAAAAATATGGACATTAAAGTTGATTCTGCTGAGGGATCAGAAAGAAAAGAGGAATGTGGGAAAGAAAGCCTTGATCTCCATAGAGAATATCTAAATAATGAACAGAATTTTAGTAGAAATACGGATGGTAAGGCCCATTCTGATGCGAGATTAGATAGAAATGAAAAACATGTCATTGAACAACAGAAGAAGGGCAGTCCTTGTCATAAAGTGACAAAAAACTTGGCTAAATTGTGTTTATAGTCTAGTATTTTATGGAAGCTAGAACTTGGAAGAAATAAAATTGGATATTTAGCTGAGGAAATTTCTAGGAAAGGTGTTGAAGTGTGACTTGGTGCCTCTTGACTGCCTGTGGTAAAATGCAAGAAGAGAGAAGTGATTTAAAGATGAAATTACTAAGCAAAAAGGCAGAACTTAACTATTTGGAAAAATCTTAGCCTATGCATTTTGCAAAAAAAATGAGAACACTGTGTATGGACAAGTGACTCTTTTATAAGTAGATTAGTATAGATCAACCATCCAAAAGAAGCCAGGCATTATTCTTCAAGATAATGGAGAAATGACCCCAAAGGCTATTTAAAGATCATTAGGGCCGCCACTAACATCACAGGTTCAGAGTGCATGGGCCTGGGATACCAGGCTGTTTACACTTAGGTTTAAGAGGATGAGGTTGTCCAGAGCCATGGAGCCATAACCCCAGCCTGGGAGAGTCAGGAGTGTGGAGCTGTAACTCCAGTCCAGGAGAACTGTATGACCCTACAAAGTCATTGTGGGAGTGGGGTCATCACAGAGAACCTCACTGTGGCCAGCATGATGCCAAGCCATGATATTATCACCCCAGTAGGTCTAGATAGCAGAGCATCAAGACAAAGGGGATCATTCTTGAGTCATGAGGTATAAAGGAATTTGTTATGTATTTTATTTACATGGGACCTGATACTTCTTCTTTCCCATTGTCCCTTTTGGAATGGAGTGGTTTCCTAAGAGGAGAGTGTACTCATGGGAGAAACCTTATAGAAGAAAGAGAATTTTTACAAATGATCCAACCAGAAAGAGGTAGAGATTGCACATCTAAAATTACACAATTGTTGTTACAGAGTACAGGGGATTCAGTTAAATAGACAGTAGGGAACCAAGAACAGGGAACAAATAAAATGGAGACCTGTCCCAGTGGAAGAGACATTTAATTGTCCACAGTAGTTATAGTGCTATATCATGTGCTGTAAGAATGCAACAAACTCAAGTTATGATTACAAAACATGTCCAAGCCCATCCTACCATTGTATTTTGGAAGTACATAAATTATTTGATTTCACAGGCTTACAGATGAAGAAGAATTTTGCCTCAGGATAAATTGTACTTCAAATCTCACCGATATCTGATTTAGTTGATATTTAAATAAGACTTTGAACTTCATACTGTAGATTTCATGATGGAACAAGCTAAGACTTTTGGGGTTGTTGGAATGGAATGAATGTATTTTTCATGTGTGAAGGACATACTTTTGGGAAGCCAGGCATCAGACATGGAATGCTGTGGTCTGAGTGTTCGTGTCCTCTCCAAGGCCATATGTTGAGATCTTAACTCACAATGCGAAGGTATTAGGAGGTGGGGCCTCTGTGAAGTAATTAAGTCATGAAGGTGGAGTCTTCAAGAGTGAGATTACGATTTTGGAAGAGACCCCAGACATCTGGCCCAGTTCTTCCTCAATGGACACAGTGAGAAGATATCTATATATGAACCAGGAAGTGAATCCTCACTAGACATCAAATGTGCCAGCAACTTGATCTTAAACTTTCCAGACTCTAAAACTGGGACAAATAAATGTTTGTTGTTGAAGCCACCCAATCTATGATATTTTTGTTATATTGGCTGAAATGAACAAAGACACACAAAGATCGAAAACTAATACAATTGAATAAGTGATATCTTCATTACTTTTCTTGCCAAGTCTTTAAGAAATTCTGTTGTTTATTTTAATTCATCATTTAACATGAGCAGCCTTAAAGCAAGGGCAAAAATTTTGTCATTTGGGTTAAGGAAAAAATAGAATATTAATTATGCATCAAAATGGTGTTTTAGAAGTATATTACTTGACATAAAAATATGATCCAAATATATTGTTAATTGAAAAATGTGTTTTAATTATATGTGGTATTTGATTTCATTTTATATATGTGTTTATATGATTGTGAGCATATATGCATACACACACTACATACACAGATGATACTTTTTAAGGTAAATATTGAAATGTTAAGAAAAATGTCCAGTGGTTGGTGGGATTATGGTGATTTATATTTTCCATAGTGAATATTAATTGTGTAATTAAAAATATTAATACCTCCATAGCAAGCTAATCAAGGACTGTTCTACCAGAATTTTATGATTTTTAATGTGAGGTCCTGTACCTTTACTTTTCTTCCCCTTTTCAAAAATTTTCATTATTGTTATGTTCATTGGACCACTAAACATGTTTGTGATATTTGTCCATATGAGAATAATATAAGTAGGGTTTACCCTCAAACCACACATTGAACAGGAAGGCCATGACATGAGTCTCATGGTAGATCTGTCATATAAATCAATAGTAAGGATGTGTTAACACATTAGCTTTGCCCATGTAAGCACTGGAGACAAGAGTGAGGCAATGTGTCCTTGTTTAGTTGACATTAGAATACTGTTTATTCACAGTAGACATTTCTTTGTACTGTATTTACATAGCTTAATGGGGTTTTGAAAGGTCAGAATAAGAGCTGTAGACATTTGTAACTGTGAATTACATACAGAGGCATTGTTGAATTCTTAAATATATTATTAAAGAGTTTACACAAGCTGAGTTTTTACCAAAGAATAGATTTTTATTCTTGGTATACATAATTTAAAACTTGTATTTTCACTTATCTTTCAGATCTCTATATCAGATGAGAAATTACTGTGTACCAGACTCACATCAAATAACAAACAGCCCGGTCCCCCTTCATGATTCTATATTTTCCTGTAGTGTATTTGATTTTTTCTCTTTCTCTAATTGTTGATTACCAAGAATTGTCTCTGAGAACAAGATGAATGTGTTTTCTGAAAATATTATGGGAAGAGTGTAGAAACAGAATGCTAACTAAATAAAGAGACCGATTAGTTTAAATTGTTTTTTCATTACTTTTTTTAGTTTCTCATAAGCATTTAAAAATAATCCCAGAAGGGGGCCATAGAAACAATCGAAGTTCGAAGTGACTTAAGATAAATGACTATGCCAATGGGAATTATGCAGGGAGCTTGCAGAAAACACAAGTAAAATCTCTCCTATCACAGTGGCCTTATTCTCTTTATTGGTTCCTCTTAGAGTATATATGAGAATACTTTTAGGTGAAACTATATTTGTTTCCTGCAAGGAGTTGACTGCTGTCTTAGTCTAAGAATGTCATAAATTGGAAGAGAATAGGTAAATAAGTCTGAAAGGAAGTGAAGCCTTACCAAGTAAGCAATTCCTTTGCAACATTAATGGAGACTGTTTGAGAACCAAATGAGTTTTCAAAACTGTTTTAACTTTTAATAAGTTTTGCCTGACTGCCTTTGTGAGGATAAATATAAGATGTTAGAGTAACCTTAGGCTGACCATTGGACCAAAAACATTGTTTTAGTTCAAGAATGAAAAACAACAGAAATTGTTTGATAACTATAATAAGATAAACCATACAGTGCTAAAAATATAGCTAATATTCTGGATGAAAGTACAGAGTTCAAGGCTTTTGACAAGTTAAATTGTATAGGATAAAATTTACTGAAAATAAATTTATAGCTTTGTATCATTCAATAGTGTAACTACAAAGTGGAGATTTAAGGAGATCTGATCAGCAATAGTTCTTGTGAATGAGTCTTGAGTCTTTGCATTGATCTTCTCCTCCATTAGAGTCAACCATATGACCCGACTACCCCAAGCTTGTGCTAGCTTAAACTGCATTTACACTACTGTGGTGTTTAGATGAAGTGGAAAAATCAACCCTCAAAAATTTTCCTGAGTTATGCCACATCCAACCTATTGTATCTGATTCTGACAAGCAGCAGTTTATACAAAGAATAATTCAAGGGATTGTGAAGACACACCAATTCTTGATATATGAAAAATGATAGAAGTGCACATATTTGAGAAGGAAAGACTTAAAGACAATGTAAGAGCTGTATAACAATATTTAGCTTTCTCAACTGTGGAACCAGGTTCCTTAGGTTTGATCCAGTCCCATCAGGCAAGTTGCTTAAGCTTTGGCAAATATCGTTGATATCTTTTCCCCATTTCCGCATATTTGTAAAATGACATTAATAACTGGGTCTACTTTTTAAGAATGTTGTTAAAAGATCTGCAAAAAGCAAAGAACTGTTCCTGAAATTATTATATTGGAATAGTAATCAATAAATTTATTATTAATGTTATTGTTAATATAGTTACTACTAAATATTTGAAAAGATGCTTATATAGAAGGGGAATCAAGAACTTCAATTAGTTTCATAAAGGAGAACTACTAATGGTAAGTTAGGCTTAATGTCAGGAATATTATTTTAGTACAATATAAGAATTTTAAAACAAAGTATCATGGTCTTTCTAATGATGTAATAAACTGTACACAGAAACTTTTTTAATTTTATTTTTTAAATTGAAAAATGAAAGATGTATACATTTATCTTCTACATCATGTTGTTTAAAATATGTAAGCATTATGGAATAGCTAAATTGAGCTAATTAACATATACATTACTTCATACAATTTTTTTGTGTGTGGTAAGAAAGCTTAAAATCTATATTCAGCAATTTTCAAGAATACAATATGTTATTATTAATTATAGTCACCATATTGTACAAGAGATCTCTTGAACTTATTTCTTCTATCTACCTAAAATTTTATGTCCTTTGACCAACATCTCCCTGATGCCACTTGCCCTCCACCAGATGATTTTTTTAAGCAGACATTAGGGATCATATGTAAGGGAATCCTAGAGTGCATGTTAGGTTCTCTGAGATAATCTCTGCATTTTATTTCAACATTGAAGAGCCTGTGTTTCTAAAATGTTTTTTGATAAATAAATACTTAAAATATAGGTTATCATAATTTATAGAAACTAAAAGGATACATATTGTGCCTTTCATTTACTGTCTTTTGTCATTACAAATTTGTAAAGTTGGTATAATATGTGAAGTAATGTTGCTGTGAAGTCAGTCTGAGCCTTGTCCAAAAGTATAGCTTGGATGACTTTGATAAGGCAACTTTTCAAATTGCTGCAGTGAGTCTGAAGAGTTTGTTTGATGAAGATAGAGGAAATTTTGATTTTTCTCTGTGTTCCTGGATGATTTAGGAAACCACATTTCTGAGTATAAGAAATCTCTTATGTAAAAAGACTATTACCATTTTTCCAAGTTGTTTGAAGAAATAAAGATCATGTATACAGTGATTACTCACAGGCTAACTTTCCCATATAGGTATTTTCAGGTAGTTCTGTTTAATTAAAAAAAAAAAATTTGTATGTAAAATCATCAACTTCCCTAATGAGGTCATCAAGGAGTACAATATGTAAGACATATAATTATGTGTATTTTGTAAATGAAATATATTACAACTTAAATTAGAGTGAAAAGACCCCCCCCCACACACACACACTTTTTTTTTGACATGGAGTCTCACTCTGACGCCCAGGCTGGAGTGCAGTGGCATGATCTTGGCTCACTGCCACCTCTGCCTCCCAGGTTCAAGCAGTTCTCCTGTCTCAGTCTCCCAAGTAGTTGCGACTACAGGTGCACACCACTATGCCTGGCTAATTTTTGTATTTTTAGTAGAGACAGGGTTTCACCATATTGGTCAGACTGGTCTCGCTTCTGACCCCAGGTGAACCACATGCTTTGGCCTCCCAAAGTCCTAGGATTACAGACTGGGATTACCTGGGATTACAGTATTGGGATTACCTGGGATTACAGGTAAACCACTGCGACTGATCCAGACCCATTTTTAATAAAGAAGTCTTGGGTCTTTAACCATAGTAGAGGAGTAGAGAAATAAGCACATGCTGTATATAAACTATGATTTGTATGTACAGATGGCAACATCCATGCACTCATATATAGTATTGCGCATGTATAGCCAGAGAGGGCCTCTGGATATTAGTAGACTATAATATACAGTAGTAGTATACAGCATGTGTTACAGATGATACTATATATTATAGATGATGTAGTATACAGATGATATATAGTATCTCTTGAGAGCTATTGTAAATAATCTTGTTATTCCTATTTTGAGTTACATTCAGATAGACTATTTCACCTTTCGGGGTAATACCAAATTTTGTTTTCCTTCCAACTCTAGGACACAGGAGACAGCTGGGATGCACCTTACAATGAAATAAAACAAAAAATTATTTTCCCACAAAACTAAATTTTTTCATAAACAAAGAACAAAAGAAATTAGCAAATGTAGCTACATTTTAATTTATTTATCTTCTTAGACAAGTTTTTCTCTGTAAAGCAATGAAGATAAAACTAGAGGCTTGGCACCACACACATTACAGCCAATAAAAACAAAATGAGCTAACTCTCTCAAAGGGGCATTACCCTTTTTCAAATTGAGCCCTGTATAATGCTATGCTCTGTGAAAATTTTAATAGTGTCACATAGTGAAACAAGCTAAGGGACCATAAAGCCCTGTACCTTGTCTGTGCTTGAACAATAACCTAGCATTGATCTTTTTTTATACTGATATTCTCATTGCAGGGACAATTATGAGGTTGAACTTAATTTAACACATGGACCTACCAAGGTAGAATGCCAGCCCAAATCAAATGTATATACTGCATGCATTCTAAACTAATGCATTTCACATAAGCATTTAAGCAACTTTTTACCATCTATAGTAAATGTCATCATATATATTCTAAAATTTCAGAAGCTCACATGATAATTATGTAGACATTGAATTATATTTGCATTGTTGCTGCTCTTATAGATCTGTGCCCTTACTTTGAGATGTATTGCATGTGGGCAGACATTTAGTTATGGATGATTTCCAATTTTTTAAAGCTCATTATCAGAGTGCTCTTCATTTATAAAAGTATACCAGTAGAAATGAAGATACAATTTGGATGAAAAAGACCTATTCAAATAATTATTCTTACTTTGAGGTAGAAGGAAAATTACACATTAAAAATATAGTGAAAGCTTGCCTAAAAGTTAAGGTTTTAAATTTAAATTTACCCTTGATATCAGTTAGTTTTATTTGTATTATATATGTATAAGTAATACTTTTTTATTTCCTTATAAATTTTAGTTTTCCAGTTTGATAAAATGAGAGTAATAAATGGCTATATAATGTACATAAATAATTTGATGAAATAAATAACTACAAAATAAAGAAATTTGAAACTTTTATTCAAAAATGAGTTTGAAAAAATATTCTTTAGTAATAACTGAACTATATTAACAGTTCAGGAAACAAAAACTCAGAAAGTGGCATATAAATATAAAGATTAGAAAACTGAAACAAATACTCAATTTAGTCAAAACAGCCTATTGGTATGAATAAACAATAGTCACAAAATATTACCAACATTTTTAACCTGGACCATGACCAATTAATGAAGATACGACTTTACTGAGGAGAGTATATTACTTCTCTTCTTCATCATCCACTTATTCACTTATTCATGTGGTTATTAACTCATCCATTTAATTGACAAGTCTTTATAAAATGGTTAATATATGTAATCTACCATAGTAGTTTACAAAAAAAATCACGTAATATTTTGTGGTTGTATCCATAATCAATGCGATGTGACACTGCAGCTCTTCCCGTCATATGATGGAGTCTATTTCTCTACTCTTTGAATCTGAGCTGGCCTTGTAACTTGCTTTGGAAGAGAGAATGTGGCACAAACAATATTGTGCCAGTTTTAAGCATAGACCTCAAGAGATCTTACACACAAGAGCCTCCAGGGAAATCTGTCCAGCTAGCACATGAACATGGTTGAGCTAACCTCCTGGAAGGTGAGATACACATGGCTCAGTTTATCTTGTCTCTCCAGTCAACAGCGAGCCAATACTCACAAGCACAACTACATTATTGCCCGCAGACAAGTGAATAAGTCCAATTGGGATCAAGAGAACAGCCTAGCTGAGCTCACCTCAGCTAACCCACAGAATTGTGGGCTAAAGGTTATTGTTTTAAGTCACTGAGTTGGGGTGTTTTTTTTTGCAGCAAAAGCTAACTGGTAGAGCTAATCTACTCATTTACAAGATGATATCTATGTAGATCACTATATGAATTTAGATAGGATTTCTACATTGAAATATGTTTTGTTTTCTTTGCATAGCTAGATGGATAAATGTAGAATGTGGCAAATAGATTTTTAGTTCATTTGCTTCTGTGGATTGAATTTAATACAGCCAAAGCATTGCTTTCCTCCAGAATCTGTCACCATTTTCTCACTTCAGGAAGGGTTTTTTTTTCTTATATCACAGAGACAAAGTACATTAACCCACACTGAAACTGAGAGCACAGCATGTGCTATTAAACAGTTCTGGAAAAAAAACCCACAGCCATTGTTTTATATTTCCAGTTTCTGAGATCAAATAATATTTATTTTTAAATGTACTCTCCTACTTTTATTCATTAATTAAAAAGAATTAAACATTCTTTGTCAACTGTTTCTTTTTTTAACAATGCAAACATATGTCAGACTATTACTTTGGTTTATTTACTTTATTCAGTGAGATACTAAAAATTCTCTACCATAGTCTTCTTTAAAACTATTAATTCCATTTCACATTCTGCATAATGGGAAAAAGCTTTCTATTTCTGAGGGAGTGAAATTTGAATTAATAAGGAAAGATACTAAAAGAGGAGATGAACCGTGATATGTCAAAATAAGGTCACCTAATAAATTCTCACAACCAGCCAGTGATTTTAACTGGAACTGTTTTAATTTCATCAATATTATTACAATAATAGTTCACAGCAGAAGACAGAAAATTTTCAAGTAAAAAGTATTTTAACTTCCTAAATATTTGAAAGATACAGTTTTCATAGCAATACTTATTCCAAACAAACTAAATTATAAGGAGCTGATTTCTTTGTATTATAACCAATATGTCTTATGATTCATGTATTTCTTCAATGATAATATTACCATGACTACTCAGTTAATAAAATTGCTTCCCTTGTGAGACATGCTAAAGTTAGTATTATTTTATCCTTTAAAAATTTTTGCTATTATTTTGCTAAACTTTTCTAAAATTTATGTAATTCTGCTGTTGGCTTTTGTTTGCAGTATCCTTGACTAATGACAGACAATGTGGATATATTCAGCCTATAGTTTTCCTGTTGAAATTTTATTAAGGTAATATTCCTTTAAAACATCTTTCAAAATGATGGTAGTAGAAGCAAATTGAGGATGGTGAAATGTGGCGGTAGTTCTGTGTGTGCATATGAATGTGCACATGCGTTTATGTGATGTAGAAAAAGAACAAATCTAAGTAGGTGGCATGACCTTTTCCTTTATAGAAGATATAAATGAGATTTATTGCATTTATTGATAGATGAGCTATGTAATTATAGTTTAATGAATTGGGATTTTTCTAAATTTTAAATATATCTGAAATAGTCTCTAATTTTAGCTTTTTATGCAATGTCTTAGTCATCAGATCTATTTGGGATAGATAATTTATAATGTCACATCTGTTCTATGTATTCAAGTAAAAGTAGCATCATGGAAAAAAGTATCATTCTAATTAGCAAATTTACTAAGACAACTTACCTTCCAATTTGAGTTTAACTTTTATGGATGTTGTGAGTCATATATTTCTTAGTTATATTTAAAAACTTTAAGAAAGACATGTAAAAGTATATCATTACCTCTTTCGAGTTATATAGCAGATATTCAAAAGTTTGAATGGGTTTGAGTTTTGAAAGATTTTCTTTCATCCCAATTAAAAACATCCTGAACATCTAAAAGACAATGATTACTTTTTTCCTTAGCTACATTATAGAGTAGGCCAAACACAGACAAAGCCATTACTTGATATAACAGTATTTGGAAATTTATGCTTAATGAGTTTTGGTACAAGGCACTAAGCATTATTTCTTATTTAAGATATTATTGGCAAGAGTTCTATGGCGTCAACTTTTATATTTGAAGCAAAATGCAATTTTTGTAGATGTTGCACAAACTTTTTTCTTTTCTTTTTAAGATAAGGTATCTTGGAAATAAATATTGCATTATAGTCTTGGAGCAATGGAGCATCTTCACAAATAATTAAAATTCTCTTAGCTGGAAGGTAAACACAATTTGAACAAAGCTTTAAAGTTCAGGGCTAATTTCTCTTGTTACTTACTCTGTAAACAGTTTTATAAACTATTACAAGTGACAGTCTTTACTAATATCATCTGCTGATTTAGACATTCAAGAAAAAATTGTTCTAGCAGAGAATAGTAAATATAGTATTTAATTCTGAAAAATATAGTTTCACTTTCTATATTATCCAAAACTATTCCAATTACTTTAAAAAAGTTGTACTTTAAAAAAGACAACTATTTTATAAAATACACTAAAGAGATTTAAGATAATTTAAAGGTCAAAGTTACATAATTACATTCTACTCTTCATTCAATGGTCTGAATCATAAAGGCATATTTTCATCTCTTGTTTTACTCACCATTCTCAGTCTTTTTTAAAAAAAGACCATTTGGGCCGGGCTCGGTGGCTCAAGCCTGTAATTCCAGCACTTTGGGAGGCCGAGACGGGTGGATCACGAGGTCAGGAGATCGAGACTATCCTGGCTAACAGGGTGAAACCCCGTCTCTACTAAAAAATACAAAAAACTAGCCGGGCGTGGTGGCGGGCGCCTGTAGTTCCAGCTACTCGGGAGGCTGAGGCAGGAGAATGGCGTGAACCCGGGAGGTGGAGCTTGCAGTGAGCTGAAGTGAGCTGAGATCGGGCACTGCACTCCAGCCCGGGCGGCAGAGCGAGACTCCATCTCAAAAAAAAAAAAAAAAAAAAAAAAAAAAAAAAAAAAAAAACCCACATTGTGAAAAAAAGACCATTTGACTGGGTGCGGTAGCTCACGCCTGTAATCCCAGCACTTTGAGGAGCCAAAGAGGGCGATTAACAGAGGTCAGGAGTTCAAGATCAGTCTGGCCAACATGGTGAAACCCCATCTCTATTAAAAATACAAAAAATAGCCAGTCATGGTGGTGGGTACCTGTAATTCCATCTACTTGGGAGGGTGAGGGGAGAGAATTGCTTGAACCTGAAAGGCAGAGGTTGCAATGAGCCAAGATCGTGCCACTGCACTCCAGCCTGGGTGTCAGGAGTGAGACTCCATCTCAAAAAATATATATAAATGTGTATTTTTTTTGGAAAAAGTAAAATTGAATATTCGTGAATCATGCTCTTTCAGGGTAAAACGAAATGAATTCACAGAAACTAATAGTCTGTGGTGCAACAATTAAACGCCATGGATAGTGCTAGGCTATTTGTTTTATGTGATATTATGTTATGAGTAACATTTATGTTGTATGTGACATTTATATGTGGTTCACATAAATAATAAGGTAAAAAGACACATAGAGATTTGAATCACTAATTCATCTTCATTTCAAATCATTTTTTTCATTTTTCTTTCTCTTGTTATTAATATCACTAAATCATTTCCATGGAAACAAAGCATTATTCACAATTAATAACCTTGAAAAAGGGTTAATTACTGCTGCCTAAGCTTCAGATTTTATTTCATGCAACTCTTTTTCGGTATGTGTAAATATAATGTAAATAATTGACGGTGGCTTTGGTAAGCACTTTTGTGATGATAAGTAACAATAATATGTATCAATAATGTTGGCAATAATAATAATAATAGTAATAATGGTTTTAGCTGGAAAGTTTGGTCTTTGAATGAGAAAAGATTGTAACTGTAGTAAAACAATTTTGAAAAAACTCTCTTTGACACACTGCTGTTTTTCTGCTTTCTAATATCTATTCCAAAGTCTATTTTGAAATGCCACCTGTACTCATTTGTAAATATGCAGGCTGAGATCACATGCTTTGTTGTCACAAACAAGGTAATAGCTTGCACCTGGACTACAAAAAAAATGTGCTAAGAAGACCTTGATGGAAAGGAATTCTTCGAATGGGGGGGGGGGGTGGTTTTTCTGCTTTCCCTATATCAGTCCTGTTGTTATTTATACCTCCTCAGGACAGGAGAGATAAATTCTCCTAGCTGTCTAGCCGAGGCTTAAAGGGTAAAAAAGTTGCATTTTTTGTCTTTTTCAGTCTATCTGCTGGAATTTATCATACTCAATGCCTTGGTAACACACAAACAGAAGCCCATCTCACACACACACACACACACACACACTACACACAAAATAACTACTAAAGACAATAACGAAACAACATGCTTGCTCAATGTAATTTAACTCAAGATCCAGGGCCTTTAGAAATATGTGTGCTGAATATGAAACCTAATCAGAAACATTTTTTCAAATGACTGTGAGTCACTGTGTGTTATTTTTGGTTGTTTTCTCCCTTGCATCTTTCTTCGTGGAAATGCAATTATCCAGGTGATTGGTCTGTAGGAGGAATGTTTTAGACAGGAATGGGTGTTTGACCAAAAATTCACAAAGGACTCAAAAGTAGGGGGAGCAAAGCCATCTCCATAATATTTTCACTTTCCAAGCTGTTGTGGAATGAATGTTCATTACTGCAACTTCTGAAGTCCCATAAGCTGATCATTGCAGTCAGCTCTGAATAGCTCAAGTGGGAGCAGTTGTTTCCCACAAATTCCCAAGCAAAATTCTGGAGTTGTGAGCTGTTCCATTATGGTACAGATGAGGAATCACAAGTGCAGGGTTTTAACACAGACGCTATTATTCTTATAAGAAAGTGCATATTATTCTTATGCACTTTCAGAGGCCGAGGCCAGTGGATCACAAGATCAGGAGTTCAAGACCAGTATGGCCAATATGGTGAAACCCCATCTCTACTAAAAATACAAAAAAAAAAATTAGCTGGGTGTGGTGGTAGGCACCTGTAGTCCCAGCTACTCGGGAGGGTAGGGCAGGAGAATCATCTGAATCCAGGAAGTGGAGGTTGCAGTGAGTCAAGACCATGCCACTGCACTCCAATCTGGGTGACAAGACTGAGACTCTGTCTCCAAAAAAAAAAAAAAAGAAAGAAACAATGAAGGTACAAATGAGAGCATTCCGTTTTTAAATCTCGTACTTCTTGAAAACTGTTAGGGTGCGGGACATCAAAGTGGGGGCAACCAAACTTCCCAGGTACCTTTTTTTTTTATTTTCCTTTATTAAACAGCGGATTTGGATACTAGCAATTGGAAAAATAATAATAAAACAAATAAAGTTGATTACATGGACTGACATTCAACTGGGGGATGGTTCTCTACAGGGAAAACAAAGGAATGGAGAAGGAAAGAAAAACAAATATTAGTTAATAAAAAATATAAAAATAACAGGAAAATATTTAAAAACAGAAATTAGACATTAACAAGCTGGAAATTGCATGAATACTTCTAAAGTATGTTTTGGATTTTTTTTTAAAGATGAATTTTCACACCAGTTTTCTTTATAACATTTGTAACTACAGTAAATTATAACAGAGCATGGAGTAGCATTGATTCATCCAAGCTTAAGGGTCTGATTCTGCTTTCTATGCTCTAGGCCCACATGGAGTCTACAGATGGTACAGAATGAAGCAGGGTTAAATTACTGGTGAGAACTATCAAGAGGGAGATCACATCCTCCTCACCTTATACTGCCTATTCTGAACAGAATTTTTTATAAGTTATGGCACTTAGTGAAATAGCACCTAGTGGGATAAGAACAGTTTATTATATTCTCTCTTTTCTCAGCATTTAAGAAGGATTTCTTCTACCATTTGCCAATGATGTACCCTGCTTGATGCCATAAGGGAGTTATTGACATTGAATTATTTTAACAAATTTCATTTTAGAGAATACAGTGTACAATTTTCATCTTATTTTAAGTCAATTTCAGGGATTGAGTCCAGCTTGATATTAATCCTCAGCATTACATTGTAGTAGACAATCAATTAAATGTTTAAAAGAATTACTAAGCATATCAGGATACTTATGATGTTCATAGCATCATATCAAATATGGAAGTATATATAACAGTAAGAAGAAAACATCTTAAATCTCAAATAGTAATTAATGAAGTTTCCATAAAATATCCAGATTCTTAAATTATGTGTTGTGGTTTTCTTGTAAAGAATAATCAACTTTCAGTATGGGTTTTAGGAACCATGGTATCGAGGAGGTAAAGCTTCAATATAAATTTGATGAATGAGTGGATAAATTCATGGTCAACTTATCAATTATTGTATCAATAAAATGAGGTTAATATCTATGGAATGTGTAATCTGTATCATAGATGTATCATATTATACTTAATATTCAGTATTGATAATAATTTAAAAATACCTTGAGATGTATTATTTAGGCTGTATTATTTAGGTAACCACTGCTTCCTATTATAAAATGCCAGTCATTTCACATATTTACACTACTTGTCTGATTGCTGAGAGCATTTTAATTTGCAAATCTAATTAAGATGGCAAAATATGAAATAAAGACATATTTGAAAAGCAAATTTTATAGCATGATGTCCTTCATAAGCCATTTCTTTAAGCAAAGAGTGTTTCTATAGCATAATTGCTTGAACACCACTATTAGTTTATTTTGCCTAAGAGATATGTTTGATAATAAAAGTATTGGTGGCCTTTTAGCTTATAAATGCAGTCTATTGGAATCTATCATCTAGCCTAATTAGGTCTTCAAGGACAAAACTTAAAGTCGTGTATATTCTAACAAATCATTGTTATTGATGCCTGCTAAAATATTTGGGGAGAATTTTTAATGATCCCCACTGGATGTCTTAATGATTTCCAACAACATGCTTCCACTGATAAAATGAACACAACAACTCCTACTTGTCATTTCAGACTTCGATACCTAAACGATTCCTTACTTTTTCCTGAGTTTTCGTTAGATTAATAAGATAGATGGATAATAATAAATTTCAGTAATGTGGCTTATTGGTTGTGCTGTTTTGGTCGATTTATGTAGCCTCTGTATTCGTCAGCTTACTCTTTTAAGTAGAAATAGTTATCTGCTTTAAAGATAATTTGTGCAATATATGTGAAACATAAGAAGCATCTAAAAGAGTACTATGTACTATTTTCTAATTAGCGTGTCATATTGCACACTAATTGGAAAACTCATCAGAAGACAATGGCACATAAAGCAACTGATAAAAAACTTTGCTCTTTTGTTTTGGTGTGTATCGCTTGTTTAGTTGATCTGTGCATATTTTTCTATTTATATTTTACTTTGGGTAATATGATCATTAATTTGCCTTCCCTGAATACATGCAAACCAATGATAGGGAGGTAGTGTCCAGAGAGCCAAAAATACTAATGGGCATTGTGAAATGTTTCCACAGACACTTCACATATGGATTACTAAGAATATATGTTCCTGTCAATCCATACTACCAAATGACACTGAGATGTTGTCATAGTGCTAAACTGATCCACGTAGTCTTATACCATTTGCACCTGTATTAAGACATTGTCCGCCTGCAGTATACAATAAATCCTGAAACTTTACTCTGTATACAATGGATGCTAACATAATGATAAAAATTATAAAGTAGAGAAGCAAAGTGTTGAAGCAAAAATCCCATCTATCCTTTGACTAGAGTAAAATTCATACATATTTTTGTCTCATTCTGTTGCTTGTTACATTTAAGAAATGTTTTGTGAGCAGAATCAAGCCCTGTATATGCATTGGTTATAGTCAAAGAGAAGTGATCTCCATATGTATAATATCGCTCAACTAAAATGTATGCTCTGATGTGAAATAAAGATAAACTTTTCAGTGTATTACACCATTTTGAAAAGGATTATAGAACATTCTAGTTTTGATATAGCAACAATATACTTTTTTACCACAAATGAGAATGCTTATTGCCTCCTTTCCTCTCCAACCTTGGCACAATGTGTAAAAAAATAATTGTTTCTACATTCTATTGCCATCTGTTATGTGGCATTAAGATCAACTGCCCTTTTTTTTCTGTTCGTGGTGCTTTGTAAGGTTTTCTTTGGCACACGGGTCATACCATCTGATTCTGCGGCTCTCTGCCCGTGGGTGGACATCTGGAATAGTTGGCTTAAATAAGTTTGTTGCTTGTTGCTAGTTCTGGTAGAGACATAGTTCTCAATGGTTATTTCTTTAGTTTATCTGTTGGAATACAATTGGTTTCATTCCAGTAGACTATCTTCCCTTGCACTTGTTTTCAAAGCTTTTCAGTCTCTTCCTCAGATTTTGATTCCTTTCCAGTTCTCACAGCTGAAGGTTAGTAATACGATTACATTTGAGTTGAATGTTTTCAGTGTTATATTGGTGCTTTTAGTTCTTTGTAGACTCTTTATAAAGAACTTAGCAAATAATTTCTTGTTTATATCAAAAATTAGTTATTCTGTGAGTCTATAACATGAAGCAGTTTAACTTCTATATTGATGTTAACTTGGGATCTGAAGGGTATTTGGGGCTGGGTGCAGTGGCTCATGCCTGTAATTTTTGCACTTTGGGAGGCGGAGATGGCAGGATCAATGGAAACCGTGGATTCGAGACCAGACTAGGCAACAAAGCAAGATCACTGTCTGTCCAAAAAATATATATAATAAAAAAGTTAGCAGGGCATGATGGCACATGTCTGTGGTCTCAACTATGCAGGAAGCTGAGGCAGGAGGTCCGCTTGAGCCCAGGAGTTTAAGGCTGTAGTGAGCTATGATTGTACTATTACATGTCAGCCTGAGCGACAGAGTCAGACCCCATCTCTAAAAAAAACAAAAAAGAGTGTTTGGTTTGGCATAATCATGACACTTAGTCCAGTTGGATTTAGTGTGAATCTTTTGCTAAATTTAACACCTTTGAATTTCCTCTGTTGTTTACTTGAAAGGCAATATCTGATGACATGTTGTTTGTTTGTACCCCTCTAAATGCTCTTTCATTTATGTCAGCATAAAACAAGGATCTGAAAATAAGTGAGCTAAGAGAGTGTCAGTGTAAAATAGGAAGAACATCAAGAATGAGGATAGGTCCTTGCTAGTACAGATCCAGGAATGGTGAAGTGCAGTTTCAACAAACCCAAGAAAATGGAGAGTTTCAAGAAAATGATAAGGTAATAGTTTGAAATTATTATGCCGAATAATGTTTCAATACTTTGTGTTTCAAAATGTAGAGAAATTGTCATTCCAGAATCTCAGAAATGATACGTAAACTATTCACCAGGTATCCAAAATGAGATTTTTCCTTTTAAATGCATTAAATGTATCATAGCTGAAACAAAATGTAAATTCTTGGCTCAAAGCCCTGACTGAATACATGGTGATTTATCAGTTGTTCTTCCCCAGATTGCCCAAAACCAAGCTGATTCTGCATAAAACGAACAAATGTCCTTCTATTGACATGGTAAGTTAACATTCCTGTATGGCTATCATGATTTGCACTCATCATTTTCTATGGAGCTCACATTCATAAAGTTCTTGAACATTACTTGTACTATACCATCAGCTCTCCCTCAGTTTACTCTTCACAGGTGAAAGTGCAGTATTCAGTATTCACCTATATTATCATTCTGTAATAAATTAAATACGTGTTTTTGTTTGTTTGTTTTGGTGGTTTTGTTTGTTTGTTTGTTTGAGACAGGGTCTCATTCTGTTGCCCAGGCTGAAGTACAATGGTGTCATCATAGCTCACTGCCACTTCAGCCTCCCCAGGCTCAGCTGATTCTCCTACCATAGCCTCCAGACTAGCTGGGACCATAGGCAGGCACTACCATATGTGGCTAATTTTTGTAGTTATAGGCTTTCCCCATGTTGCACAGGCTGGTTTCAAACTCCTGGGCTCAAGTGATCCTCCTGCATTGGCCTCCCAAAGTGTTAGAACTGCAGGTGTGAGTCACCATGCCCAGCCAATTTCTGTGTTTTAAAAAGTATTTTTCTTCTTCAGTGTATACCTAAAAATAACAGCAATTTAACTTCCCATATACCATTAGGAAATTCCAATAACAAATCAACAATAACCAATTTCAACCTATTAAATAAATTGTTTGTAGTCTGAAATCGGAGTTCTTACAATAATTTAATAATTTTAAAATGTTTTTATTCCATTAAAGTAAGAATGCAATATTTATGTATTGCATCACTATCTTTTCAAACTTGAGAAAATAATAACTTTTTAAAAAATTATTTCTCTACTATTTTATAAGACAAACTTATAAATTTGGAATTAAATAGACATTTCTAATTGCTTTACCAAAAGCAATTTAAACATAGAACTCAAAGAAAAAGTATCTTTGAGTTCTATGTACCTTTTCCCTAATCAGATCACAGCTTTCCCCCAATATTTCTTGTTAAATATTAAAAAAAAATCTCACAATCTAGATAATTCTGATGATACTACCAGCAACCACTTAAGATAGGAAGAGATAGATACTAATTAAAATTTTATGATGACATAATACCCTGAATGGTTAACTGATTGCTGTTGCAACACCCGAGGGGATCTCTGATTATTTCAAGAGAAAATACAAATTCTAAGCTCATAATAAAAATTAATTTAAATTCAAATTTTAAATATATAATATCAAATCACTGTTAAAATCACACTTCTATAAATCTCAACCTTTGGAAAAATAAATGCAAAATGAGAAAAATCTGTTATTGTCTGTGTAATCCTAGGAACCAAATTATAAGAAAAGAAGTTTATAGTTTATTCTTAAATGTTGAATTAAATGGATGGCATTTGAGGTAAAAACTTTATCAGGAATTTTTTTTTTTTTTTTAAATACAGAAACTTCTTTTTTTTTTTTTTTTTTTTTGACGTGGGGTCTTGCTCTCTTCCCAGGTTGGAGTCCAGTAGCACAATCATGGCTCACTGCAGCCTCGACCTCCCAGGCTCAGGTTGATCCTCTGCCGAGCCTCAGTATCCAAAGTAGCTGAGAATAAAGATGTATGCCACCACGTTCCACTAATTTTTTATTATTATTTTTGGTTGAGACGAAGTCTTGCTATGCTGCCTAGGCTCATTTTAAAGTCCTGGACTCAAGCAATCCTCCTGCCTTAGCCTCCCAAAGCGCTGGGAGTGCAGGCATGAGCCACCACACCTGGCCTACATTTTTGGACAGGAAAAAAGTTGTGGGTTACAACATCCAGAATTGAAACACATAAGTATATGAGATGATTATGAGAGGAATGCCTCATGAACAAAAATAATTTGCTTTAACTCAAATTTTAACAAAATTCCAGATAACTCATTTTTAGGAATATTAATACTTTTGACAATGAATATCTGACAGAATTTGACATTCTGCTTGGTTTATTTTGTAGAATTGCCAGCATAGGAAGATAGAAGATATGCTTAGTTCTTTTTTTTTTTTTTCTTCAATTATGGCTCATGTGGGTGATTGTATTTCTCAAAAATGTCTTCCTCACTATTTCTGACACCATACTGCTCTTCCACAATCTCACCACTTCCCCATCAAAGTGTGGTGGCTATTTTTCCTTCCCAAGAAACTGAATAGGACATTGTAATTGCTGTAATGAATGTAATGTGGCAGAAGTGACGTACTGTGAATTCTGAGTCTAGGTAATAAACGAGATGTGGCTTGTACCTTCTTTTCTCTCTTGGGATGTTTGATGATGAAATCCAGCTACCGCATTATTGAGAAAGTCCAGTCAACAAAGAGAGGGCATATGTAGTGTTTCACTCAAAAGCTCCTACCTAATGTCCAAGCTGACAGCCAGCATCAACTGCAGCTGATTTCAGTGAATGAGACTTTGAAAGATTCCAACTCTCATCCTTCCAGCCACCCCAGATGGTAATGAATGAAGCAGAAATGATCTATTCCATTGAGCCCTACCAAACTCAGTTTTGTGAAACAGGTTAATGGGTTGCTTTAAGCTACTACTGTTGGTGTGGTTTGTATATATTGTTTTAAAATATATGTGTTTTATTACTATTTAGGTATGGCTAGGCTGACAGATCAAGAGGCAACTGCCATTGAAAATATGGTTCTTTTTACTCACAGATCCCAAGAGGAAAGGCCACAAGAGGCCCCATGGGAAGCACTAGTGTCAGTTAGGGAGTGGGGAAAACATGGACAAGATCTCTTATTGTGGGTCTGCGGGGAGGAGTGGGTAAGGCAGGCAGGATACCTAGGTTTAGGATTGCCTAGTTTGAATAATTTCAGCTGCTTCTGGGGCAGAAGGGTTGTTCCAAGTTGTCTAGTACCTGGTTCTGGAGTGACTAGAGCACAGGAATAGTGACTCTGAATGGGGGAGCCTGACAGAGGGCTTAGTTGGGGTGTGGCTTCTGATTTGCATTTGAAAGGCATGCTTGAGCTTGAACTGTTCACTATCTCTAGGAATTGCCCCTGGGAAGGGCAGACTCTCCAGAGTCAGCAAGGCCCTAGGTACCAAAGTACCACGACACAGAAAATAAAAAAGAGTAGCAATAGGTAAACTATATATAGATAGATATGTATGTACAGATGTATGTACAGATATCTATCTATATATATAGTTTACCTATAGGTACTTAATTAAGTTTTAGGGAAAACTTGTTTTGTAGTGGCAGAAAGTTTTAGAAGAGTTGTCTGTAGTAATACGGAATACAGAAATTATAACTGATAAACTGGTGACCTAGCTAAGGAGATTTCCAGGCAGAAGGATGAAGTTGCTTCCTGGGTTCTCATTACCTGTCAGAAAATGCCTGAGGTGAATGATATACAGAAGAAAGAACAAGTAAATACAAAGAACCAAGTACTTACTGGGTTTGAAAATGAACTTGCTCCCGATTCGATTCCCATCCTCTTCAGATGGAAACAATTCTAAATTTAATAAATGGCTTCTGGGCAAAGATGGCATCAGGGTATTGACATGAAAATGTGATCTCTTGATGAAGACAAGGGTGCAACTGCACAACACTTGGTTAAGAGTCCAGAGATTTGCGGTACCCAGATTAAACAAAAATGTCTTTAAGAATCTTATATGTATTTTCTTAAAAAAAAAAAAAAATTAGGCTTCCAAGGCTATCAAGAACATTACCCTGAAGTACTCTTTTAGAAAACCTATGATACAGGAAGACTTATTTCAAGGAGACTTGTGAGTGTGGATTTTATCTAATGGGGCAAAATACAGTAAAATATATAAGAAATTCGTAGATTTTTTGAAGAAAATGATATTGGTTGAAACCTTGCCAGCTTGGAGGAAAAGATACAATGAAAAGAGGACTTTGTAGCTTTAAATTTTTGTGGGTAGGAAACAAGCTAAAAAGAGAACCGTTTGGCTACAAATACCGACAGCATTGTATGGCAAAGGAGTAATGACTTAAAAGAGGCTCTAAGCGAAATCTCAGAAGACAAAGCCAAGAGCTGCCATTGAATCTCCAGTAGCTATGGGGACTCACTCCTTGTAACATGTGCCCAGCTGTACTTTAGAATTTCTGTGAAGAGTGATTTCTGGGTGTCTAAGATTTCTCTCCCTTTTAAATGCAAGGATCTATATTGCATATCTAACCATAATATATTGAAGTTGTGAGGGGAAGATAACTTGTCTATTTAGCTTATAGGTCATCAGATCAATAGGAATTATTTTCTAGAGACAGTATTAGAGAAATACAGGATAGAAACTTCCTCTGTAGTTGGATGTAATTTAAGTGATGAGATAATAAACCGCAATCCTGAAACTGATGCATAATGAGGCAAGTCTTTAGGAGAACAGGTGATTCTATTTTGCATATGAGGAGAATATGAATTGCTATGACCAGAGAGTAGATTGTGGTAGATTGTAGTTTTCAAAAAATGGTGTCAGAAATATTTCCAGGCCCACGTAACCTTCCAGAAGCTTTCCTATTATTGTTTTAAGCTACAAAGTATGGAGTTATTCTGATGTTATTAATGAATGAGCTATTTACCCTTTCAAGGAAAAAAAAAACACAAATTTTTGTTTTATCCTTCCCACAATGTTTGTAGATTTTTTTTTCAATCTCGTTTTGATTGATAGTTATGGATATTTGAGTAACTTTTGTAAAGTTTCACATCTTGTAATTCTGGAAGCCGGATTCAAATCCAGACAGTCTTTTTCCAGAAACTATGCTCTTAGTCACTAAGCTATGTGGTTTACTTATTTATTGAGTGCCTCTTTCATATCTAGCACTGACCTAAATGTTCTACAAAGAAATAAAAAGAACCCCATTATTATTATTATTATTATCATTCAACAGTTAGACAAACACGTACACAGAGAAATAAAGTTCCTTGCTTAAAGTCACACAGCTTGAGAGTGGCAAAACTAGGTCTTGAACCCTGGGAGTCAAGCTGTAGAAACACTGCTTTTAAACAATGTCATAAGCTGCTGCTGCAGAGTTCTCTTTCTTCTTCTTTTTTTTTTTCCCCCAGTAGATCGTAAATTTATTACTTTCTTTTCAGAAAGCAGAATAGAAAATCAGGACTGTAGTAGCAAAATTCTAATGTCACCAGATTGTTTCTCCAAATATTTGGCCCAACTCTCATATAGAGATATGCTTTACAAAGATAGCCTTTACTAGGAAGTCCAATTTTTCTTAAATTTTCACATTGCTTTGATAACCACTTAACATTGTGCTAAATGTAGATATTCTTGCAATTGTGTGATAATTTGAAGTTTGTGAATTTCAGTGCTTGTTACTGTAAAAATAAACAAAACACCCACTTCGTTTCTGAATTGCCACCCTGAACACTTTTTCAGTGCTTTTTTTCTCCTATTCTTCATCAAATTATTGTAATTCTTTTAAAAAACTGTGTCAACTATTCCACCAGTCTGTGAAAACATTTCAGAAAACATAGTATTCAGAATATAAAGTTATAATATAAATTTGATGAGTGAGTAGATTCATTCATAGTCAAATGATACATTTTTATATCTATAAAATATTTACCTCTGTATGTCAGAGAAATTTTTTAAAGAGTATACAATGAAATGCATAACAATTTTTTGAAATACATACTGTAATACTTTCAGAAGTAAAGTATATGTATGTTATGTTATACTATAATTTTATAGATATATAATACAGTATAATTATATATTATATGTAGTACATACAATATATAAGTATATGTCACTATGTGTATTTATATATTTAAATGTAATAGGCACACAAAAAATATATTTTAAATTTAACAAATACTTTTAGTCCAGACACTGTTCCAAGCACTTTACAAAATCTTAACTCATTTGATTTCTAAAACAATCCTATGAAGTAAGAGCCATGATTTCTCTCATTTTAAAATGGAAGGAACAGATACACAAACGTCCATAAAGCAATTTATTCAGTCACACATTGAGTAAGCAGGGGAATTTGAACCCAGGCAGTCTGATATTAGAATCTCTACTAGTAACTATTACAGAAAAATGCATACAAAATAGTTCTTAGTATGGCATCAACAAGCACTAGGCAAGTATATTAGATTGAATCATTCTTTCTACCCATAAAAATATAATTTCATGTTTCAACCAATATAGTTAAGGGCGGAATTTGACTAAGAAAAAGATAAATAACTATTTTCTGTGAATAAGTCACAGTAAGAAGAAAATAGACAAGTTATAGGATAGCACATCCTCCTAATGTCACAGTGGCAGCTGTGTCTTCAAGAAGTAATGTAAAAAGTGTTTCTTTAGTGTCTTAACTTTCTAATCAATTTAAGAATCCCAGGATGGGTACTGAGAAGCAGCAGAACTGACCATAATGGATATGTAAATACAGCTGCGGGGATTCCGTTACTAAAGAGTGAAACGCTGCCCTGTGATGTGTTACAGTTAAAGGCAAATGTATGATCCACCAGTCTGGGGGTGATTGATCAACTGAAAAAAAATCCCTGAACAAGTAGATATGGCTTTGGTAAGGTACTCTTAATTCAGCAAGAGTAGATACAACAGCACCAAAAGCATTCTATTTTGGACTTTTTAGGCTAACAACACATTCTTTTACTTTGCTTGAATTTTGACATGGGATATATATTATTATCTAGATGCCAGGCAGTGAATCTTTTTTTTTTTTTTTCTTTTCAGGTAGATAAATAACTTTTCTCAGAAATGTATTCTAAAGGAGAGAAACAGCTGGTGTCTGTACTTCTAGAATGAACTTCTGGCTTTTTCAGTTCTTAAACAGTGTGATCTTAATCAAAACATTTCTTTCTGTGAGTTAGTGTACTCAATTACATTTATTTACTTGAGTTTTTCATTACAATCTAACTGATCATGTGATTGATATGAATATGTCTATGGCTATGATTTGGCTCTATACTAAAGGAGGATGAATAAGGGACTAAGAAAAATCTAACAGGACCATGTATTAGGTAGGTGCAAAAGTAAATGTAATCTTTGCCATTACCTTTAAGAGCAAAAACCACAGTTACCTTTGCACCAACCCAATAATATCTGCCTCTATATTTCAGAAAAATTCCAAGAAGTGTATGAAATAAAACACATAAAATTATTTTTGGAAACATACATTGTAAATATCACAGTATCATAAAACCTAATATGGGTGCAATAATAAAATAAAGTATGCTTATTGAGCATCTACTTTGAGGAAGTCTTTAAGTCTTGTCTTGGCTATAAAGTGACAATCATTGCGAACTTCTCTTTTATTTGAAGCATCCAGTATTCTCCTATTGACCCAATACTGTAAGCTAAAGTTTCCAGCAGTGGTATTGTTATGAAACAACATATCTCAGGGATAACTGAGATTTAGAATTACTAACATAGCATAAATAATTATTGCTTTGGTAAGAACAAAGTGATAAGATGAATTTTGCATAAGAGATTTCAAGTAAACTTTGCCAGGGAGTGTGATGAGAAACACAAACTAGGCAAAATATTTAAAAGTATGTCCTTATATACAATACAGCAGGGGTCCCCACCCCCCAGGCCACCGATGAGTACCCGTCCATGGCCTCTTAGGAACTGGGCCACACGGCAGGTAGTGAGTGGCAGGTGAGCAAGCAAAACTTCATTTATATTTATGACTGCTCCCCATCACTCACACTACCACCTGGGCTGTACCTGTTGTCAGATCAGCAGTGACATTAGTTTCTCATAGGCGCATGAATTCTATTGTGAACTATGTGTGTCAGGGATCTAGGTTGCATGCTCTTTATGCCTGATGATCTATCACTGTCTCCAATCACCCCCATATGGGACCGTCTAGTTGCAGGAGAACAAGCCCAGGGCTCCCACTGACTCTACATTATGGTGAGTTGTATTAATATTTCATTATGTATTACAATTAAATAATAATAGAAATAAAGTGCACAATAAATGTAATGCACTTGAATCATCCCCAAACCATTTCCCACAACCCCCATGGTCCGTGGAAAAATCGTCATCCACAAAACTTTTCCCTGGTGTCAAAAAGGTTGGGGGACCATTGCTATATGGAATAAATGCCTAATTATGTACCCTATTACTGTAGTTATAGATTAAGATATATAGATATATTATTCTATATGTTGACTTATTTATAACCAAGATATGTAAGACATTTTATCTCATAGACTCAAATATATCTGAATCAATATAATTTTTCTTAGTAAACAAAGGCTGAGGAAAACTAAAGAAAAAATTAAGACTCTCAAAGACAAGCAAGGAATTCAGCTTGTAAGTAGCATGGAGAAAAATAGTATCTGCCAGAGGCATATAAAAGAGTAAAGAAGATTGATTCAGAAAATGAGTCCAGTGTTTAAGCACCATGAAATGAAAAACAATATACAGTGTACCATTATAATGTTTTAAAGCATTATGGATTTTATATTGGTGTTCAAAGCAACATCTAATCTGCCTTAGAAACTTATTTTGACATTATTTTGTACCTAGGATGCATGTCAGAAAAGCTTTGCTACCACACTTTGATCAGAATCAGACTCAGGAATAGATATTGTATCTAACTTCTAACTTAGCATCCTCAATTATATTTTATCAGATCTAAACTGTGATTAAGATTTTGGATGATGTGTAATAGGAGCTAAACAATTGTGAATTTCACTCACCAAATTCAAAATGTAAACATGGTTATGTGACATACAGTCATTGCCACGTATTTGATTGAAATATCTCATTTAACTTTCTGATAATTTGGGATGCAATAAAAGTGAATTAGTGGTGACATCTAATATCCTTTTAAATGAAATATAGCTCTATATGTCTTTCTAAAGAGTAAAAATTATATATTTATTCATTTATGTTTTGAGGTTTTTCTTTTTATGTACACCAATCAGTAGCCAAGTACTGCCTACCATTTGTCAGTTTCATTTTAAGGGAAAGGTAGGTAAGAAATCCTCAAAATTCTCATCCTGAATATCTTTTCCTATACTTTAAAAAATAAGGACCAGCCTATTGTAAAGCTTCACTCAACAAAATAGAAGCCAACAGAAACTTACTCTACATTCTCTGTAAATGTAATTTAATTCAGCTTTAGTTTTATGGATTTATCTATGACAAGCAACTAATTAATTATAATATGTGATTCAATTTAAAAGTTATTATCGAAGTTTTGTGGCATAATTGTATAGTAAAGAAAATTGATGTAATTTAGTCCAAATTTGTTGCTACTTGTTTATTCTAAAGATAATTCTGGTATTAGCTTTTTAAATTAAGAAATATCTAGGAAGAAGAAAGTTTTGTCTTTTAAAACATACATTCTTAGTGGTATTAATATCTCCTAAATTGCTTCATAGATAGTAGAAGTTTTATATATAAGACATCTCATGTTCACACTTGTTAGTATTCAGAATGAAAAAAATATTTTAAATAGTGACAGCTTATAAAATTAAATACAGTTCTTACCATATATATGACCTCATGACCAAACCTATTTGCAAAGTTTCTATGTCATAGTTTCCTTGGTTAGAAGTGAAGGAACAGGCTGGGCGTGGTGGTTCACGCCTGTAATCCCAGTACTTTGGGAGGCTGACGAGGGTGGATCACGAGATCAGGAGATGGAGACCACAGTGAAACCCCGTCTCTACTAAAAATACAAAAAATTAGCCAGGTGCAGTGGCGGATTCCTGTAGTCTCAGGTACTTGGGAGGCTGAGGCAGGAGAATGGCGTGAACCTGGGAGGCAGACCTTGCAGTGAGTGAGCTGAGGTTGCACCATTGCACTTCAGCCTAGGCAACAGAGTGAGACTCCATCTCAAAAAAAAAAAAAAAAAAAAAAAAAGTGAAGGAACAAATTTTGTAAGTAAAATATAAAGCAATACTGACAATAAATATATATGGTGATTCACTACTCAGGAAAAATACCTAAAATTCAAAAAAATACACTAATGATCATTGTACATTCAGAAACTCAGCCATTAATCCTCTGGCAAATTTTAAGTCTGTGATTCAGAATAATTTCCTTGCAAATATCCAAAGAAACCAACAGTATCTCACTAAGCTTAGTGAACCTCAATTCCATTAATTGAAGTTTTATTATCTATTTGTCTTTTTAATGCAGGCAAGACAAGGCATTCAAAAATAGATAATATATGGGATCTAAACAATTAGATCCCATTAGAGTATACTTTAGAGTGAGTTTTCAGAGTTTATGTTTTATTCTTGATTCCTCACACATTTACTTAAAACTCTTAGACTATTTACGACTATCTTCTTATTCATATGGACCTTCCAGGTCAAAGAAACATGAATAATGAAATTATATATCAGAAATATCTTTTAATTAGACAAAGATTATAGAGCCTATAAATACAATGAAATATAACTAAAGCTCTAGCATAAGAATTCACTTTTTGATTGATAGTTGCTAAATCAGTAAAGCAGAAACCCAGGCAGGAAAAGACTTGATTGTGTAGTACTAGGCAGAGTGTGAGAGGCCAACTTTTCCTCTAGTGTTTCTCTATTGTATTCTCTGTGCCTTTGTTCCACTTTGTCTACATTTTTCCAATGTCATCTCATCCAGTCCTACAAATTCAAACATAATATTCTTGTTGATGATGCTCAAATTTACATCTTCAGATCTTGTCTCTCCACTCCCCCTGCCTTATACTCTTTTTTATTTTCTTCATATAACTTACAAAATTCATTATTTCATTTTTTTTTGTATACTTGATTTGTTTTTGTCTGTCTTCCTCATTGTAATGTAAACACTGAGATCAGAGATCAGAGTCTAAAACTAGACTAGACCAGGTCTAGTTCAATTGGTTCATAGTAAGCAGTCGATAGTTACAGATCTTTGAGTTAACATTGGCATACTATTTTTTCTCACTTGTCTCTTCTGCCATCTACATATTCTCCTAAGTATCCTCTATGTTAGTACATGATACCAGTAATCATATAATTAACATTAGCTAGAAGTCTAGGTCCTTACCCAGTCCATCAACAAGTTCTATCAATTTCATCTTCAAGATATTTCCTGCAGAGCTCTGCTGTTTCTTTACCCTAAGAAACATCATCATTTCTTTCTTGGACTATGCAAGTTTTCAAACTTGCCTCATTTATTTCTACTCTTACCCACTTGCAAAATATCAAGTGATTTTGTTAAACCTAATTCTAATCACAGTATTTCATGCTTAAAAATCTTCAATGGTTTTGTACTGTGTTAACAATAAAAGATTTCAAAATAATATTAGTGATCTACAATATCTGAATTTATTTGTGATTCTTATTTTCTTTCCAGTCATTTCTTGCTATTATGTCCTCCCTAGCTGACTGTGTCCACTCATGCTGCACTTCTCTTCATTCCTGGAAGAAGCCACTCTCTAGTCCACCTTAGGGTATTTGCATATATTGGTCCTCCTACCTGGAATAATTTTCCTCCTCTCTTTTCAAGTAGCTAATTCTGTCTTAACCTTAAAGTCCTACATTAATATTAATGTTCTAGAGAAATCTTTGTTCATCTTACTCCTACAATTAAACACTGCCTTAATGCCCCAATACACCCTTGCTGTTTCCTTCATAAAACTTGAAAAATTAAAAAACTTTAAAATTTGTTTTTGTTTTTGTCTATCCTTCTCACTGTAATGTAAATTTTTTAAAAATTTATTATTATTATTATTATTTTTGAGACGGAGTTTTGCTCTTGTTGACCAGGCTGGAGTGCAGTGGTGTGATCTTGGCTCACCACAACCTCTACCTTCTGGGTTCAAATGATTCTCCTGCCTCAGCCTCTGGAGTAGCTGGGATTACAGGTGGGTGCCACCACACCTGGCTAATTAATGTAAAATCTTTGAGACCAGAGACTATGCTGTTTAGTTTGCTTGGCTTTTAGGCAAGTTAACAATCAATAATTACTATGGAGTAATGAAATCCTTTTATCTCATGATGTGTCCTACCCCAAAAACACACCAAATCATCCCTCAGAGGATTTAGTTAAGAGCCAAGACACAACTAAAGAGAAATTTTAAATAGTTCAATCAAACTATAGCCCTAATGGTTAGATGTCACATAGTGTAATCATAGTATATGTCAAATTTCTTCAGTTACAAGCAAAATCAACCCAATTCTAAGTAGCAAAAATTTGATATTTATTGATTGATATGAGATAAGCCAGGGATTAATCTGATTCTGGTATGCTTGGAACCAGGGACTCAAACAATATACAGGGTTCCATTTTTGTCTTCACCTGGACTCACTTGATTGCATGACAGAATAGCAATTTTCTGACTTCCTAAAACATACATCCAACCAGCCTAGTAACCCCAGGAGAAATAAAACATTTTATTAAGTACTTCAGGTAATTGGTGCAAAGAAAAATTTTATTAGCCTGCATTGGTTATATGCTTATTTTGAACCAGTAACTTTCCCAGGGATAATCTTGCTTACCGGGCCTCAGGTTTTATACCCGTTAGTGCAATGCTGATCCAAGAATAGCGGGGATGCTATTAGATGACAAGTACAAATATTCTAGAGAAAAAGGGCAAATCATATTTCTTCTACCAACTTTTTGTCAAAAGTGGTGTTAGTTTTATTTTAAATTAAGTCTCTGCTGAATAATTTCTTAACAGCTTTGATAAATGCAATCTAATAGATAACTTTTGTTATCCTACTCTTATATTTTGCCTGTTGTTGAAATCATAATATATAGGTAATGACCACTCAAAAGACAAGTAAGAATAAGCCTACTTTGCATTTTATATACAGGAGACAAATATTAAAATGTTCAAATGCAAGCATTATTTAAAACAATAGATTATGATTGGCCCATAAAACTCATGGAATATCCTCCTGTCAGAGATTATCAGGAAAAAATGAAAATGTAACCCTTTTCAAGAACTTTTGAAGAGGAAATAAATATTGAAAAGAGATGTCAGTCTAGTTGGAACGAAAGCTTTTCATCTATAACTAGCAATGATTACCCTGAGCTTCGATAAACTAGATTTCCCCAAAGTTTATTGATTTCAGCCTTTAATTTAAAAATAAGATGTAGTAGTGATAAAGATCCTAATAAAGCATAAGAAAACTTTAATATGATTTTTTTTTCTAATGTGGTCAGTTGTGTTAAAAATATCAAAGTGAGAAATGATAATTATAAAACATTAAAAAAATTCATCATTTTAGGTCTTTCAGTGAGATTGTGTTAAAGGAGATCTTGCCTAGGGCTCTAACATCCACCCTGCAACAGAATAATACATTTGGGACTTTTGTATGGTTATCTAATATTTAAAAGCAGCCTGTTTGAAATTTTGTTTCTAAGTACATATTATTTACAGTTTGTGAAGCGCAATGAATTCAGTCTATAAATCAGTCTTCAAGAACACAAATCTTGTTGGCTGCCATGTTAATAAATCAACTTACTTAAATAATCTTGGGACTCTGACAATGATGCAGGCTGTGGGCTTGGAAATTTAGCCATTGCCTTACTGTGAACTCGATCTTCTGACATTTTAATGGATTGAGGTCCTATTTCTGATGGTTCAGTTTATACATGGACATAAACTATTTTGAGCACTTCAGAGCTGAGAGCTAAGAGCTGATGTCCAGGTTTGGAGTCAAACTGTCCTTAGGACTAACTGGGATGGAGTAAAATGTACATCTAAAGAGTTTCCATTAAATGTATAATTACTGCCCTAAGTAATATCATATATACATGGACAACCAACCAAAGTAACAATATAACAATGGGTATTTCAGAGGAGATGGTATATTTTCACAAGCTTCCCTCATCTCTTCAAGTTAACTAACTTTATTATTTATTGTGTGTGTGTGTGTACGTGCGCACGCTTGTATGTTAAAACAAACGGATGCTGTTGCGTCAAGGAATAATTGCAGCTTTCAAAAAGACAGAGTCTGATGTTTGAAGCACTTTAATTGTACTTTTTTCCTAGTGTCTGGAATTGTTTGGCAATAAATTGTATTCTATGCTGCTTCAATTGCTAGTTTTTTCAGATCCGACTGCACTTAATTACTCAAGACATGATCTGCTAAAAGCTACATCTGGAAACAATGTCACTCACTGCGTTTGGCATTGAAAGTTGGAATTACGTTAAATGAATACTTTTAACCACAAAACTTTGAGAAAAATATTAGAGCCGCCAGGCACTTTCTGTGGATTTAGCTTAAAACGAATAGGGTATGCTGTTTATTCAATATTTACTTTCTGAACTTCCTTGCTGTGACTATGGTGATGTCTTTGTCTTTGTTTACCTTTATCTTTATTATGCATCTAACCTGAGTTTCCCATATAATTCTTGTCCTCTACCATATTAAGAGCAGATCTTGTCTTTTCTACTCATCAATTTATTTTTTATTCCTTTTTTTTTTTTTTTTTTTGAGACAGAGTCTCGCTCTGTTGCCCAGGCTGAATCACAGTGGCACAATCTGGGCTCACTGCAAGCTCCGCCTCCCGGGTTCACACCATTCTCCTGCCTCAGCCTCCAGAGTAGCTGGGACTACAGACGCCTGCCACCACACCTGGCTAATTTTTTGTATTTTTAGTAGAGACAGGGTTTCACCATGTTAGCCAGGATGGTCTGGATCTCCTGACCTCGTGATCTGCCTGCCTGGGCCTCCCAAAGTGCTGGGATTACAGGAGTAAGGAACCGCGCCCAGCCTTTATTCATTTGTTTTTGAGAGTTTCTTGCCCTGTCACCCAGGCTGCGGTGCAGTGGCACAATCATAGCTCATTGCAACCATGACTTTCCAGGCTCAAGTGATCTTGCCAGCTCAGCCTCCCAAGTAGCTGGGTTTCAGGCATGCACCACCACACTTAGCTAATTATTTAATTTTTTGTAGTGATAGAGTCCTGCTGTGTTCTTCAGGCTGGTCCCTAACACCTGGCCTCAAGCTGTCCTCCTGCCTCAGTCTCCCAGAGTGTTGGGATTAAAGGCTTCAGCCACCACCCTCAGCTGTTTTGTATGCTAAGCATAGTATTGTAGCTGGAATTGGTGGGTTCTTGGTCTCGCTGACTTCAAGAATGAAGCTGCAGACCCTCGCGGTGAGTGTTACAATTCTTAAAGATGGTGTGTCTGGAGTTTGCTCCTTCAGAGGTACAGATATGTCTGGAGCTTCTTCCTTCTGGTGGGTTCCTGGTCTCGCTGTCAGGAGTGAAGCTACAGACATTCATGGTGAGTGTTACAGCTCATAAACGCAGCATGGACCCAAAGAGTGAGCAGCAGCAACATTTATTGCAAAGAGCTAAGCAACAAAGCTTCCACAATGTGGAAGGCAACCCTAGCAGGTTGCCACTGCTGGCTCTGGCAGCCTGCTTTTATTCCCTTATCTGACCCCACCCACATTCTGCTGATTGGTCCATTTTACAGAGAGCTGATTGGTCCGTTTTGACAGAGTGCTGATTGGTGCGTTTACAATCCCTGAGCTAGACATAGAGTGCTAGAGGGAAAAGTTCTCCAAGTCCCCACTAGGTTAGCTAAACACAGAATTAGCTAGATACGGAGTACCAATTGGTGCATTTACAAACCTTGAACTAGACACAGAACACTGATTGGTGTATTTACAAACCTTGAGCCAGACAGAGAGTGCTGATTGGTGTATTTAGGATCCTCTGGCTAGACATAAAAGTTCTCCAAGTCTCCATTTGGCTCAGGAGCCCAGCTGGCTTCACCTAGTGGATCCTGCACCTGGGCTGCAGGTGGAGCTGCCCCCAGTCCGGAGCCCACCTGCACTCCTCAACCTTTGGGTCGATGGGACCGGGTGCCACGGAGCAGGGGGAGGCACCTCTCGAGGAGGCTCAGGCTGTGGGGGAGCCCCAGGCTGTGGGGGAGCCCACCGCAGGGGACGGGAGCTCAGACATGGCTGGCTGCAGGTCTGAGCTCTGCCCCAGGGGAAGGCAGCTAATAATTTGAGTGCAGGGCAGGGCGGCCGGCACTCCTGGGGGACCCGGCGCAACCTCTGCAGCTGCTGGCCCGGGTGCTAAGCCCCTCTTTGAGCCGCTCCGTGTGCTGGGCCTGCTGAGCCCGAGCCCGTGCCCGCCTGAACTCGCACTGGCCCGCTGAGAGCCGCCCACTGCCCCAGTTCCAGCCAGTGTCTCTCCATACCTCCCCGCAAGCAGAGGGAGGTGGCTCCGGCCTCAGCCAGCCCAGAGAGGGGCTCCTAAGGTGCTGTGGCAGGCTGAAGGGCTCCTCAAACTCCACCAGAGTGGACTACCAGGCCGAGGAGGTGCTGAGAGTGAGGGCTGCTAGCACATTGTCACCTCTCAGTATGCAAAATATTAAACTTAGCCTTTGGATGTCAAAGGCAACACAAGATTTTCCCATTTGAGAAAAAGTTTATTTTAATTTCAGAAATGACAAAGAAGTTCTTTAGAATTTCTTTCATAGAATTGAAATATATTCTTCTGTAGAGCCCACAACTGTTTGGCTTCTTCACTGATGAACGTGGCTTATGCTACATGGAGACCATGGCTTGGGCACATTCTGTACTATTTTGGATCGTGTATTTGTTTCGAACTGTAAACACACCTGGGCTTCAAAAGATGGCTATGGTGATGTCTTTGTTTTGCTTACTTGAGGTTGAATCAGTCCAAAGGTAGCAGTGATATAAAATTAATAGTATATTCAGTTACATACGAGTCTTTAAAAACTAAGTATAATATAGATACTAGTGAAAGTACTAAGACTTAATAAGATACATTTATTATAATGTAATACAATAATATTTATAATATTATTTATAATATGTAAATAATATTTACAATATGTAAATATCTTAATAAGTATCTTTAGCATAAAATTTAATGCAATAATAAGATCATTTCTATGAACTTTTTTCCTGGCTAACAGTATTATTTCTGATGTGTTTAGTTTTCAGTGACATAATGAGATACATGATTGCGTTTTCCACTTCAACATGATTTTTAAATATTTTTTCTGATAGAAAAAAGTTCTTTAGTAGAACCCCCTGCTGCTTTTATTATTTTCCTTAAGTCATTTAATAAATGCTGCCTTATATAACATCTTTTTAAATTGACTGAGGCTAGCAGCACATGAGAGCAAAATACCCCACAACTCCATTCATCTTTGATATTTGATTTACAAGCTACAGTTAAGCTTGTTGATTAAAAAGCAAAGCGAAATCAGGGGCTGAATGACACCAGTCACTGAAAGAGAGGCAGCTTTCTCAGCGATTTATATTCCTCATAGTAAGTAAATTGACAAATAGATTACTAAAGAATTGACACTATGCGACACTTTGGCATGGTATTTGGCAGAAGTCAGATGCTCATTGACCGTCACAGAAGATGATCAGTTTATGTCTTCAGAATCTACTAGCTTCATGGCAAGACATTGTAGGGTAGATTGTTTATATTGTTAATTATATCAACATAATATTACATTGTATTAGTCTATCCATTCTGGAATATTTGCATTGATGATAATATATGCATTATACAGTTGAATCAGTTTAAAATCAACACTGTGCTACAGTGTAGATTGTATAAATTGTATTACCTTAATATGGCACTTACTGATGGGAAATAATTTAAGACTGAATGGTCAACAGAGGTCCTCTCTTTGAATACAGCACTTCAGAGCATTAGTGAAATGAGTAACAGCCAAGAGATGAAAGGGTTGGTGTCCTGATATCTGTATTTCTATTACCTTCATGCCACAATTGAAAGCATTTTCTGCATAGCTTGTAGAACTTATCATTAAAGAGCCACTCTTTTGAATAATGTTCTACAGATATTTGAACTAACTCTCTGAAGAAAATATTAAGGTTATTTTCCCAAGTTTTCTGTTAATTCTGGTATATGTCTGCAGTATTTTCATGCTATCATTGAAGTTATACTTTTAAAATATCAGAATACTATGTAATAAATCCTTCTTGGACTTACATGGTGTAATAATGAGAAAACACATTATATTTTATTAGAAAAAGTTCAAAAACTTGAAAATTTAAACTTCTTTCCCTTTCTTGCTTCTGGTGAATAAAGAGAGTTATAGAGACAACCTTACATGTCTGGATTCAATGCCTTGGATCGAGTATAGGGTCATGCATAACACTGGATTCCATGTTGACAGTTCCTTTAAAATGGGGAAAAAATGCCATTCAATACTGAAAATTATTGTGGGATATGAAAATGTAGACTAAGAAAGCATGCATATAAACTGCATATTCCGAATTTTGCAATCGCTATTTGGGATTAACCGCATAAATGTTTTCTGGTCAGCTGCATGCAAATGACAGATATGAAATGTAATGAATAAAAGTGCATATATTTTATATATCTCATCATACTGACATACAATATTGACTTCCTTCATATTTATTTGTAATGCGCTTAAATTGGAACACTAAGGAACAAAAACTATTTGGATATTTTATAGAAATTTTCTAAATAATTCAGTATTATAGAAATAAAGTTTAGCCAGCAGTTAACAAAGATATTTGGAAAGCCTGGTTCCATGATATCTCCATAGGAGTTATGTTGATAATTTTATGTGTTTTTCATATTACTTATATCAGTAACATGTTTTCATCAGCGTTTTCTTTATTTTCATTTATTTTAAATTGGAAATTCTAGTTTATTTGGTTACAACTATCTCATGCTGTACTTGAAAATATTATTATATCTGATAACTAGAAAACAACTGCTGACCCATATAAAATATACATTTCCTGTACATTTTATTTTTTCTGTACTAATAAATAGATGCAAATCTTTATTTCTTCTTTATCGCTATTAGTCTCTTTAGATGTCTACTTTTGTTGACTTAAGAATGATTTTTCTACCATATTTGTGAGCCACCTATAATTTTTTTTTTCAGTACCTAATAACCTTTGGAAAAATTGAGTGTGTTTTCTGGATGTTTTCTTATTCTTTTTCTAGTGGAGCAAAGGCGAATAGTGCGTCCCCTGTCCTCCTCTTCCGTTACCCAATTGCCGTTGGTTTCCCAATAAGCACAGTGGCGCTTATGAGCTTATTGCTGCTTTATCTGTAAAACCTTTTATCCTCTATCTCAATACCTTTTGTGTTTCTCATTTCATTTTATTCCTTTACTTTCTAGATTGTTTTCATGTGTTCTTGAATCAAACAGGCTTTTCCTTCAAGGTTAATATTCTATGTACTTTTCCTTTTTTCTTTCTTATTTTTTGGTCTTTGATCATTCTCTCCATTTCCCTTGCCCTTCATATGGATCATTTACAACTTCATAAAAGTTTATTTATTTGAATTCCCTGAAATCAACCAATGAATACTTCACTTTGTGTGTGTGTGTGTGTGTTTCCCCCTCTAGACTCCAGCCCACTTATAACTCAGTTTTGCAATGCATTTCCTTTAGTGGAACACACATTTATCATACTGTACCCTGTTTCTCTTGGGGCTCTTTTGGCTACTTTCTTTAAGGACCTTGTGTAACGTTTTTGCCTTAGCACCAACTGATCTAGACTAATCAGGATGAAAGCCCTTCAGATGTTTCATTTTATTTGAAACTTATTTATTCTGTGGCTGCAGCAAACATTTAAAAATGACTTTTACCTCTTTTCCACCACAGAGTAAACAGATCTCCAGCAGGGACGAAATCTGTCATTTTATATACGCTCTCCTGCTTCCTGCTATGTAAGAGATACTAGAATAATGATCAAAACTGTGATTTCACCAAGCTGCGTGAAGCACATGCAAATGATGCTGATTTTTTTCACACAGCTGTTGCTGAGATTTTAGAAGCATTATGGTAAACTGGAAATAATATTTCTCTAGGGAATGTTCCAGATTGACACATGTGAATATTCTTCTTAGACTAAATGAAGTACGAGGTTGTGTTCAGTGTTTTTCCCATTAACAGAGGACGGATTGACCGAATTATAGCTGAAATAATTTGCAATTAGACTTGTGGAAAACCATTGTGCCTCTAACCATAAGGGTGTGAGGCCACAGGCTACATCACACAAAGATATTGAAGAATGATTTTTAATCGTATTGCAATGATTTTTAAAAGCAAGGAAGGTAACGGCTGCTGGAAGGTGTGGAATCTATGGATATAGAGAAATGAACTACATCTCTTTTGGGAATTCCATTGCCCCTTCTAGCACTACTTTTTTTTTTTTTTTTTTTGATTTATTGGGATAAAAGTTTTCTTGGTAATGAGCCAGAAACTCTATGTGTAAATTTCACTCCTGAGACTACGTTCCAGCTGTAGGATACTGAGTTTATGCTCCTGTCATGACACTTAAATTCTGGAGAGTTAACTTGTGTACTAAGAAAATCCGACCAATGGAGTCATGAGCTTTTCTTCACTTAATTTTTACCAAGATCTCTAACAATTTTTCAACCACAGTAAAATTAGTATTTCTTTTTAAAATTTATTTTTCCATGTTGATATTTATTTCCACATTTGCTATTATATATACTTGTATGTTGGAAGAAAAGATGGGTTTTTATGTTTTATTCTTTGATTTTGTGGGCCTTTGATTTTGAAGTTCCTGTTTCCTTCTTTTATTTACCCTTCAACTTATTATTTAAAAAAAAAAAGATAATCTTAAAAATGGAAAATACCCATATTTTAACTAAATTTCTGAGTTTCTTATATTGTTTTCTGGTGTAGCCATAAATAAATGAAAGTCTTTGAGTTGATAAATCTGTTTAGTGGAAGCATATAAGTATCTATAATTCTAAATATTATTGAGAAAGCAGGTTCAAAGTATTTCTTTTAATTTTGTTTTTTAAATAAAAAGAATATCCCCATGAATGTTGCACATGCATAACAACTACCTGGGAGAACACATCAGGAACTGCTAAAAATGGCCACTTTTGGGTTACATGAGTAGGAGTCATATGAAGACAATAGGAAAGAAATGTAATGTTTATTAACATTGTATATACTTCTGTACATTGTATATACTTCTGTATATACTTCATGGTGAGATAGTTTGACTATCTCCCCATGAACAATTATTGGCTTCATACTTTTATAACATTTTTATAGCAAATACAAGCAAACTTGTATTTGCTAAAAATCAAGACCAACTTTAGTCACCACTGTGTCAGCAACTAATTTTCAGTAGAAGTTTATAAGGTTTATTTCCCACCAGCGTCAATTAGAGAAAAATAAAAATTGTTGAAACATTGGTTTCTACTTACTTTACCTCAGGAATGAATTAAAAGCAGAATAAATTTACAGATATATTCAAGAATCCCTTATAAAGGATGCATATAAATAAAACTACCCTATGCCTGTAATTTTTCTTCTTTCTTAGCGTATTCAAACAAAATTGTTAGCTTACTGTATTAACCCAGTGAATGAACAAACCCCTTAGTTACATTTATTTGTTAAAATTCACAGGGCAGAGCCAAAGACAGATGACAGTTCTTAATCTGATGTGCTGGCTACGTTGGAAAGCAGTTCTGTGTAGTCACTGCTGTCCTTTTTAATCCAGATATGTATGTAATTGTTGAACTTCAGAACGGGAAATGTCCCTTCCAGTCTATCAATGCCAAGCAAAGTAGGGTGACTATGAGTCTTAGAGTAGGGCAAATATGCTTAAACTTTTTTCTAGTTTCAGCAGCAATGGATTCTGTATTAAAACAGTAGCTAGAAGGCTATGGAAATCTTGCAATGTAACTTATTACTTCTCCTTGGAACTGACCTCCCTCTAGGTTCCTGGTCCTCATTATAGTTTTGTAAAAAAATCTAGTCAGATTTTCCTTTACTACAAAGGCCCTTTCTCTTACTTTGGCCATAATTCCCAAATATACCACTGTAGGCAGCTTCGCTTCCTTAACAGCAATGTGAAATTGACTCAGCTTGCTTTAACCATCTTTGAAAACGTTTGTGAGGGTCTTGGTTTCCCGCATGACACACAGCTTACCTCCTTCCTCCATCTTTCCAAATGAGATTGGAAGATTCAAATAGAATTTGGAAACTTCAGACTGGTTTCAGGATCAGATACATGATTAATCAATCTGCCTTAAGACATAAATTAAATGACGATATTTAACCTCAGAAGAAAAATTATTACCAGAGGGAAAAATGACTCTCAGGTATGTGGGTGGTGTTTATATGAGAATAACCACGTTCCCTTTTCTCAAAACCATGAATTGGTGATCCTGTGTTTTGAGAATTAACGAAGTCACCAGGTTAAGCCAATATCATGATTTCAGCTTGAGTACCACAAAACAAACAAACAAAAGCAAGAAAATTATTCTCCCCATCTTGCTTCCAGACTTATTCCTCTTTCCAAGAACTCAAATGCCTAAGAATCTAGTCTTCTTTATAAAAGATTATTAAATTATAACCACAGAAACTGAATAAGCAGAATCATAATTTTGAGAGTTTTTAAATAAAATACAAAAGATATGAAAAAATAGACAAAATAAGGTCTTCAGCAGTAGCTTTGAAATGTGAACATATGGGACAGCAGTTAACCCTGGAAGACTGAGGCAAGTAGGACATCTTCATTTCAATTCTGTTTTATGTATAGTTTGCTGCCATTTAGCTGATTCCATATCACAATAGAAAGGAAAAACACTTGCTTTGGAGGAAAGTAGAATATTGTAGTTTTGAAATACAATTAATATGACACAAGTATTGCACCCTTCATTTTACAGAAAAACAAAAATCAACATTGAATGCATAAACCAACCAAAATGAGTTCATCTGAGATTTGAAGAGTCAGAGGTATGTTAGCCAATGAAACTCTTCCAGGATAGAGAATGATGTGATCTATGGCCGAAGACTGAAATAATTTGAAAAAGCATGGCAATAAATTATAATTTGCACCCCTCAATTTTTTTTTCAATCTCTATTGTGACTGATCTTTTTGGTTGTTATAATAACCTCCAAATAGGCATCCTTGTTTTAATTTTGTCAGCATATTTTTTGTTCTCCAGAGTAGATCTTCAAAAAAAGTAAATCAAATATTGTCACTGCTCTTTATTAAAGACTTCTTACTACATGTAGAATAAAACCCAACATGTTTACCATGGACCCTGTCACCAATGGTCCTGCTTATCTTCCAGTCTTATGTCACTCTTCCTTTGCTTCCTTATGCTGCAGACAATAGCTATTTCATTGCTGTTTTGAAAGCATGACTAATTCTGCCTTAGATTCTTTATGTTATCTTTTGCTGCTACCTGGATGCTCATCTGTAAGATCTTTGCATAGCTGCCTTCTTCCTAACATTCAGGTTTCAGCTTAGCTGTTGCCCCTCAGAGATGCCTTCTTTCATCCTTTGACTAATGTAGTCTCCCATCCCCATCCACTTCCTACCAAAACATCTTGTTTTATGTTCTCCAAACATGTATTACTACCTAAATTGTTATTTGTATTACAGTTCTAGGTGATTCATAATTTATTTTCTGTCTTGGACAACTAATGTGGAGAGAGTAAACTGTGTGAAAGCAGGGCATCTACTTTGCCATACATAACCTGCCTCTAACAGTGCTGGCTGTGTAATGGATGCTTAACAGATGTTCAATAAATGAAACTCCATGAGCATTCAATGTGCTTTCCAAAGTCAACTTTTCACCACAATTATACTCCATCTATTAAATAACTTGCTAAAACATGGGATTTTGAGAAGATCAATACATGATTTTTTTTCTCTTCAACGATTTTTATGTTTTAATGGATAAAACAAATATCAACAAATATTTTAAAATGCTTTAGGAAAAGGAGATAGACCTTTGCCTTGTAAAAATGAACAAAAATATTTGTGTTGATCAACATACAGTAAAGAAACAAACTTTGCATTAGAATGCAAGAAAAAAAGTTAAAGCAAAATAGAAAGATTGGGATGCTGGCATGATTCTGTGATCAAGAAATCCTAGACAGAAATAGTACTCTTTTCAATTGAGTATGAATAATTAGAAAAACTTAAAATGTAAAAACTCATGTACATTTGGATGAAACAAACATTGACAGCATTTGGGATAGAAATAAAGAATTTTTCTATGAATTAATGTATAGATGCAAGTTATGGTATTAAAATATTTGCATCTTTTGAAATTTTATTATGAGAGTGAAGTGTTCTTTATGGGAATTCTCACTAATTGCATTTTTTGGTTATCCATTTGATACTTAATATTTGCTTGTGAGCTAACTGGTTTGACTACCACACAATAACAATAAATAATACATTTCATTTAATGCATAATCACTATTATTGAATAAATGAAAAATGAATAAGAGAATGGAATAAGTGAGAGAACACTGGTAGAAAACAACGCTGAGAATAAGTTGGAATTCATAAGGTCAGAAGGAAGCTGTGTGAGAATGTAGCGGTAGGCTCATCTTGAATTATATTCATGGAGAAAACAGGGGAGTACTATATCATTCTCATTGTCTGCACACGGTGTTAGAACAAAGTGGAATAAAGTTAATGTCTTCAAGGGAGAGAAATCTGTCATTTTCTTGACTGCAAAACTGCATCCATAACTCTAACAGGACATCTTACAACTTGAAACATATGGACAACAAGCGCTGGCATATTGCTGAAAGTAATCTGACTGAGCAGGCAACTTTCACCTTTCTGATGAAAGTAACCATAACTCCTGGAGTTGATGTAATTTTGTGATTTAAGGACCAGTCTTAATCATACTTGGACACCCTGCTGCTTTTCCAAGAGCACTATGCAAATTGGGTAATGCTGTTTGTTCGGGTTTTTTTTCTTTTCTTTTTTTTTTCAAATTGGACCCAAATTGAATACAGCTTAGTGTTGTTTTTCTTTTTGCCCTCAAGTAATACATTCACATAGGCATATATAGAACAAAAATTGTGAGTTTATCACTGTGAAATCCCAGTTTGCTTTGAGAGGAAGTTAAGAGGGTATTGATCAAGTATTTAATCTATGAGTAACACATTCTTTCACAATCTGAAGATATTAAGATTTTTAATTCATGTCTGGGAAGAGTAATAGTCATTTGTGAGTAGAAAAGTAGGCCAGGCGCGGTGGCTCACGCCTGTAATCTCAGCACTTTGGGAGGCCGAGGCAGGCGGATCACGAGGTCAGGAGATCGAGACCATCCTGGCTAACACAGTGAAACCCCGTCTCTACTAAAAATACAAAAAAATTAGCCAAGCGTAGTGGCGGGCGCCTGTAGTCCCAGCTACTCGGGAGGCTGAGGCAGGAGACTGGCTGAACCCAGGAGGCAGAGCTTGCAGTGAGCCGAGATCGCGCCACTGCACTCCAGCCTGGGCCCCCAGAGCGAGACTCCGTCTCAAAAAAAAAAAAAAAAAAAAAAAAAAAAGAAAAGTAAATTAATGTACCTATATTTTTATGTGTTTTTCCTATAGTAGAAAAAACTGGTCAAAATGTTTCATTTAAATTATTGGTAAAATATCTCATTTAAAAAGATTCAAAAATAACAAAATAAAAATTCGTTCAAAAATTATTGACATCTCTAAGAGGTTTTTTTTTTTTTTGTATTTAACAAAAACAGAGCAAAAAAGCAAAAAAAACTGCCTTGAAAAATGTAGTACTTGAACAACACATTGACATGTGCATACTTACTGTGCTCTTATTTTTGTTGTGGTTATTTGTTGTTTATTAAAATGTAGTCCCACATGACTTAATTATGAGAATATGTTCTGAGACATACTTGCTAGGTGATTTCATTACTGTATGAACATCTTAGAGTGTACTTAGACAAGCCTAGATGATATAGCTTACTACGTGCCTAGGCTATGTGGCACACCCCATTGCTTCTAGGCTACAAACCTGTAGAGCATATTATTGTGCTGAAAACTGTAGGCAATTGTAACACAATTGTATTTGTATATCTAAACACAAAAAAAGGTACAGTAAAATATAGTTTAAAAGATAAAAAATGACACACCTGTATAGGGCACTTACCGTGAATAAAGTGTGCAGGACTGGAAGTTGCTTTGGGTGAGTCAGTGAGTGAGCGATGAGTGAATAGGAAGGCCTAGAACATTGCTGTACACTGTTATAGACTTTATAAACACTGTAGACTGCAGCTACATTAAATTCATGCAATTATTTTCTTTCTTCAAAATAAATTAACCTTGGCTTATTGTAACATTTTTCACTTTATAGACTTTTACTTTTTTTTTTAACTTTTTTCACTCTTTTATAATAGCACTTAGCTTAAAGCATAAATACTGTACAGCTGTACAAAAATATTTTCTTTCTATACTTATTCTATAGGCCCATTTAAAAAATTTTTAATATAAAAATTTGTTTTAAACTTTTTTTAAAGAAAACTACGATAAAACATACACCTCAGTTTAGGCCTACACAGGGGCAAGATTATCAAAATCACTGTCTCGCCATCACCATATTTTGTCCCACTGGACAGTCTTTAGGGGCAATAATACATGGAGCTATCTTCTGTGATAATAACATTTTTTTTCCTGGAATACCTTCTGAAGGATCTACTTGAGAATGTTTTAAAGTTACTTTTCTTAAGTAGGAGGAGTACACTCTGAAATAATAATAAGCTAGGCATGGTGGCTCATGCCTGTAATCTCAACACTTTGGGAAGCCAACGCAGGAGGATTGCTTGAGGCCAGGAGTTTAAGACCAGACTAGGCAACATAGCTAGACACTGTCCCCCCCATAAAAAATTTAGCCAGGTGTAGTACCATGTGCCTGTAGTCCTAGATACTCAAGGGCTGAGGCGGGAGGAGTAAGTCCACTTAAGCCCAGGAGTTCAAGGTTGCAATGAGCTATGACCATGTCACTGCCTTCCAGTCTAAAGGACAGAGCGAGATTTTATCTCCAGAAATAAAAAATAAAATAAAATAATGATAAAAGGTGTACTATAGTAAATACATAAACCAGTAACATAGTTGTTTATTATCTTTTTCAAATATTATGGATGTACATAATTGTATATGCTAGACTTTTACACAGCTGGCAGTGCAGTAGTTTTGTTTACCTTAGCATCACCATAAACACGTGAGTAATGTATTGAGTTATGACGTTATGGAAGCTATGGCTGATAGGAATTTTTCAGTTCTATTATAATCTTATGGGACTACCATTGTCTATGTGGTCTGACATTGACTGAAACGTTGATATGTGGTGCATGACTGTATCTATTTAATAGCTATCTATTAAGAAATACTTAGTGGTACATTTGCATCATATGTCATAATTTCATAACACCTATGAAAGCAATAGGTGTTTTGCTCTAGACTTTCATTAACAGCTTATCAATATGAAAACTATCCTTATGTCTTTTAAATAAAACTACATGTGCTACAACTTTTAAGATCAATTGCCTTGATGGAGTGCTCCAGAAGAAAGATGGAGATAATATTCAGTGAACTGAAAGGTGGAAAGTATTTCCTGGTCAAATTTGAGAAGAATATTGAGGCAGTTAAAATGTGGAAGTAGGCTGGGCACTGTGGCTCACGCCTGTAATCCCAGCACTTTGGGAAGCCAAGGTGGGTGGATGACCCAGGGTCAGGGGTTTGAGATCAGGCTGGCCAACATGAAGAAACATTGTCTTTACTGAAAATACACACACACACACACACACACACACACTAGTTGGGCATGGTGGCAGGTGCCTGTAATCTGAGCTACTTGGGAGGTTGAGGCATGACAATTGCTTGAACCCGGCAGGCAGAGGTTGCAGTGAGCTGAGATCTCACTATTGCACTCCAGCCTGGACAACAGAGCGAGAATCTTCTCAAAAAAAAAAAAAAAAAAAAGAAAAGAAAAGAAAAGAAAAACAGGTGGAATTAAAGAGGAAAGGAGAGCTTAAAAAGTTGAAGACACAGACGGAATAAAACAGTGATTACCTGAGGTGGAGGTGGGGAGAAAACGAGGAGATATAGGTCAAAGGATACAAAGTTGTAGGTGTACGGGATGAACAAGTCTAGACATGTATAACATGAGGACTAGAGCTTATAACATTATATCATATTCAGATTTTAGGTGCTCTTGCCACACATGCAAAAATATGGGTAACTATATGAGGTGATGTATATATTAATTAGATTGACTATGGTAACAATTTTACTATCTATATGTATATAAAACAACATGTTGTACACCTTAAATATACACAACAAATTTTTTAAAAAGAGGAAAAGAGATAGCATATACTGTAGATCCAATCTGGGCAATTATTGCAAATTTCAAAATAAACCACAAGCTGAGAAATATTATAAGTTATAAAAATCCAACATTAGGTAGTACAAGGATCTGAGTTTGGGATAATGGGAGATCTGGTGTGGGTGGCAGATTGCAAGCTTGAGATAAATTTGGGAGAACATTCTGAACAAAATGTGCAGGTTTTAACAATTTACTTTTTTTGCCCAGCGTACATTTGTAGGATAACCAGTATACTAGAACTAAAAATAAATAAATAAATGTCATGAAATATCTGCTCTAAAAATGTTAACCTCTTTGAGGTATATAAATTATTTCTTCTACTTTTAAATAAATAGGGCAGTTCTGTTCACTAGAGGCTGGCATCTTAGAGGAGACACAGTCCAGAGGGAACTCCCCTGAATAAGAGGAGAATGCCTTGGATACTTTCTTCCTCAAACTCTCCAGTTACCTACCCACCCATTGGTTGGCTACAATTTCACAGAAGCTAGAGGACAAGGAGCTGGAGATAAAGCAGAGCATAAAAATAAAAATAACAACAACAACAACAACAACAAAATGGCTGTGAGAGCAAGGAACAAATGGCTAGGGAACAGTTATTCTTTGTATTCACTTCTTATTGCTGCTGTAACAAATTATTAATGCCATAAATTTAGTGGCTTACAAGCACACAGCTTTATTATTGTACAGTTTTGGAACTCAGAATGTGAAATGCATCTTCTAGGACTAAAATCGAGGTGTCAGCAGAGCTGAGTTCTTCTGGAGGTGCTAGGGGTAAATCTGTTTCTTGTTGCTTTGGTCTAAATGCATACCTCCCAAATTCATATGTTAAGTCTTAACTCATAAAGTGATTATATTGAAAGGTAGAGCTTTTGGACAGTTTCTTAGTACCATTATAAAAGAGGCCCCAGAGAGCTGCCTTGCACCTTCTGTCATATGAGGAAGACGTAAAAGGTGCCATTTATGAATCAGAGAGCAAGTCCTCATCAGACATTGAATACGCTGGTGCCTTGATCAACTTCTTGGCCTCTAGAACTGTAAGAAGTAAATTTCTGTTGTTTATAGACTACCCAGTTTTTGATATTTTGCTATGGTAGCCCAAATAGACTAAGAAACTTATTTTACGGACTATGAAACTTGCTTTTCCAGCTACTAGAAGCCATGTGCATTACTTGGCATGTGACCCTATCACTCGGACCTCTCATTCCATCTTTGTATCTCTTTGTCTAACCTTAACTCCCTGCCTCACTCCTGTAAGGACCCTTATGATTACATGGTCTCACCTGGATAATTTGGGATACTCTCCACTTCTCAAGATTCTGAACTTAATCACCTCTGCAAAGGCCTTCTTGCCAAATAAGGTAACATATTCACAGATTCAAGGGATTAGGACTCTGCCACATCTTTAGGGGGATGTATTAGTTTGCCTACCACATCCTTTTCCCCAATTTTGTAGTTTATTTTTCCATATTTGCCTGTGATTGAGTCATGTCTTATTGTAAAAAAAAAAAAAAAAAGTAAGATATGAACCAATTAATATGTCTCTGATTTTCTGGTATTTGGAAATTTTTTATCCACAAACATAAGCCACTATTTCTTGTTCAGCAGATTTTAACACAAGATCTAAAGATGAATAAGTGGCCAATATTTATTGAATGACATCTCTAACAAAATTTCAAAGTAAAGGTTTCATGTATACATAAGTTATAATAATGTGCTAATTTTAGAATATTAAAAACAATTAGAGACATCCCAATACATTAATTTATGTAGTGGCCACTAGGAAAAGTTTTAAAAATGGTCTATTCCTTGAATAGGAATTTCATCTATTAAAGAATTGGCTTATGCTAAATATATGATTTTTTCATATATGCTATTTAAATGATGATCAATAATATTATCAGGCCCACTCTTTCTGAAGGATGGTGAGCTTAAATCCTGTTAAAATCTATATGAGAGACTTGAACCTTTCCAGATGTTTTTCTCTATTCCCCTTCCACCATTTATTTTCTCCCACATTCTGCACTCCTGATACAAGATTACCAACATTAAGATATAACTGTATAATTTCAGTGATCACATATGAATGGATCTAAATTTACAAAGGCAAAGGTAATATATCAGGGACTCTAATAGTTCTTCCCATGAATACTTTAAGAGCCGATGTATTCCTACTTCAAGCATAGGTTCTAAACTATTGGGATGCAGGGAAATGGTCTTTGTAGCAAGCAGAAGTCCATTGAATCTAACAGGTGTCATTTAATTCAGGAGATGTCAGAAAAGCAAAAAGGTTAAGAAAAAGACAGGCAATATTGCATCTGAGAAACTAAAGATACATCATTTATAATTCAGTGTCCCAACAAAGGGCAAGAAGGAAGAATAATGCAGCTGCCAATCACCCACATGAAACGGCAGGTAAGCTCAGAGAAGGGCTGGAAGAGAGGTAACTTTACTCAAAAGTGCTTGAATCTGGAAGCAACCAAAATGTCCTTCAAAACCGAACGGATAAGCGAAGAAAATGTGGTTAGCCATACAATGGAATATTATTCAGTAATAAAATGAAATGCAGTATCTAGCCATAAAAAGACATAGAGGACCCTTAAATGCATATTTGAGTAGTTAAAGAAACCTGTCTGAAAAGGCTACATACTGTATGATTCCAACTGTATGGCTGCCTGGAGAAGACAAAACTATAGAGATAGTAAAAAGATCAGTGATTTCCAGAGGTTTGAAGGAGGGCAGGAGGAATGGTTATGTAGAGCACAGGTGATTTTTAGGGCAGTGAAACTATTCTACATGATACTGTGATGGTGGATATGTAACATCATTTGTCAAAACATAAAATGTACAACACAGAGTGAAGACTAGTGTAAACTGTGAACTTTAGTTAACAGTGATGTATTAATACTGGTTATCAATTGTAACAAATGTATTGTAGTAACACTAGATGTTAATAGAGGAAACTGTGAGGAGGAAGAAAAAGGACATATGGGAATTCTCTGAAAAAGAAATTGTATAGATCTACAGTATTGTTTGTTGAAAACAATTTCCTAATCCAGAGTTGGCCACTGGACTGACACAGAGAGGGACAGAGCTGCTTTCCAGGTTGAATTGTGATGTAATACAATCTTACTGCAAAGGATCACAGCGGAGCCTGCTTTCTCGTCTTCATAAGATATTACACTCCTTCAATTTTTTGTTCCTGATTTTGGACACTGTCTTCACAGATTATCTGGAGGAAAATCATTTTTAAGTTCCTCATTTATCTCTTAAAGCAAAGGGCATATTCCTTGAAATTTAGGCACACCCCTTTGACTTCGGCCTCTGCTCTATCCTTGAGAGTATTTTATTAACGTATATGAGATACCTTAAATTTTCCACTGTAACTCAACTCTAAACATATTTACCCCTTTCATGTGCCATCTTCTCTGGTAACAGCTCCCAGATTGCTTAAAATTATTTTATCTTGGAGATATTACTTGTTCTTTTTTAATTTAGATGTGAGCTCTAATCAAGTAGATGAAGTTTCCGATGTTCATCAAGAGTAACCACTTCCTTGTTAGAAAAGATACCTAAGTTAGCTGAGAGTAAGAGAACATTGTCATCAGCAAGCGTAAATATTTATTTGTGTGAGTTTTTGTTCTCTCTAGGTAAAATATCCGATAATGGTAAATATATAAAAAACTTAAATTTTGATTAAGGGTATATATATGACATAAGAAAATCAGACGCTGAATTTTTTGTTCAGCAGTGGTAGATCTGTAAATATCAGTAACATTTTTCTTTTGAATTATTTTTTCTTGATTTTAATAGAAAATTAATTGTATACCTGCTTATATGATTGATAACATATTTTCTTTAATTCTGTACATAAATATTTATAAACTAGTTTAAAATTATAAAATTGTACATATGGCTTAAAAAATGAACAATTTAGAAAGGCATATGATGACAAATAAACATTTCCCTTATAAATCCCCTACTCCCTAGTCACATGTCCTAGAGTATTTTCTATATGATTATTTCTTGTATATCTTTCCAGCATTGTTTATGCATATACAAGCTTATCTATGTACTTGAGTATGTATGTAATGTCTAAAGCTATGAGGAATCATGCTAGATATATGTCTATAACTCATACACATTATTTATAGAATGTATATCTTACTTACATATATTTGACATCTTTGGACAATACCACATGTAAAACTCCATCAATCACGAATATGGGTTTTGGGTATTGATGTGTATATGGATGATGAATATGTTTTTGTGGCTCAGGAATATATATCTGGGGGAAAAATTCAGAATGTCTTTTAATTATTGGAATGTACCTCTAATGACAATCATCTCATATAGTGAACAGCTCACTGTCTGGAGTCACGTTCTTCAAACCTTGAAAACAGAGTAGAAGTTACTGCAGATCACCAAGGTTCGACAATGGATTTCCTGAGTCCATGTGTCTTGCAAAACTTGGCTTCATAAATACTGCAATCGTGGAGTGTTCTGAACATGACACTTACAATACTTCAAAAGTTTCCCTTTGGCTGTTAGCCAAATAATACAATCTTTGTTCGACTGTCAGTGGAAAATATTCAAGTAGATGAATGTACAGTGGAATGAGCTCTTCCTACAGGATTCAAACTCAACAAAATATTGCCATAAAATTTCAATGAGACTACATTTCTCATAAAGCAATACCACTCTAGATATTAAATGAAATTAAATATATTTTATTTTCTGGAAATAGCCTTATGGATAAATTATACACCTCCCCCATTCCAAATATGTTTTATTTTTATGCCAGAAATCCAGAATTAGAAAGCAGCAAATTGTGGTCTTTAAAGTTCTCTGGGGAGGCCTCTGCAATACAAATAACTATTTGTATTTTTTGGCTATATTATTGACAGCTTAATAGTTACCCAATAATGTACTACATTATCCCAAGTAAGAAACCTTTTGCATATCTGTGCAGTTAAGAATGGGAAAGCAGATTTAAAGACTAGTTGACGAGTAGGTCAACGCAAAGCCTGTTAATACTAGTTAAGGTCTATTCAACATACAGGTGAAAGTGTTAACCATTTGCTCCTCAGCCAGTGGCTATTGAAGACCCTGTTATTACCAGAACATGTTTCCTTGCATATCCAGTGTTACTCTATGCAATAAATTGAAAACGCACACACACACACACACACACACACACACACACACATCCCTCAAGTAATTAATAAAGGGAACTTAATGGTGGTCATTTAGAGCAAATGAAAGCATTTGTTTAAAAGGATGAAGCATAAAATGTGGAAGTCATGGGAAGTGGAAGGCTAACATTTAGTTGCAAGTGTATAGTTTAAGGTTGCTTTGAGTTTCAGATATGGGATTTTGATGGTAGGATAATAACAGGGAAGGGAAATATAAACGAATTGTGAGAAGAGGCTAATGTTTGGGTGAGAGGGATTTTTTTCCTTTAATTTGCTTTTATGTGTGAGATTCTGTTCTTAATTGTATCTTTTGACTTTTTTACACAGTGATTACATAGCTTGATGTTTTATTCTTGAAACTCCCTGCAGAAATGGTATGTTATTAACTCCGGGTATCAGAGAAAATTTGAAGAATTGGATGCTGTATTCTATTAACATGTTCAAGAGCAAAATATCAATTTACAGAATTTTCACACTGGCAGGGAATAAACAAATGGGAGCTATATCAGCTAAATCTTTTGATGTGAGGAGTCTATCCTCTTAATTCTGGCTCATCAGAGGTTACTTCAAATGTTGTAAGACACCCCCAAATTTAAATCCATTGACAAAAATTGGGACTTAAGCAAATTACTTTCAAAGCCTCTCTTAACACCATTACGTCGCTTTTTTTGTCTTCTTCAACAAAAGCAATCCAATATTCAGTTTCTCTGTCTTTTTATAAATTAACTTGTTCTGCATACATTGCTTCATCTTTCAGAGATTATAAAAGTACCTTAAATATACTGAGTAGTTAATTTTACATAATCCATGTTGGAATGCTGGTGAAAGTTACATGAGAATGTAGAGAAGAAGCACATCTCCAAAGAGCCCCATTTATTTTCTCATGCTTTTTTCTCTGTTAAAATGTGTGCGTGTGTGTATGTGTGTGTGTGCAAATATAAAAATGAAATCATAATGTATTTGTTCGCCTAAATCTCTCTCTTTTCAACTAATCTATTTTGAACCATTTTAATACACGTAAGTCTTTCAATTTCTTTTTAAGTAACATTCTGTTGTATAAAGTCATTATAATTTAATTAACTAATCTATTAATAGATATTTGGATTATTTTTTACTTTGTCAATGAACAGAAACAAGAAAAACAATAAAACTACTACAATTTTACCACATAAGTCTTTATACATGTGTCTAAACATTTAAATTCCCTACAATTTGAGTTACTATCTCAAGGAAATATAAAATTCTTATTTTGTTACTTAGATTTTCCCTCCAGAAAGTATCTCCCTATTTACATATCTAGGTGTAAAATCGTTTTTCAATGGTATTTTGGAAGAAGTCTTTTTTACAACCGTGTTGGATATTTGAGACCAAGTATAGAAACAGTTTACAAGGGTAAACACAAAGATAAGGAACATATTGTTGGTTCTGCCTTTTCAACTTTTCAGGCCTATTTAGTGTCTGTGCAGAGAGATTTTTCGTGTCAAAAATAGTCTACTCCAGACAAGAAACAATGTTGGATCTATTTTGGAAATTCAGCTTTGAGAGGTTAACTGATGGTCTTACACATTGCCAACTATTAAAAAGTCCGTGAATTTAAAGATGAAACTCAGAAGAGAAAGTCAAGTATAGGACTTTTCAGGAAAGCAAATGTTTAATGTGTGTGTTTTGTTGTTGTTGTTGTTGTTTTTGCTATTGAATGAATTATACTTAGTAAAATATGTAAAGTGAAAGATGGCAGCATTGGAGGGGGTTGTAAATCTAGATACCAGAGTACATTATATATATACACCAAGAGCTGAAATTCAGAATGTCCAAAATATGTAATGTTTTGATGTTTTGCATTGGTAAATAATGGTCTACTGTTTACATTCTGACAGGAGTATATTACCTAGGAATATACTAATACTGAATGTTGTGAATTTTTTTTTTTAACAAAGGAAAAAGGACAATTTTATGATGAGAATTTTATATCCCTTGCTGTAAGGAAGCAAACTAACAAAATCTTGTAACATTGGGTAGTTGAAATATTTGATTTCTTTTCATGGGTAATGACGACTGGAAATTCATTTTAGTACTGGTCTTAAGCTTTGTGTTTAGTTTTATACTATGTCTCTCTATGGTTTTTCATAATTTTATAAATACTTTAGAATGAACTTAGAATCAGAAATGTCATGTTAGTTAAATAATGAAGTTATAGGGGTGTTGTGTTGTTATCCTTAGGAATTCAGAAACGCCTGAACCCTGAATCCTGTCAAATACTTCTCTGTCCATTCTCATGAGGTTCCTAGTGGCTATTTAATTAATTAGTTTGGGAATAGATTATCGAATAACTTTATAATTTCCTAATCCTCTAATGCAGATTACCAGGGAAAAAGATGAGTCAGAGTTTGGTATAGTGGAGGCTTAAGTGGGATCTCCTACTCTGCCCCACTCCTGCTGCCACTGAAATACAACAGGGCACAGCAGACAGAGAGAGATGTTGTGAGTCGTCTACCTAGGAGACAGGCATGTTTTCACCACAGCCAGTTTATACTGAGCAAAAAATTCAAGAGGAAGGGACAAGCAGGCACTCTGGTCATTAAGGCAAAGTGATAAAATGAGATCCACAGAACGCCAAGGCTCTCATCAATTGTGTTAGTCAGGGTTCTCCAGAGGGACAGAACTAATAGGGTATATGTGTATATGAAAGGGAGTTTATTAAGGAGAATGGGCTTATAAGCTCATAGGGTGAAGTCCCATGATAGGCCGTCTGCAAGATGAGGAAGAAAGAAACCTGTAGTAGTTTGAGTCCAAAAGCCTCAAAAATAGGGACACAAATAGTGCAACCTTCAGTCTGTGGCCAAAGGCCTGAGAACCCCTGGCAAACCACTGGTGCATGTCCAAGAGTCCAAAGGCTGAAGAACCTAGAGTCCAATGTCCAAGGGCAAGAGAAACTGACACAAGCACTCAGCATGACAGAAAGATGAAAACCTGAAGACTCTGAAAGCCAGCTTTCCCCACCTTCTTCTGCCTGCTTTGTTCTAGTTGCACTGACAGCCTTTTGGATGGTGCCCACTCACACTGAGGGTAGGTCTTCCTCTCCCACTCCACAGACTCAAATGTTAATCTGTGGCAACACTCTCACAAACACACCCAGAAACAATACTTTACCAGCTATCTCGGTATCCTTCAATCCGATCAAGTTGATAGCTAATATTAGCCATCACATCAATCATCCTGATAAAAGTAATGCTTATATAGTGTACATCACGTACTTTAATATATGCATAGTGTACGCACACAATGTTCTAAGCACTTCACATATATCAACTCATTTAATCCTCATAACAATCCTGCAAAGTAAGTATGGAGAAGAAAGTTGAAGTCCAATGAGGATATCTTCCCCGAAATAATATCATGAACTGGAATTTGGCCTAGAAAATCTGGCTCCAGAGCCAATGTTCTTTACCATTTTGCTATACCTTTTTTCTCCAATGGAGGATGTGATCCTAGGGGACAGACAAAGAAGAAAAATTGGTATAGGTAGACAGGAGTGTATTTAATCTGACATGAGATAATAATTTGAATCTTATCCAAAATTGAGTTCTTAAGCAGTCACTGTACTTGGCTTTCTCTTTACTTCATTTAATCTTCACAGCAATCATTTGAGGTAGATACTTATTGACCCTATTTTGAAAATGGACAATCTAAGCAGAGGGAGACTAAGCAAACTGACCAAGTAAATAATTTTTGAAATTAGAAATTATAATTTATTTTTATTCACTGTGCTAGGCTCTCTGCTAGACTATGATATGAAGAGTATTTTTCCCTAATACTCCCCGATACTTGCTTCTTTCTTAGCTCATTGCAATTACTCAGAGAAACTATGGTCAACCAGAATGTAGTGCTTCTTTATGAGGGGATGGAGCCCAACAGTCTTTAAAGAAAGTCCTGGATTCACCTTGGGGTAACCTTCTGATGTATATCTATATCTATATTTATATCTATACCTGTGTCTCTATTTTTATTCTTGGAATTGCTGAAATGGGTAGTTCCATTGTTCTCTAAAATTTTTGTTTGTTAGGCTGAAAATTTAACTTCTGTATCATTAAATATTTCAACTTTTGAAAAGTTTTGCTATCTATCTTGCTTCACCAGAAGATTTGAGAGCCCAGAAATGAATCGAATTATACCCGTAAAAGGGGTCATTAACAACATGAATCATACCTCACTATTATATTTTCAAAGATAAATCTAAATACAAAAAAGGAATAAAATTCCCTTCCTGATTGGAGAAATTGCATTTCAAAGATGTTAAACTCCAATTTCACTTGAACTCTGAATTGCTGATAATTCTTTCAGAAATAGAGATCTTGATTATATTCTTAATATTAGTAGCTGTAGCCTGAGCCTCTTTTCACTCTATTCTCCCCAAACTTTTCGTATTTTCACTGCTCCCAAATTACCATGCATGAATAAAAAATAAAAAGAGCTCTGCATCAGCTTTACATTCTAATGCCAGATTTATTGTGAACTCTTTCTGGTATCAGAGCTTCTCTTTTCACTGTAAGTAGGTATTCATACTTCACATTTGTAGCAGTCAGCCTTTTAAATGGCATAATTGTCTTGATTCAACACATGACCAAATTCATGCCCTTGTCTCTGTATTTTTTCAACTCCAAAGGGATCCCCAAGTTTTTGTCTTGTGCTGTAGTGACTCTTGCTACTACCTTATAAGGGAGTTTCTCCTTTTCTCCTTGTATCGTTACTGAACTAACTAGATGGCCATTCTTAACAGATTCCTGAATTTAAGATGCTGCTGTTTACATTTCTTAACCTGTGCTTTCAGAGACTCAGAGACTTGGGGGATGATTTTTGTTTTGTTTTGTTTTTGTTTTTTGCTGTTTCGCAAAGTTGTGTGCTTCCTTCAGAGCTTTAATTTTCTAAACCATAAGTTTCATCTGTTCACTGTTTCAGAAACATGAGGAAAGAACTTTCTATTTCTTTACTTTTAAAGCAAAAGTTTTATTTCTCAACGGTTCAATTTTCCCCGATTAACTCCACTTCTCCTACAAGTTCCAGGTAAGCTCTATAATGTCCAATTTACTTTTTAATTGCACACGTTTCCTTTCTGTTTTTGATAGGAAGAATAGAACACTGTTGCTTTAGAATTTAAAAAATTATTCCTTTATTTTTGTTTTAGGTTTAGACATTTATTTCCTGACTATATCCTTCTATATTCTGCCTTTTCGGTTTCTTCATCAAAAGTAACTAGTGGGTCTCCCCCAAAGCTCTTTAAAAGTAATGGCAAAACCCACAATTGCTTTTGCACCAACCTAATAAAACAGGAAAACTTCTCATTATCATCTTACTAATTGTGGCATTTTTTACACAGGAGACAGACTTTTATAATAGGCTTTGAAAATAGTTTCAACTGGCTTCTATCCACTAAAAAAAGTGGATTTGGTCTTCCCTGTAGCTTCTTTTCACCTTCCCTGAGCTTTTACATAGGGCAGAACTACTTTTCCATGATAACTCTAACTTCTTGAAACTGCTAAATGGTTTCAGATGTATTCTTTTCTGATCGTTCTGGTGTTTCCTTTTTCAAATAGGTTCACATTTAAATAAATCATTCCATTTATCAGAAATAAATTCCACAATTGTTCCAATGATTGACTGTGTTTGCAGAGGGCCTCAACCATTTCTTCATCTTGTTTCCCCTTTTGGAAGCCAGTTCAATTTAGTGTGTGTGTGTGAAATCTTTCCGTTCTATTAAATCAGACTGAGCCTTGGACATACTTTCTAAGAAACAATTAGGGTATTTTAACTTTTCTAACCCCATCTTTAAAAACATTTGTATTTGAGTATATCATTATTTCTTTTTCATATTTGTCTAGTTTGGCCTTTAAGCTCCCTGTCATTCTCCTAAGGAAATTTTTGTCTGTCCACAGGTCAATTAGTATACCTGACCTCATTTTTCTTTTTCTTTCCCATTATTCTTATTGAGAACACATAATAAATATTTTTTTTAAAAAGTATCCTATTAAATATTACATGTTTGAGTCAGTATAAAAATAGAGGAAATGTGAAAGGCAGAGATCTTTGGTTTCTCTCTGTTTTATGCCAGACCAGCTGCTATCTAAATTGGCTATCTAAATCTGGATTGATCTAAATAGTACACTTAATTAAACTATTTAGTTTGTACTTAGGAATGCCCATTAGAAGTGTTGATGTTCACTGGCTTATATCCTGACCTCGGATGCTAGGCGAGTTTGATCTCTTTTGATCTTTCTTGGAATTGAGTTCGAATTATTAGAAATAAAGAGTGCCCATATTACCCTCTGTGTTCTCAAACAATTTAATGAGTGCTACTCCACCTCCTGCCATAATTGAAAAGCCGAGGCTTCATTTCCCCTGCAGTAACTTTAAGTGGATTTCATGGCTTTTACTATAGCCCATGAATGTCAAGACCAAGAAAAGGGATTGGTAGCTCTCTATTGCTGCTTCCAAGCCGTTATTTCTCTAACGTCTCCATATTAGTTTGTTAGGACTGCCATTACAAGATTAGGTACCTTAAACAACATAAATCAATTTTCTCACAATTCTGGAGGCTAGAAGTCTGAGATGAGGTGGTGGCAGGGTCATTCTTTGAGGCTTCTTTCCTTGACATTAAAATGCCATCTTTCCTTGTATCTTCATATGGTCTTCCATCTAGTGAGGCCTGTGACCTAAACTCCTCTTCTTGTAAGGACACTAGTCATCTTGGATTAGGGTCCACTCTACTCACCTCATTTAACTTTAATTACTTCTTTAAAGACCCCATCTCTAAACAGTCACATTCTGAGGCACTGAGGATCAGGACTTCATCCCGTGAATTTGGAGGAAACTAATTCAGCCCATAACACCATCTTACTCATTCTTGCACCTTTGATAATCAACCTTCTACTGCCCTTTTGGTTGCTGATAACCTCTGATCTGATTATTCCTCCTTATTTAGAAAAAAAAAATTACCTAATTTATAGGACTTACTCACATCTTGAATAATTCAAAGTTATGCCAATGTCCCATCCCTCCAATAATCTGTTTTATGCAGTTCTTTGATTTCTTCAGTTTTTTTCCTCCAAAAATCATCCTTTGAACTTTATTATCATCCAAAACTTCTGAATGAAAATATGTCACTCTGCCTTCTTCCATCATGTTTGACTACTGTCATTTAACTCTTCCTTAGTGCCATGAGAAAAGATTTATAATCTAATTTCTCTCAATATTTCAGACTTGTTCTTTCTTCATTTTTCTCTTTATCCAAATTAAATTTTGTGACTAGTAATTTCAATTTTACTCTTACTAATATACCAAACATCCTTGTTTCTCATTTTTTTTACTACACCTTTATGATGTTCCAGCCATGGATGAGCCCAATTATACTTTGTTCTTATCCAAGCACGGAAAAAGAAAGTCCAATGGAAACAAGTTCCACTGTAAATGTATGATATATACCTCCACATTGTTTGACAGTCTTACGTTTCTTGACAACCTTAGTATATTTCTCTGGCCAATTTATTTATTTTTAAACTTGTCACTAACTGTAACTTCCTTTCTTTCCTGACCTATCCTTGACCTCACCTTCTATCTCACAGACACAATAGAAGCCCCCATCCTTTTCAGGTTAAACATAGCAATCTATTTAGAACACACTGTATATCTTACTGCCTATGAGATATCTCTTGTACATTTCAAAGGCACCTTGAAATATCTTTCCCCACCATCTCCCAAATGAAATGCTCCCCTTCCAATGTTGCCTGTCTCACTGAGTGGTACTTCTATCCATATAGTAATACAAGCCAGACATCTTGATATTTTCTTTTCTCTCACCCTCTTTATTTTGTACATCCCTTTCCGAAGTTTTGCAGCTTTTATCTTCTAATCGTCTTTATCTCTCTCCATATCCTTGACTTCATTATACTACTGCTAATTACCACTACCTTTACCTCTAAGTACTATCTTATTTACATCCTTAACAACCCCCTTTATCCATTTTTTCACATTATAACAAGAATAACTTTTCAAAACACAAATATAATAATGCCACCACTTTTCCTTCCCTGTTGAAATTTCTTTGAAGTGTGACAGTTATTCTTAGATTTATAATCATTAATATAGTAAATATAAAACTTAGCATGGTTTCCCCAGCAGTTCCTTCTTGTATCATACTTCTTTGCTATTCAGTTACTATCTTGGTATTGTCTTTTAGTCTGCTGTACATACTGAATCCCTCTAATCACATTTATGCATTTTTCCTTCATTCATTGATTCAAATACAGTGTGGAACACTCAAAAGACTCTCAAGACATATTTGACAAATTAGGAACAAAATGAATACATGAATGATGAATGGATCAATATCTGATTGGGGGGAAGAACGTATATATGCAATTAGTAAGATTATTTCAGGTATAGAAATGATAAACATACATGATGAGTGTTCATGTAAATGAATGAGACTTACCTGAAAGGTGAATTTGAATCATCAGGCAGATTCCTCTGTGTCAACTGTGTTATTCTCTTCATCAACCTCAACATTGATTGAATCAAGATTGATTCAATCACTTTGGCATATCTTTTCTATCTCTTTTGATTTATCTCAAATCAAGTTACTTCGTTCCATCCTTATGATCATAGCCTAAATTCAGGTAACTAATGTTTTCCATTTTGTTTCCTGAAAGAATCTTCCAACTGGTTTTCCTGCTAATAGTTTTATATTTTTCTAATACATTTTTCAAAGTTTCCATCAGAGTGATCTTATAAAATACAGAACACATTATTTCTCAGCTTACATAGCCCCATTGCTTTCTGATTGTGTTCAGGATAAAATCTGAAACTTCTAAGCATAGGATATCCATCTCCTCTGGGACATCTCTCCATATTCTCTGAGATGCCTTCCTTGATTCATCATGACTGGTTTACTTCCCCTTCCAGTATGGTCCCATGACACCATATCTTGACCCTTTGTCTCTTACCACTTAATATTAAAATTGTCTGATTTTTCTTTTATCTGTCTTCCTATCTAGTTTGTTGGATCTTTATGTATATTAACTACAGTTATCATGGAAACCTGTCACCATGGAGTGGTTTCATAAACATCAATGAAATAAATGAATGATGAGTTAATACATTTAAGATGTTTGTTAAAACAGTTACTATGGAGCAGTGGAGTTATTTGGTTTTCCTTCAATAATGTGATCAATGAGTTTAATTGCACTTCTCTTTGCATAGGAATTGATATTCTAGTTCTTACTGGTGACATGTCCAGGATTATTGAATTAATATTGATCCTGAATTTATATTATAGGTAATCCCAAACCAATCCTTTATCAAGTGTGAAGCAACAAACCTTGTCCTCTGTGGCCCCAATCAAGTTGAAATTAATTTGCTACAAACGACATAAACTCATCCTTCTTATGGCTGCATAGTATTCCATGGTGTATATGTGCCACAATTTCTTAATCCAGTCTAGCTGGAAACCATCATTCTGAGCAAACTATCGCAAGGACAGAAAACCAAACACCGCATTTTCTCACTCGTAGATGGGAATTGAACAATGAGAACACTTGGACATAGGGTGGGGAGCATCACACACTGGGGCTTGTCATGGGGTAGGGGGAGTGGGAAGGGATAGCATTAGGAGATATACCTAATGTAAATGACTAGTTAATGGGTGCAGCACACCAACATGGTACACGTATACATATGTAACAAACCTTCACGTTGTGCATATGTACCCTGGAACTTAAAGCATAATAATAAAAAAAGAAATTCATTTGCTTTGACTCTAGAACCCTGAGGTTCTGAAAACATGTTTTCACATGGTAGTGGAGGCCATACATGTGAGTCAATAAAAATTGTATACTGAATAAATTAAGTTAAAAATGGATAAATGAACTAAGCAGGCTCTCTCTTAAGTTGCTAGATAAAATATTAAATGACTATTTTAAATTTTGAAAAGATTAGCCTCAAATTCATGATTTTGTTGCCTGTTTTAGATTTTTATATTATTCTTTCGATTTTCTATGTATCTCATTTGCTATCTACCGGGTAGAATAGTCCATCAATATCTCCAATTCCAAACTTTATCTTTTTTGCGATGTTTGAGCTTGAAAAGTAGGAAATGGTCTGTACATGCTAAATCATTTGAAAGTATGGGCAAGAATTGTATAATTCTGTTCAAGGATGAAAATAGAATTAGTAGGCAAATATGTGAGAAATGGGATTTTTATTTGATAAAGAAACTTTTTTTTTTCCTGCTTAGTAAGGTAATGGCAATGTTCTGACCTGGAAGAAATGAATTCCATATATGTATTAAAGTCAGTTTCCTGCTACCAATTCAAAATCAAAATAAAATGTAGGGAAATTTATATTCCAAAATCTGTGGGGAAAATAACATCAAAAGACATCATTTTGAAGTAGATGGTTATTTGGGGCCTTTTCTGCCATACCTATATCTTGGTCTTTATAAATTTGGTGAAGTGACCAGACTGTCCTTTAAAAAACGAGTGTGAGGAGGCTGGGCGTGATGGTTCACGCTTGTAATCCCAGAACTTTGGGAGGCCGAGGTGAGTGGATTACCTGAGGTCAGGAGTTTCAGTCCAGCGTGATCAATATGGTGAAAACTCATCTCTACTAAAACTACAAAAATTAGCCGGGTGCGGTGGCAGTCTTCTGAGGTCCCAGCTACTCTGGAGGCTGTGACAGGAGAATTGCTTGAACCTGGGAGGTGGAGGTTGCAGTGAGCTGAGTTCACACCATTGCACTCCAGCCTGGTAACAGACTTAGACTCCGTCTCAAAAAAAAAAAAAAAAAAAAAAAAGAAAAGAAAAGAAAAGAAAAAATCTAGTGTGAAGAGTTCAAATCTGCAAAGCTTTCCTAACCTTCAACCCTCATTCTTGGATTGCTCTCACAACTTGACTTGATTTCTGACATTTGTTAAGCAAATATCCAATATTTCAATTTATTTTTTATAATTAAATATTACTATGGTATAAAGTCATAAAAAATATGAAAAAAATACAACTTTAAGAGAGCTTCATTTATATTTATGTGTGAGTTGAAATTAATTATATGATAGAATATCCAAATAAAATATCTTTACTTTTCATTTTGAAGTATCACAATGTGAAAGGATAATTACAGGAAAAAATACTACCATTTTTTCAGTTCAAAATCTTCATAAATCAAAGGGATATGAAAGAAAACAGCAATAACTAGCTGTTTATATTTATGGACAAAAATACTAAAACTGTAAGAACAAGCTCTGGCTGAGTGTAGTTAATATGGAGTAATTTTCTCAGGTGACTATTAGAGAAATGACTGATCATCAGTGTGAAAATAATAGCTTTGAAATGGACAAAGAAAAGGCTGATATATAGATAACTATGTATGAAAAGATTAATATTTAACATGTGAGATATATTTATAGCAGTCAGACATCACTTGACAAAAAATACAAAAATACTGATGGCATAAGGAAACAGTAAAATTACTGCCTTATTTTCTGCTAGCCAATTATCTTGGTGCAGAAAAAATGATTTTTGCCTGGTGGTTCTTGAATAGGAAAATATAAACATATTACCCAAGCCAGAACAATAGCGGGATGAGGGAGTGGGATGGGGGATGTTGGAGGCTATAAGAGTGGAGGAATTTGCACCATATGCTCTAATTTGGACTTGGACAGCTTTTTGGATGTCTTTGGTAATAAACAGGATTTCTGCTTTTTGTCTTCTTGATGTGGAGGTTTACATTTGAAGAAAAAATCCTTGTAGTTTAAGGAAACAAATGAAGACATTCTGGTTTGAACATTTATCTTAATGAGAAGAAAGCCCATTTGGATAAAAAAATGGTGAAGAAATACCAAGTTTAGACTCCCCTGATGTGCTCCATGATCACGTCTGTCCTACCCAGCTCTAATTTTCTTTGATTTTAACTCATCTGTATGACCAGACATCTGTGAGTATTTATGCCTTTTTTGGTTATGTGCTGTCCCGTTCTGGCTATCCATCAAATCCAGAACAGACTTCCCAGCAATGTTTTGTACAAAATGTGGAGTAGAATGATAACTGATTAGCATTACGTGATAAATGGACATTCTTCAGCTGAAACTGTAAAGTGCAAAACAGCTGAGACAACATACGAGCAGGAAATACAGTGCACAGTCTGTCTCTTCGTTCATGTTCGCACAGCTTATTTTTTATTGCTACAGTTCAGAACTATATACGGCTCAGGCAGTGTATATTCGATGCAGAAAATATGAAAAATGAGCTAGTGCTCTTTTGTCTGAAATATCCTTGTAGGAAGACATCTTTATAATATATTCCTAAAATGATATGTGTCTTAGTGGCAAACAGAAAAGGTAAGGGGCAAGGTTGCTGACTTCATTTTCTAGTAAGTCTCCTGAGACAGCTCCCCACACCCACAATGCTCTAGGACCAAAATTTCATGTCTTTTAATTTTTCAAGTCACATTAATCCTTTGATGAATTCCTAAAATAGAGAGTTTGAGTTTTCAAACAAAAAGTCAATGAGAAAATGAAGCTGGGTGAGGTTTCCATAACTCCAATCTAAAGGGTCCTTGCTACTTACCACCAGCCAACTGTTTCTCTGCAATAGGGATTGAACCAGTGTTTCCAAATCTCTCTTTCCTTTTTAGAGAAGTTTAAAATCCACTTTTAAAAATCATGTTTTATAATTTAAAAAGTTTAAACATTTATTTTAAAAATCCACTTAAAAAATCATGTTTTCTAATTTAGAAAGTTTAACTGTTTCTTTTTTTAAACACTGTAAAGGCTAAACATCAACTACTGATAGATTTAACTCACGGGCTTTTGAAAACTCTCTTAGACATTTTTACCTATTTTGATATGCACGTTTGTTACATAGGTAAACATGTGCCATAGTGACTTAGATATTTTTTTAAGTTTACATTTTTGTGGCACTAACAAGAGCTGACAGTTAAATATGTAATTAAAATACACTAAACAACTACCAAAGTTTAAGCATAGTATTACATTGCATTATATCTATTGCAAAATGTCTTGATTTATTAAGAAGTGTCAGTGTATAACAGCATTGTATCAAGTAGTAGTCTGTTATAGCAAATTTTCATTAATAGGTACTTTGTTAGTTCACCTGGAAGAATTCTAATAGATCTTTTATCCAAATCACTTGCTGCAGAGACAAAAACAATTGGAATCAAAGATTAGGTGATGAGACCAAAGCATTAAAGCAAACTAGAAACAAGCTGTTACCTGCTTCTCCCAACTTTCCTTTTAGTGCCTTTCACTACATCAAGCTTTTCTAATTATTGTAAAGGGAAGAAGAGTTAGATTATGATTACTGAGTACAAACTGTTAAATCAAGCCTTTCTGTTTGTAATAATGAGACAAGGGTTAGATTACGGATTAGGTTTACGTACTTCGCATCAACTGTGAGAAGGGGGAGTTTTACGCAAATAGATTACAGACAATGCCAAGGAAAGTGTTTACCCTCATGAAAGAACACAGTACTTTTAAGCACTTTAGGTCACTTCAGTGTAATCTGTCCCTAAGCTTGATAGGCTGGTTCTTTGGGATGATACAAATAGATTTTTTGAACTTTATTACTGACCATTTTTGTTAACTTTCTAAGTTTTTGTTTTTCTTAAAAGTAATACAACTGAATTTCTTAAAATAACATCTTAAACATAAGACATTTTAAATTCAAATATGCAGACTAACTTATTTAGCTAATCAAAGCTAGAAATGTTTTAGTATTGTAAATGTTGGTCTGTACAATTAATATTTATTTTATTTCAGAAATTAAAGAAATTATGTTTGTCATTATAGTGGTTTATTTATTAATGTCTAAAAATCTAATAACCCTGTCAGAGATTTAACATTTCTCAAGTTGTAATTCCTTATTTGCCCCTAGGTGTTCATTTCCCTCCTATGGATAAGAGTAAATTAAAATTTAGATAAGTACATCTATTTCATCAGGAAATAATAGTTTTTTTTTCTTCTGTGCATATTTTTATTTGTTTTGTTTTGAGAACAATTTGCAATAGCATTTAAAATCTTTGAAATATTTTGTATTGAAATTCTGAACACTTATTTTAGTCTGACATTTGATCTTCTTGACAAACCATTTTTGAAAATTTCTTAATGTTTTCTTAACATTTTATTTACCCAAGTTATTTTTGTCAGCTAACGACATTTTTATTAAACCCATTTATGCTTCTAAAAATATTCAAGAAAATGTATTATGATGTACAAATTGGGTAAAAAATATGTGAGCAAGGAAAGATGACTGTAATTATGCTTACATTTTCTTCTCCAAAATATCAATTACCTGAATTATCTTTAAGGTATCAGTTACCTTCCCCTTATGCTGTTTCAGGGCTTTCTAGGTAACATATTTTAGATGTCTCATCTTGTGTATGATTTATCTTTTGGCCTAAACCTTTTTAAGTCTACCACATGTTTTATGACCCATTTCCAAAGATTACATGCAAAATAAGTTTTTAATATGGTAATGACTACAAAATAGTAGGTCAAGTAAGTTTCATAGTGAACTTTTACAGTGATATTTAATATAGAAATTGTATTTTATGCCTATATTAATCTTGAGGGTCCATCCCAGCGCTGTTTGCTGCCATCCAATACAATTCATTCCCTGCCTCTTTGTAAATACACTTGGTCACCAATCTTAATTATTACCTTATTCTACCTTATGGTGTGAATCCCAACCTATTTCCAAAATCCTCACCTGCTAATGTCATGAGCACTTTCAATGTCTTGGATTTACTTTATCCTTTAAACCTGGATTTTAGTGCTATTTCTCTTGTCTTCATCTTTGCCTTTCCTCTTTGCCTGTGATTTGTACTAGTTCTTTTGAAACAAAGCCGGTTTCTGTTAAGCAAGAAAGATGGGAAAATGCATCCATGACCAACACACAACAATATTTTGATAGAAATAATACACAAAATTAAACTATAGACTTCTAATGTTGGAATACTTCTTTGCTCCTTAGAATCTCAACAAATATGACTACAGTGGACTGGTGGACTGACTTGCTTTAAATGTCAAAAGTTTATATTGATTTTATGGTGGTGAAATAAATTAACTATTTAATTAAATAGTTTCAGTGCCTTCTTATGAAGAATGTAAGTAAAAATACTTATAGAGGAATGTATGAAATGTTAATAATCTCTCTTCTAATATCTATCTTGAGAGTCTTCTAGACAATATTCCCATGATATTTGGTATGATTTCATTTTAATGCTTAAGTTGTTTTAATTACAATTTCCAAAATCACAGAGTTTTTCCATGGTATTTTGGAATTTTGATTTTATTACAGGGAAAACTATAAATGTTCTTTATATTTACTCTAGTCAAAGTTTATATTTACTCTAGTCCGAGTAAGTTAGTGCTTCAACTAAAGAGTACAGTTAAAAGTATAGTGGTGTAAAAAAAATGTGCGAACTTCAAAGACACAGACAAAAGCAAAGTTTAGATATTCCTTATTTCCATTCTCCCACATATTACCTGGGGAAGATGGGCTGAGGGGAGTTGCCTAAACATTGCTGTTGTGTTGCCTCATTCTTTCCTCATTAGTTTTCATTATTTCATAATCATCATTATTGGTTAATACATTGCACGTTATTTCCAACCCGGTTTGTCCTCGTATAAGAAGTCAATGCATAAACAACAAAGACACTTTTCATCATGAACATGTAGAGTTCTACAGTAACATGCAAGGACTAGTGTGTACTTAAGGTGGATAAAAGAGTAACTGGGTGCGTATTTATGTCTGTATGTGACTGTGAAGTTATGCCAACATCTTCTTGTAAACTGAAGCCTTCCAGATCAGGTACGCTTAGTGCATTAGAATGGCTTAAAACCTGCCTTACTTGTGAGAAAATATAAAAACTTAAAGATATTTCTGAGGTTCTGGAAGGTTATAGCCTGCCCTTTCCCAACCCAATTACTGACTGTCCCCTTTTATCCACTGATCAATGCTTGCAATTCTGCTGTCGGAATTTAATTTTTAGTTTATAGATTTTGGGCCTCTTAATGATGAATTATTATTAGAGATTAATATCTTAAGTGGTCAGTCATTCATGTGAAAGAAAAAAATGGAGAACTTTATTTAGTGGAAGGATTGTGAAATGATCTGGGAGTCTTAGCAGTCTTAGAAAAATAAAGATGTTAAACATAGCTTTATATGCTTGCAGGAACATCAAGGAAAAAGAGAATATGCACTAAGCTGTAAATGTTGGCATCGTGGAGTTGAAATGTGACTGGCATGATGAAGGGGAAGAATGGACTAGTATTTTTTTTATTTATACATTTTTGTATTGTTTTACTTGTTATAATAAATGTGTCTTAGTTTGTAATAAGAATATAGTCAAGAATGGTGAGGGAAAGGAGGGCTATTAAGTAAGAAGGGATCCTTTATGGGGAAGGAGATTCTTATAGTTTCCATAATTTTACTCAGAGCTACTCTGTGAATGCCATAGGATGGCTATCAAATAAACTTAATATGGTCCATTAATGAAGATTTTGTGGATGTAGTATGTAGGTTGGAAGATTCAGCTGTGGTGATTCCCAAAACAGATGGTATTAAAAATCATTCTGAAGAACCACTAGTTTAATTAACCTGCTATTGTGGTTACATATTATCATCTGGCACTGGGTGGGGGGGCGGCTAACTTCATTCCTGTGTAAATAAACACAATAAAACGAATAATAGGACACTGACCTTTAAACAACGTTATAACAACTTTAGTAAAAAAATTGTGTTTGCTTCTTGAGAAGGGTGGCAAAATGTTTACATAAATGACAATGACGTATATATTAATATCACCCTTTCTGGAAGGCAGAATTGTGTGTCATACAAATACTAGAGCCAAGGCTCTAGTCATTCTCCATTCTGTCCTCTTTCCAGCCCCTGGCAACTGCTAATCTTGAGTCTGTCTTGATGGATTTGCCCATGGCATTTCATGTAAGTGGAATCATATAATACATGGTCTTTGTGTCTGGCGTATTTCATTTAGCATAGTATCTTCAAAGTCCATCCACGTTACACCAAGTATCAGAACGTCATTTCTCCCTTTTTCGGCATTCTTAGAATTGTCTTTTATATATGTGTTTTAGACAATTCGCTATGTGCATTACAGTATGTTGACCACATCTCTTCACTGCAGTAACACTGTTCTCAACATAGTTTTCAAGTAGCAGTGTTAAAATTATCGTTTTATACATGTGTCCTTAAAGACTTCATTATGTGCTTTACAGAGTGGTTACCACATTCATCCACTGAAATGACACTGAAAACTTAATTCCTTCTGGGGGCTGAATAATATTCCATTGTATGGATATACCACATTTCATTTATTTGTTCATCGACTGATGAAACTGTGGTTTATTTTCACTTTTTGACTATTATGAATAATGCAGCTGTGAACATTCATGTCCAAGTGGTTGTGTGTGCATATACTTTCAGTTCTCTTGGGTATGTACCCAGGAGATAAATTGCTGAGTCGTATGGCAACTCTGTGTTTATCTTTTGGAGAAGCTGGTAAAGTATTTTCCAAAGCACCTATAGCATTGTGTATTCTCATCAGCTATGTGTGAGGATTCCAACTTACTTGCATCCTTGCCAACACTTGTCATTAAATGTAGTTTTCATTATAGTCATCTTAGTGGATATTAAGTGCTGCTATCTATTAGTCTGGTTCAAAAGTAATTGCGGTTTTGCCAATAAAAGCAATGGCAAAAACACAATTACTTCTGCACCAGCCTAATATTGAGGTTTAGATTTGAATTTACCTGGTGACTAATGATATTGATTGTCTTTTATATGTTTCTTGGTCATTCATACACCTCGTTTGGTGAAATGTCTAATTCAATGTCAATTTTACAATTGTATTGTCTTTTTATTACGGAATTACTGAATTGTAGTAGTTCTTTACATGGTAGACACAAGTCCCTTATCAGATATATGATTGGAAACATAGTCTCCCATTCACTGGGTTGTCAGTTCAATTTCTTTTTTTACCTATTGCAATCTATTTTGATAATAAACATATAGAAATCTGTCCATTGCATAATGTACTTATGAATAGGTATAAATGTTGGAAGAAAATGTTAAAAATAATGGATGATCAGTAACTATACATTGATTTGTGGGTTTATAACATCCCACCCCCATGATTAAAGAAATCTGAGGCCGGGCGCGGTGGCTCAAGCCTGTAATCCCAGCACTTTGGGAGGCCGAGACGGGCGGATCACGAGGTCAGGAGATCGAGACCATCCTGGCTAACACAGTGAAACCCCGTCTCTACTAAAAAAATACAAAAAACTAGCCGGGCGCGGTGGCGGGCGCCTGTAGTCCCAGCTACTCGGGAGGCTGAGGCAGGAGAATGGCGTAAACCCGGGAGGCGGAGCTTGCAGTGAGCTGAGATCTAGCCACTGCACTCCAGTCCGGGCGACAGAGCGACACTCCGCCTCAAAAAAAAAAAAAAAAAAAAAGAAATCTGAGAGATGTGTCTTTGTGAGAAGACTGAATATAAAAAGGAAGCACCAAAGTTTTTAACTTTTGTGTAGTTCTGTTTACCTATTTTTTCTTTTGTTGCTTGTGCTTTGGTGTCATATCTAGAAACAATGACCTAATTAAAGATCACAAAGCTTTATACCTATTTTTAACCAAATAGTTTTGTGACTTTAGCTCTTATATTTAGTTCCAGATTCATTTTGAGTTATTTTTGTATAAGTTATGAGGAAGAGACTCAATTCTTTTGAAGATGGATGTCTAGTTGTCATAGCACCATTTGTTGCCAAGACTGGTCTTTCCCCTTTTAATTATTTTGGAATCCTTGTTAAAGTAGGAGGTCCAAAAATTTAAGTATTTGCTTCTGGATGCTCAATCTACTCATTGTTTTACATGTGTATCCTTATGCCAGTATCACACTGTCTTGATCTGAAGGCTTTGCAGTATGTTTTAAAAATGGGAAGTAGGAGTCCTCTAAATTTATTCTTTTTCAAGATTGTTTTGGATATACTGAGTCCTTTGAACTATTGTTTACAGTTTTGGATTAGTTTGTCAATGTCTACAAACATTCATTTGGTATATTTATTGGAATTTAATTGACTCGGCCAATCGATTTTGGGAGTATTGCTGACTGTAATAGTGTCCCGGGTCTGCTGTGCAAATTACCATAATCTGAGTGTCCTAAACAACAGAAATTTGTTTTCTCATAGTTTTGGAGTCTAGAACTGTGAGATCAAGATGTTGGCAAGATATTTTTTTTTTCTGTTTTTTTTTTTTTTTTTTTTCTGACGACTGTGGGGAGAATCTGTTCTATGCATCTCTCTTAGTCTCTGGTGTTTGCTGGCAATCTTTGGTGCTCCTTGAGGTGGCATTCTCCCTATGACGTCATATAGTCTTCCCCATGTATGCGTCTCTTTCTCTTCACACCAAGTTCTTTCTTTCTTTCTTTATTTGTTTAACTTTTATTTTAAGTTCAGGGGTACATGTACAGGTTTGTTATACATATAAACTTGTGTCATGGGGGTTGTTGTACAGATTATTTAATCACCCAGATATTGCCTAGTACACACTGGTTATTTTTCTTGATCCTTTCCCTCTGCCCACCCTCCTCATGCTCACAGTCCACTCTTCCCTCTGACAGGCCCCAGAGTCTGTTGTTCTCCTCTATGTGTCCGTGTGTTCTCATTATTTAGCTCCCACTTACAGGAGCATGTGGCATTTGGTTTTTTGTTCCTATGTTATTTTGCTGAGGATAATAGCCTCCAGCTCTATCTATGTCTTTGTAAAGGACATGGTCTTATTCTTTTTATGGCTGCATAGTATTCCATGGTATATATGTACCACATTTTCTTTATCCAGTCTATCACTAAGGGGCATTTAGGGTGACTCTAAGTCCTTGCTATTGTGAATAGCGCTGCAATGGACATACACATGCATTTGTCTTAATAATAGAAAAATTTATATTCCTTTGGGTATATATGCAGTAATGGGATTGCTGGGTCAAATAGCATTTCTATTTTTAGGTTTTTGAGGAATTACTACAACTGTCTTCCACAATACCTGAACTAATTTACACTCCCACCAACCGAGTATAAGCATTCTTTTCTCTACCACTTCGCCAGCATCCGTTATTTTTTGACTTTTAATAATAGCCCTTCTGTCTGGTGTGAGAGAGTATCTCATTGTGGTTTTGATTTGCATTTCTCTAAAGCTCAGTGATGCTGAGCTTTTTTACACAGGCTTGTTGGGAGCATGAATGTCTTCTTTTGAGAAATACCTGTTTATGTCCTTTTTCCACTTTTTAATGGGGTTGTTTGTTTTTTTCTGGTAAATTTGAGTTTCTTATAGATGTTGGATTGTAGACCTTTGTTGGATCCATAGTTTGTAAAAATTTTCTCCCATTCTGTAGGTAGTCTGCTCACTCTGTTGATAGTTTCCTTTGTTCTTTAGTTTAGCAATTTACAGATTCAATAATTCTTCACAGAGCTAGAAAAAAAAAAAAAACTATTTTAAAATTTATATGGAACCAAAAAAGAGCCTGAATAGCCAAGGCAAACCCAAGCAAAAAGAATAAAGCTGGAGGCATCACGCTACACAACTTCAAACTATACTGTAGGGCCACAGCAACAAAAACAACATGGTACTTCTGCAAAAAGACACATAGACCAATGGAACAGATCAGAGAACCCAGAAATAAGATCACACACTTAAAACCACCTGATCTTCAACAAACCTGACCAAAAAAAAAGTAATGAGGAAAAGATTTCCTATTTAATAAATGGTGCTGGGATAACTGGCTAACCATATGCAGAAGACTGAAACTGGACCCCTTCCTTACACATTATATAGAAATTAACTCAAGATAGATTAAAGACTTAAATGCAAAACCCAAAACTATAAAAACGCTGGAGGACAACCTAGGCAATACCATTCAGGACATAGGCATGGGTAAAGATTTCACCATGATGCCAAAAGCAATAGCAACAAAATAAAAACTGACAAATGGGATCTAATTAAACCAAGTTCCTTTTAAAAGGACACCAGGGATGGGCTCAGTGGCTCGCACCTGTAATCCCAGCACTTTGAGAGGGCGTAGTGGGTGGATCACCTGAGGTCAGGAGTTCCAGACCAGCCTGGACAACATGGTGAAACCTCAACTTCATTAAAAATAGAAAAAAAGTATCCAGGCATGGTGGTGTTGCACCTGTGGTCCCAGCTACTTGGGAGGCTGAGGCAGGAGAATTGCTTGAACCCAGGAGGCAGAGGTTACAGTGACTTGAGATCACGCCACTGCACTACAGCCTGGGCAACAGAGTGAGACTCCTTCTCAGTAATTTCATAAATAAATACAAATAAAAGGACACCAGAATATTGGATTAGGGGCTCACCCTGCTCCAATATGATTTCATATTAACTTGACTATTTACATCCTCAGCGATCTTACTTCCATAAAAGACCACATTCAGAGGGACTAGGGATTAGGACTTCAACATAAGTATTTGAGAGGTATCCCATAACACCAGTTTAACAATATTTAATCTTCTGATTTTGTACACAGAATATTTTCTATTTATTTAGGTCTTCTATAATTTATTTTAATGGTGCTTTTTAGTTTTCATACATATACCTATGAACTTTCTCTTTTGGTTTTCATATATAAATGAATGTTTTCATATATATATATAGTTTTTATATGTATGAAACATTAATTTCTTTTAATGATGTCTAAAAAGTAATTTCTTTTAATGATGTTTTTAAATTGTCATATATATCTTTAATTTCTTTCAATGAAACTTAATTGCATTCATGATATTAATGATATGTATATGACAATTACAAAACATCCTTAAAAGAAATTAAAGATATATATATATCTTATATTCTTTTTTGTTAAATTTATTTACAATTTTTATTTCTATTTGTTGCTATTGTAAACAGAATCTTAATTTCATTTTCATATCATTTATTACTAGTAGATAGAAATAAAATTGACATTTTTATATCGATCTAGTATCCATCCATGTTGTAAAACTCAATTGTTAGTTCTAAGAGTTTTCGTGTAAGTTCTTTAGGATTTTCTCCATACAAGATCAGGCCAACTGTGAATAGAAATGCTAGTTTTTCCTTTCCAATATGGATACTCTTTATTTCTTTCATTTGCCTAATTGCCCAGACTAGAACCTTCAGTACAACGTTGAATAGAAGTGGCGAGAACAAATATCCTTGTCTTGTTCCTAACTACAGGGTGAAAGTGTTCAATGTTTCTCCATAAAGTATGATGTTATTGTGAGTTTTTACTAAATGCTCTTTAATCAGTCAGGTTCAGAAATTTCCCCTTTATTTTTAGTTTGTTTAGTGTTTTTATTGTGAAAGTGTGATTTTGTAAAATGATTTTCTTCTGCATCTTTTGAGAAAATTGTGTGTGGTTTCTGTTTTTTTAAAAAATTTAGCCATAGAGTGTATTACTTTTCATAAAGATATTCTCTAATTATTCTGGATCATTTTAAAACACTAGAAGTCCTTCTGATTCAGTAAGGAATGTAGTCTTTGCTTATAAAGAACCAGCCTAGCTCAATCGTGTTAATATAAGATTCTCATTATCTTATACCCTTCTTACTTGCTTGTATACTGAGCTCAAAAGTAAGACTGGAATGCTTGAGTCGAACCATAAAGCATGGTGTGCCCTGAAAAGAAATGAAAAGAAAGAAGATAAATATGCTGGTTTACTTTTTGAGGGAGTGGTGAGAGGAATTGGTGGCAGCGATTTGTTTCCTCTAGGATCAGGCATATCCTAGTGCATGTTCCCAGTGCAGTTGTGAGAAATGGTTCTGCCTATCTTAATGAAGATCTGCTCTAGGGACTAAAGATGTCCCATGGATAAATGAATAATTAAATGCTGCAGATGAATATCTTTGAAGGTGTACTCCTTCAATGTGGGACAATGGAGAAATCATCCTGATGCTACTATTTCAGAAAAGGGATTAAAACAAGAATCTTGTCAGTTCAAAATAGAAGGTAAAAAAGAATTGCCAACAATAGCAGTAGTGCACAGCTAGGTGAAGAAAAATGGAAGGCTTAAGTCCATGTTACGTTCTTCAGTGGGGGTTTGCCAGCAGGGCCTCTTTTAAGTAATGCATTTGGAAGTTATTGGTGGATAAAGTCCTGATGGAACAAGGACAAAAGATGGTAAAATGGCTGTCATCTACATATTTACCTTCATATTTTCATAGCTTCCATGGTTCATTTTATTTTTCCAGTTACTATTTTTACAAAAATAAAGAATAAAAATCTTTCTTCCACTCCTTTCTGCTTATAAAAATGCTCTTAAGCCAAGAACGGCATCATTGTTTAATCAGGTTCACACTTGCCAATTTACTTATTTAATCTGTTTATCACATTTAATCTGTGTATCACATTGAACACAGTTGATCCCTCTCTTGAAATTCATGACTTCCCTGACTTCCAAGCCTATATCATTTCTTCTTCTCTGCCCGCATTATTGGCCACTACATGTCAGATTTTCTTTCTTCTTCCATGTCCCGTAATAATAGATTCCTCTAGGTTTCTATCCTGCATTCTCTTCTTTTCAACTGTAAGTTCTTCCAGCCAATATAAAGCTGATGACTCCAAAATTGTAGTTTTTAGAGTAATAGTCTTTTCTGAACTCCACATTAATATTTCCAATAGCCTTTTTGGTAGCTGCTCCTCAGTGATAAATGGTGCCTTAAAACTGAAATGGAATATATTTCTACATAATTTCTGGTATTTATTATTTTGTGTAATGGCACTACTCTCCAACAAATCACCCAGACCACAGTCTTAGAAGCCCTTCTAGCCTAATGTCTGCTACTCATTTCCAACATCTAAGTAGTCACCAATCCATGTTAAGTCTATCTTACTATCTCTCAAACCTATTCTCTTTTTTCCTTCACTGTTAGGGTTAAAGGTCAGTTTCCTGGTAAACACTGTCTAGGGTACAGGGAATACAGTGAGGAGAAGGAGCAAAGCAGGAAAGGAGAGAGAACCAATGCTTGGATACAATATCTAGCTGTCTCCTGCTAAATAAGACTGCTGGATGCTAAATTCCCTACCCCAAGAGGTCCTATAACATACATTCAAGGACTGGTAAGGAAAGATTTTAAGAAAATAGTGGAAGAATTTGTGAATGTGTTCTCATCTCCTATTACTCAAATATTTGTTACAGGGCTTCTATAGCCTCATGGTTTTTGGTCACACATATGTGGGTACCAAGTGGGACCACAGAGAAGTGTGAGGAGCTGCTATTAGGTTAAATATGTCTGGCCCATGTAGAAACAACTAAGCCTGAGAGGATTTGGAGTGTTTTATAAGAGGTGTCTAATACACTTCTAACTCTTCTCCCTTTACTTCATTTAGTCTCTTTTCGGCAATGCCTAATGCCTAAACTTTTCAATTGCAAATCCTAGCAATCCAGTCTAAAGTCCTTCAGCGACTCTATGAAGCTCGTTGATAAATTTGGAAATTCTTCATATTGAATACAAGGGATTCATGATCCAATTCTTGCTTATCTTTCCAGCATTTGCAGTACTTCTGCACATTTCCCCAAGGGGACAACCTTGAAAAATAGGTTTTTTTTAGTGGTTATTTCTTAACTCGTTGTTTCTTCTGCTTATAATACTCTCCTATTCATCATTTAAAGTGGCTCAAATGTAATTTTTTATGTTATATCTTCTCTGAGATCTTGTGACATAACTAGAAGTGTTTTTCCTGAACTTTCATAACCACCAGTTCATACTTTTATACAGCACACAGCAAAATGACTTTAATAATTAGTTTAGGGGTAGAGAACAGGGTAAAGATTGCTCTCTATTCATCTTACTATTATCTAGGACTAGGAACAAATCCAAAATGAATCAAAATTGTACTTAATGTGGTAGGTTATATGAACGAATGAATCTTAGAATAACCGAGGCCAAAAATTATTTTATCTTGGTTTCAATCTTCAATAATCACCTTTTGTCTGATATTTCATATGCACATGTGTATTTTTTATTGTGTCAGTTACTTGTTTTCGTTTTCCAGTTATCCACTTGTATTTCAAGGTTTTAATTCTTCAGTCAGATTATAAGGTCTTTAAGAAAAGGATACTATTTCTTAGCTCTCTGTGCTTTCCATGACATTTTGCACAGAAAACAAGCTCGGTAGTCATTCTTGAATTGATTCGACAAATGACGTATTAAAATTTATGTTTAATTTCCATTCAAAGTTCTACTTAAGTTGTTTTCTTTAAAAATATATACTTCACTGGTTTGAGGACAACTTAAAGGATAATTATTTTTTCAGTTTTTTTCCCCTAGTTTGTTTTATTCTATTTGTGGGTTGGTGAAATTGGCTCTGAAATCCTATCGGTGACTTTTGTTGCAGTCTATGAAATTTTTAGACATCAAACAGTTTTAACCACTGCATTAAGAGAACTGTTAAAGTGTTTCTGTGACCCTGAGATAATACAGAACATTTAGGGATCAATGTAATAATTGATAAGAATGATTATCACAGAATTGTGGGACTGGGCTAAATAATGTGTCTAATCTGTCTTTTTTGTTTCTGTTTTGTTTTTTTTTTTTGTTTTTTTTTTTGAGACGGAGTCTGACTCTGTCACCCAGGCTGGAGTACAGTGGCAGGATCTCTGCTCGCTGCAAGCTCCACCTTCAGGGTTCACGCCATTCTCCAGCCTCAGCCTCCGGAATAGCTGGAACTACAGGCGCCGCCACCACACCTGGCTAATTTTTTGTGTTTTTAGTAGATACGGGGTTTCACTGTGTTAGTCAGGATGGTCTCAATCTCCTGACATCGTGATCCACCCGCCTCAGCCTCCCAAAGTGCTGGGATTACAGGCATGCGCCACTGTGCCAGGCCCAATATTTTTGATATAATGGAGAGAATATTATATTCTCTGTTTGAGCTCCCTTATCTAAAATTTTCATTCTCCCCTCTTTAATACATGTAAGAACATCTATTGTGTATGTCTAGAAAATCTATCATATATATGTAATATATTATAGAGATGCAATAGAGATCCAATTTTAAAGATTGGATAGTTTAATTTATACTATGAGAGGGCCACTGAATATTAAAACTTTTTTTTTTTTTTTACTATATGTCGTAGTAAGTGCCTTTACTACTTAGTTTTGAAGTTAGAAAAAAGTAATAACCTTATCATAAACCTTTATATTAATTAATAAAATGATTGTTAGTAGTGTTTATAAAATCACATGGAAGAAATGGAGGGAATAATTTTAAAAAGACAATTTTGGCTTGTCTTTCTTGCTTCTGTGGTATCTAAAGTATTGCAAATAAATAAGAACCTTAGTCTTCTGTTTTATCTGTTTACTTGTCTCTCTCTCTCTCTTTTTCTCTCTCTCTCTTTTTCCACTTGTCTTCTCTGAAGATAAGATTGATTTAATTTGGGCAGTTGGAGGAGAGTAGGATGAAAAACTATCAGAAAAAAAAAAAACTGCTGTCTTTAAACCCTAAATTTATTCTAATTTCATGTTTATTTCTTTTGCTGATTATTTCATTACTATCTTGTTATTAATCCATTATTTTTTTTTTTTTTTTTTTTTGAGACGGAGTCTCGCTCTGTCGCCCGGACTGGAGTGCAGTGGCCGGATCTCAGCTCACTGCAAGCTCCGCCTCCCGGGTTCCCGCCATTCTCCTGCCTCAGCCTCCCGAGTAGCTGGGACTACAGGCGCCGCCACCTCGCCCGGCTAGTTTTTTGTATTTTATTTTTAGTAGAGACGGGGTTTCACAGTGTTAGCCAGGATGGTCTCGATCTCCTGACCTCGTGATCCGCCCGTCTCGGCCTCCCAAAGTGCTGGGAAATCCATTATTAATTTTTGAAAACTTCTGATATGCAGGAGAAATATCTTTCATTTATATTCTTTAGAAGTCTTACTGCTTACAGAAAGCAACTTTGGTCTGGGAGTCTGGAAGTCTATGTCAATATTTTAATCAAGGAATAAGTAGCAGCCACTTGAACTGCAAAAAGGCTAATACAAAGCATTTTACAACAAATGGTTTCTGGCTCATACTGAAAGGGTATGCAAACTTATTTCAGCCTCCACATTTACTAAACATAATTGTGGGTGGGAGAGCAGAAATTTCTCTAGTCATATACAAAACACCAGCTAACTGACTTGTGTGTATAAAAGGCATCACTGATAAAGAGAAGTCTTTATTACAAATTTAAATATATGTATTATTATATTGTGACATCCATACTAAAATAGTTAAATAATCATAATTTTATATGATTTAATACAAATAAAATATATAAATATTGTATTGTGGGTAAATCTTATCCATCTGCTGAAATCTGCTGAAAAACCAAAACTACTTATTTAGGAAGTCTTTGAATTTAGTTCAACTGTTCAATTAGATTTATTTCAAATTGGTAAGTAATTTACTTTTGAAGTCTTATGTAAAACTTAAAGTAAAAAATGTTGAATTTAAAAATATTTTGTAAGAACTCCATTTTCTTATGTTCTTTATCAGATAATCTACATTGCCTGTTATATAGTTAATCCCTCTCATCTGAAACCTGTTTAGGAATAATCCCAAATAAAGGCACAAAAGATAATAAATGAAGATGTAATAAAATAATTAGGCCTAACTATGAACAAGTAGAAGAATCCATACTTTGTCTGACATTAACTGCTAATTGGATCATAACCTTGACCAAGATGTGGCAGAAAGATAGAAATCATCCTAATTCTGATGCATTGATGCATGGGATACAGATTTGTATTTACAAAAAACATTTCCTGTGAATCTTGATCACCTCTAGTTTTAGTGACTAAATAGTCTTTATTTGAAAATCAATTAACCATTTATAAGCCCATAGATCTTTCCTCAGTCACAAACATAAATGTGACTCTAGAGCCACACATTGGTATTGTCATTGCACTGTAACCTTGCCTAATTAGAGAAAATGTGATTATAGCTGTAGGGGAGATGTCAGCTTGATTCTCTTTCTGCCTACACTATATTCTTATGCTAATTTTTATCATATTAATTTCAATGTTTTCCATTACAAAAATATATGGCAATGAACATCCTTGTAAAAACACTTGTCAACATCTCCAATAACCATTGTTGGCTAAAGAAATTTAAATATATGCTTTTATCTCTGCTTTCTCCATTAACCAGCTCTTTTATCCAGCCATCATATTGTCCAATGCTCTAAAACACAAAATCCACAGTCAGCATTTCTTCAGTTTTCTTCTAAAAATGTGTCTACCTCAGTATCCCAACTCAGTAAACAGTAACAGCATCTACCACATTACTTAAAACATATGTATTTTTCCTTTTACCTCATGTATTATTGAATCCCTTACGTCAGATATATGTTCCATATTTATCCACTTATTTCTACTTCTACAACTACTACTTTAGCTTGAATCACACTGATCTCTCACTGAGAGAACTCCAATATCACCTTTACTACTTACTCTAATTTCATACTTGTCATCCCCATTCTTCCTGCCATAGCATTCAAAGTAATACTTTGAAATTGAAAGTAGATGGTGCCATTTTCCTGTTGAAACTCTCCAAATGACTTATCATTAGACTTAGTAAAGTTCAAATTCCTTATGGTGGCCTTTGAGGCTCTACATGAACTGGCTGAATAACTCTCTGATTTTCTCTTTTACCTCTCTTGCCCTTTGTTGAATTTGACCATATTGAACTTCTCCCTATTTTTCCACTATATAACAAATTTTATTGGATTTGACTCAAATATCAGCTCCTCAGAGACCATCCCTGACTATAGTATTTAAAATAACTTCCTTCTGCACCTATTATTTGAATTGGTTTTCTTAAAGCATTAAGAGCATATTCACTGTATCATCTTAGGCAGAAAAAAATACATAAACATATTCATTATCAGATAATTGTCATTACTCTCTTATATGTATGGCAATTATTAAACTACTTTCATATTCAGCTCATGATGTTGGGACTGAGACACTACAAACCATGTTTTCTCCTTTGTGAGCTGGGTCCTGTTAGATTCTGCAGGAGTAGAGGGTGACACAGAGACTGGAGAGTTGGAGGTTAAAGAGGGGATTTTCTGTTCCTATCAGTGTCTCCTACGCAAAGCTTCCTCACTCGCAGCAGTACACTACATTAGAAGCAGCAGATTCCAGGTTACAATTTTTTTTCCCAGTATTCCTAGAACTAGCCCCGTTAGAGACAGATTCTTTGGAGTTCTGACAGCAATATCCAAGCAATACCTTCTTTTCAGAGATCTGAGTCCCATTTCCACCAGGCCACTTCTCCAACATTCTAAACTTGGATAATTCCAACCTTGTCCTTTTGCTCTCGTCCCCCATACTGGGTTAGCATCTGCTTCCTGCAGTTACTTGTTCACAATACCTCTGCATTTTCCATTTTCTAATAACTGGCTAACAATTATTCCTAGCAATTTTTCTCTGTTAACGTTACTTGTGTGGTTTCTATCTCCTAACTGGATTTTGATTAATAAAGTAGGACTGAATTATTAGCTAATTAAAATATCTAAAGAAAAGACTGTATTTCACCTTCTAAAAGAGACCTTAGAATTAAGGAAGGAGAATGTTTAATGGCCTCTTGATGTTGTTCCTAACCGCACAAATTTTGACTGTTTCGTAAAAATATCTCTAGATAGTGATCTCATGCTTGCCACATACTCATGTAGTCTTGAGTTGTGTCATCAGGTTCTTGTTTGCAGAAGAGGCAAAGTAATGAGCGGTGTATATTATAAAGAAAACTCAGTGTAGAAAGAAACTTGATGAAGATATTATAGGATTAGTCAAGGGATCAGTAGTGGAGACTGCTGCTGTACTTATAAAAATATGTTTAATTTCTGTTTCACTGTTTCTTCCGAATCTAAAACACGAAAATAGTTATCCTTGCCCTACTTACATAATGTGCTTATTGACAGAATTAGGGAGTCATCTAACTAAAAATTATTTTGAGAAATATGAATTGTTACAACAGTAAAATTATTTAGTTATATATGAATTGTTTTTAAGAAAGAATTTAAATTGTATCAGAAAGGATCCAGGTACGTTCCTTATCACATCCAACGCAAGAATTACATATACAGTCTTATTTAGTATCTTTTGCTATTTATATGAATATAGACAATATTTTGAACTGTTAATGTAGCATGATTCCCTATTTGAAATGATTTTCTCTGGGAGTCAGGGGCTTTGCCTCACTTTCGTATTTAACCACCCTTGAACAATACTTCCGACATCATAGAAAAGGACTTGTTTTGTCATGGCCAAGATGTTACTGACATCAGAAATGGAGTGAGAGCTCACGAGTTTGCATAGCAGTTTTGAGATGAAGGAAACTGTGTGTAAATATTTAGATCCAAAGTTAGAAGAGAAAAACAATGAACTTGAAGTGCTTTCTTAGTTGTCTGGCACAGAAACAGCTAGTTTGTAAAACATTAAAATGTTAATTTCTAATATTCTTAACCTTTGTTCTTATTTGAATAAATGGTGTCATGACAGCATGGTTGTTTCTACTCTCCTCTCTAGGCTGGAGGTGGGTTAACAATTCCGTGACATTTAAGGTCCTGAAGCAAAAATGCCTATTGTCCAATCAAGGCACCATCAACTTGGTTCTCTGAATTTCAAAAAGAAGCCTCTTTTTTTCCTCTTAGAAAGTAAATCAAGGACTATAAACTGTCTAACGCTTGTGTGACGTCCTGAGAATTTGGGATGACTAAGCATTTAGAGGCTGCTTTTGGACATGATTGTATCTTCTTCCTGCTTCTGAGAATCAGGTCTTGGTATCTGCAGTGGCCGTCAGCTGTGGCTGTACCGACTGATGCCAAAGAAGGCTCATGTAAAAATATATAGAAACTTTCCGCTTTGGATACAAATTCTACCTCTTTGCCAGATTTTGTGCCAGAAGAAAAGCTATGAATTCAATCCTTATCTATAGAACACCAAATATAGGAAAAAATTCCTCCTAAGTATAGCAAAGAATATTATTTATTGAACTTGTGATAATCCTGGGCCTTTCTCCAAATCAACCTTTATAGCACGAGGTGTGTACTGTTGAACCAAGCCTTCTTAACCCATAGGCATTGACAGCAGAGCAGGGCACCTGATGGCTTTGGCCCCTTCACGTCAGGTGAATCTGAAGACCCTGCTGCTGGTGTCCTCTTTTTGTCTTACCTTCTGCCTCCATTCTGAAGAGGCAGTGATAGCAGCAAGCCTCTGTTACTGCAGTTGTCTTGGCATCAACACACAGATATTCTGTTCTCTGGCACTCACTCTGACTATTGGCAGACAGAGGATGAACAGGCTGCAGAATCAACCCCATTAGTGTCATCCTAATCCTCTCTAATGGGATCCACATTGGCTAAAGCTAGGCACCAGTCCTCATCCCCATCCTCATGCGTAGGACGCCTTAACTTAGCAAGATATCAGGCAGTTCATTGAAGAGATGACAGTAGTGTGTTTGCTGCCACCTTTGGAAGAAAACCAGAACAATGCCATTGGGAATGTTATGTTGCACATTAGAAGCTGGGGAAAAATATATATTTTTACAGTTAAAGGCCATTTTTGAGGTATATTCACATGTATCTTCCTAGCATTTCCCTTTTTAGAACAATGCTGTTAGAGCTACTGGTGTTATAGTATCAATATTCAAGAAAAAATATTATGAGCTTTCTGAGCAGGATAATGTACGTGTGTGTAAGAGAGATAGAAGGAAAGACAGGCAGAAAAAGAGAGAGAGGCAGAAACAGAGATAATGAGAATGACTAACATTCATAACACATTGTCAGCAGGAAAAGGACAAGAAGGAGGGACATGGCAGGCAGAAATTTAGTTAATGTTTGCTGGAGATAGTAGATTTGAGATTGGCAAGGGAGGGAACCTAGCATTTCTGATTACTAAAAGTCTTTAGAATCTTTTATTTTAGGTGAGAAATGAAGTACTTAGAAGATTAAGTTCTGCTTCTAGAGAATAAGAGGATTTTGATGAATTTCTCTAACCTCACCACAGAATTAAAATTGCTTTTAACAGCTTACTAGACTGTCTTGCCCACCTTTCCTGCCTTTCTGTTTCAGGTCATTTTGATCATTAGAATACATCAGAACAAATAAAAGTCTGCTTTTGGCAATAGTACATAGCAGCCAAAGTCTAAACATCAGCAGAAAAAAATAAATCACTTTGAATGCCATTTATTATGACAGTGGCATTGCACTTCCAAAGCATAATGAACATTGAACACAGGAGAGAGAAGCATCAGAAGATGAACAGCTTGCCTCTGGGTTCTCCAGCAATGACAACATGGCTGCTGACAGTCATAAGCCCTTGAAATTTCCAAGTTCTGTTTATAGAGGAGTGATCATTACTGATATATTTCAGTAAACCCTGGAATACTTCTGGTTCAGTTGCTCCTTCATGTGGCACCTGTGGATGTACCTGTGGGCCTAAAAATAGCAAGAGCCAAAAGTATATGGAAATCAAAAGCAAACTCTGTTGTGTTCACAGTTTGTGTTTCCATATAACTCTTTGTAAGGACACCCACTTAACATACTTTCCCAGATTTTATGGGCAGCTGCAGCATTGGGTTTTTATTTCTTTTCATGTGAGTTTTTTTTTTCCTTTAAGAATTTCAAGTTTTAAAGAGCTGAGTCATATCTCCCTGAGTTTTCATGATTTTATGGGCTCCTCTGAAGGTTTACATAATAAAGATTTTTAACTAGACAACACAGGGAATAGTGGACTGAACAGACCAAAGTTACTATCATGAAAAGTAATTGAGATTGTCAGTTGAACACTTCTGGGCTCAGAAGGAAGTGCCTTCTAAACCCTACCCATAGCCTTTACCTTTTAACCCCTAACCATAGTTGATAAAACCAGGGAGAATAGGAAAATTCTTTATTTTAATGAGAAATAGGTTCACTTTGGACCCAGAGGGAGTTTGGAATTTAGGATTTTTTATGTCAACTATGGCTCCACCCAATTCAGGTCATTGGTTGAATGACTGGAAGGAAGGCAATAGGTGTGAAAGAAGTTTTAATTTCTAACAACATTGTCCCTTTCAAGCAAGGATATATGATTTTGAAAGGTCTGAGCACAATAAAAAGAACTTTGGTAGAGACTCTTATTTCCAATTTTGGCAGCCATTTCTTCTAATAAAAATGTCACACTGTCATCTGGAATTTAGTTTTTTGATAACAGCTATGCCAAAGAATCACAGGCTATGAGTCAAGGCAGATTACATCTCCCTTTGCCTTCTATAAAGCTCCAACCCAAACATGAATTGTGGCAAAATGAGTGAACAGCAGCATATATTTTAGCGAGGAAGCCCCAGACTTTCAAACTCAATATTTAGCTGTTGATACTTTCTCTGTGTCCCTTCAACTTGCCCTCCCCTACATTTTCCTCCATGTTTGCTTCCAGAATTGCAAAGCAACACAGATGACCCTTGAGTCAACCCTTCAGAGACGTTCAGAAGGCAGGGTATATTTTAGAATCAGCAGAAGCGTTATCATGTTGAGAGAACACAACTGAACATACATGTAACTTCTGCCCTTCTCTTAGTCAATTTCAGGACTTTCTATGACATCGTAAGCACAGATATGAAAAGCATTGCACTAAGAATAATTTAATCTGAAAGAGTATCATAAATACCCCACAGCCATCTTCTGCTTCTCTTGTGTAGAGTTGTAATTAAAGGGAATTTAAGCCAAAGATAATTCTGACTTCTTATTCCATACGTTGTACAATCATAATGATATCTCATTCCTTATTCTGTTTGAAATAATATTTTAGAAGTTCTTTCATATTGTTGACTGTTTCAATAGTTGATTTTGTAAATTGCTCGGTATCATTATAATGGATGTGTATTCAACAATATATTGTCATTCACTTGTTGGGCATTTGGATTGTTTCCAGTTTGCGACTGTTTCGCATAAAGCTTCTATAAACATTTTTGCACAACTCTTTTCATGTGCATATATCTTCATTTATCTTGAGTAAGTCCCTCAGTCAAACTCACCTCTTAGGGAAGAAGTGGAGTATTTGGGGTCTAGAGTAGACGACTAAGTAGTTTTTCAAAGTAGTACCATATTATAATTTTATAATTCAAAAAATAAAGTGTTTACTTTTGATGATGTCCAATTTATCATTTTTTAAGGGTTTTAACTTACAGTGTCCTGTTAAGGAAATCTTTGCCTACTCTAGGGTCATGAAGATATTCTCATATGTGATCCCTAAGAAATTCATATTTTTAGCTTTCATGGTTGGCCTATGATTAATTTCAAATTAATTTTTGTATATAGTATTAGGTAGGGCTTGTGATTTATGTTTATCCTGTTGTTAGAGTAGCATTTGTTGATATCACTTTCCTCACAAAATTGCATCTTTGATGAAAATCAGGTTTCTGCAAGTTCTATTTCTAAACTCTCTATTTGGGTTTATTATGTTCTTTCCCTTACACCAACACTCTACTGTATAATTACAATAGCTTTTTAGAAATTGTTAAACTCAGGCAGCAAGAATTGCCACAATATGTTCTTTTTAAAAGTAGTTTTGTTTATGCTAGATCCCTGTATTTCTATATAAATTTTAAATCTGGTTATGAATTGCCACCAAAATTTTATTGAGCTTGGGGCTGCATTAAAACATATAGACCAGTGTGGGAAAACTGACATATCAGTAACATTGAGTCTTACAATCAATGAACATGGTATATTTCTCAATTTATTTATGCCTGCTTTAATTACTCTTATCAGTGCTTTGTCATTTTCAGTGTAGAGGTTGTGCCTGGCACTCATTCGTTAACTCTTCTTAAGTGGTTTATGTGAGTCTTTAAGTTTTCTTTCCTTTTTCTCAGGAACCACAGTCCAATGTCAGAAAATAGTTATCTCGTATAGTTTGTCTATTTTTTATATGTTTATTGCAGAAGGGTATGTCTCAACCAGTTACCTTCTCATAGCTAGAAGTAAAAATGCTAGAGCAATCCTTTTGAAAGAGAAAATATTTTATGTTACCCTCTGTACAAAAGATACTGTGAGTCTCCATTTCAGTTATAGCAAAAAAACTTTCAAGTCCTCAGATGGTCCTGCACGATTTATATTTTGTCCCTCCCTCAGTCAATTCATTCATTCCATCTCCTCCCATGGCTGCCAGCATTCTAATCACAATAACTTCATTGCTGTTCCTCAAAAATTTCAGGTAAAATCCAATGGGTCATTTGCTCAAATATTCTGTCTGTAATAATCTTGCTCAGAAATCTGCTTGGTTGATTCTTCGTCCTCCTTCATCTTTGTATCAATCTTATCCTCTCAGTGGGGTCTGTCCTAATCACTACTTGACATTGGAAACTGGCCTTCCCACTATCTTGAAATAACAGTCACTCTTACCTTATTCTAATTCTTTTCTTTTTGCCAATAACATTTTTTGTTACCTTGTAACATACTTGAAACTTACTTTTCTACTCAGTTCTGTATTGTCTATGTTAGTCTAGCATCCCTGTCCGTGCCCTGCTGAAACTCTGCATAACTTTTATATACTCCTGCTCTTACCCAAGTACCATTTTATGCATCTCTGGGCTTTAGGGCTTTCCTCAGGGAACCATGAAGTCTGTCTTGTGTGGAAGCCTGAATGTAGAAGAAATTAGCACCCCAAAGCAGTTCCCAACCAAAGACTCACATGAATTAGTCCATATATACCCCAGCTCTCTCAGTCCATGGGTGGATACTTTTCAAGCCTGTGTTTTACAGTTTTTTTTCATAGTTTCCATGCAAGATGGAATAGCAGTTTTCCACCATGATAACTGATTTATCAATTCATCATTGACTGGCTATTTTTTTATTATTATTATTATTATTATTATTATTATATTATTTAAGATGGTGTCTCACTCTGTCGCCAGGCTAGAGTGCAGTGGCACAATCTCAGCTCACTGCAACTTCCACCTGCTGGGTTCAAGCAATTCTTCTGCCTCAGCCTCCCGAGTAGCTGGTACTACACATGTACGCCACAATACCCAGCTAATTTTTGTATTTTTAGTAGAGACAGGGTTTCACCATGTTGACCAGGATAGTCTCGATCTCTTGACCTCGTGATCCACCCATCTCAGCCTCCCAAAGTGCTGGGATTACAGGTGTGAACCACCACACCTGGCCGACCAACTCCTTTTATATCCCTAATTCAATTGCCCACTACTGTGCTTTCCAAATGGTACACTCTAAATACATTATTTACAGTGAAATCCTTTATTCATGATCTGTTTCTAAGGCAACCCAAACTGAGACATCAAATAAAGTGTTTTACGAAGGTAGAGATCCTTTACTTTTAGAAATTAATATTACCTTTAAATGATGTGTCTTAAATGCCTGCAATAATGTCAGGAACAGAGTAGATGTGCAAATATCTGTGAAATGAATTAATAAACTTACTAAATACTTTTAAGAAACATTCTGTAATAATGATACTCACAAATAGTGTCTGTTTTTATTCCTGTGTTTGGAATTCTGAGTTGCCCATTTCACAGGTATAAAAGTTAACCTTACTGTTATTTATATTAAGAATTTCTTTAATAATTAGTATTTTCTTATTTTTAAAGGTTTCTTATGGTTATTTGTATTGACTTTGTGAATTTACCTGTTCTTTGCAATATTCCTTTTAGAGATACGATTTTTTAAAATAATTACATTTTACAAATGTTTTTCTTGTTTTTATTTTTCAATGTATTTTATGTCTAGAAATTTTATGTTTATGTAATCTGATCAATTAATGTTTGTTTGTAATTTTTCCTATAACTATATCAAAATGTTATCCTATGTCTTCTTCAAGTATTTAATATTTTTAAAAATTGATATTTATTTTTCATTTTCCCCACAATATACTTTTATTTGAGACAGGTCTTTGTCCTTTGCTGTAGTTAACCAGGTACTATTTCTTCAACATATTGAACTGCATTTTGAAGAATAAATAGAGATTTTTAGGATAAGAAAAGGGAAGAAATTTTTCAGCAAATAGAATCACATTGTGGAAGACAAAATTCTGAGTAAGAAAATGGTGGGATCTAGGACCTCTACTTTAGCATATCATTGGCAAAATGAATTGGGAACTCTATACTTGGTTCTGGACACCATTTCTATTATACTTCTAAGTCTTGTAAAGAAACAGATGGTGCCTGTAGCAGAGAGAGTCGTGTTCACTAAGCAGTCCATGTACTCCTCTACATTTCACAGAATCCCTTACAATTATGTTAAGACCATATAATTAGCTCTGTACAATGGACTGGGAATGGAAATAAAATGGATCATGTCTGGACAGAGATGCAGTAAAAAAACTCATGTCTATTGCATCCCAGTGTTCTCTTTCTGTGGAACAGTCAGAGGCCCTCTGGTTCAAATGTGAGCTAAAGAGGGCAGAACTCTATCAGTCTGTGACTGTATAGGAAGAGTCCCCAGACAATCTGTGTGGAACATGTAATGAGAGTGAAAAATAAACTCTCTTATGTTCAATTTCTAAGGTATGGGAGATAACTTTCTGCAGCATAGCTTACCCAATCTTGACTAAAGCTGTATCTAAAATTAAAACCGAATTTATTATCCTTCACTCTAAATCTATTCTCCCATCACATTTTCTAATTTGTTTTAATGGCAAACTGATTCCTAGCTTCATAAGAATGGTGTGAGAATTAAAAAATAATGAATATATTTGGGCTACTTAAAACTTAACAACCTCGCACTGTTTGATATTATACCATCCCCTTATGTACTTTTTTCTCTATCCCTACTGTATTATCATTGCAAAATACATATCATAGATTTCTACTCTTGTGCTTTATTGGGGTACTAGCTTTAGTAACTATGTCAAATATTCCAAATCTTAAACTCTATCTCAAATGTCACCTCTTCTTCAAAGTATTCCATGATTTTCCTAGTTAAAAGATGTCTTTTTTTCCTCTGATCTTTTGAAGCACATTGATCTTTCTGTATTACACTATACATCGTATCACATCTATACAATGCTACATATTTAATAGGAGAACTCAGTTTTCATTTTTATCTTTACTTAACCTAATATTCTGAATCTCTTGGTTGTACAATTTCTGTTTCTTGAATATAGATGAGGTGGATTCCAATAAATGAAGTTAGAAACTTTGCATGCCAAGTTCTGTGAAATCTGTTGCAGAACTTACCTGCTGTTTATTTATTTAGTTGGGGCTTATTTTTAATTTGACTCACTGAATTGTGTCCAGTGCATTTTATTACTTATTAAATAAAACATTCAAGTTTTCTGCTTTTACCTTCCTACAAGGTGACATTCATACCATTACTATCTAAACAGAAAATCAATGAGAGGCTTTAATTTCCTATGTAGAAAGATTTAGATTAAAAAAAAATACACCTCTGACAGCAACACAGAGTAGCATAAATTAGAAAAAAAATGATTAGGGACGTTAAAGATAAATATGGCTGCACTTTGAGAAGAAGAGAGAAGTATGGAAGAGCCTTTAAACCAGCTGCAATTAAAAATGTTAATAAGAATTCATGAAAGAACAAGAATCGTAAATGAGTATTTTAAGAGGTAGAGGAATATGATAAATTGTGGTACTCTGGATAATCACAATTAGCGAAATGGAGAATAATTAAAGAAACCAAATGAGAGCATATATAGTGATAAATGAGCTTAGACTTGTTAAAGAACTGTATTATTAGCAGATTCCTTTTGGTGGTAAGGAAAAGAATATGGACAGAAAGAGAATTTCTCTGTAAAATAAAAGATAGGTTTTCATACCTTATTACACTTAATGAAATGCTGGTCTAACCATGACCCATCCACAGGGATGAGAATCTACAAATAGGCAAATGTCCCTGAACCCTCAGGGAGGCAGCCTCTGTCTCATGCCTGCCATTCAAGCAAGTACTTGGAAGATTTAGGTCACTAAAGACTAACCTTTTCCTGCCTGTGTTTTTCTTTAGGAAGAGTGGCTATGAATTACACAGCAGGAGAGGTGTGTGTCCGTGCTTGTTAAAGACACTCAGCCTTGAATCACATATGGCTTCCAATACCTAAGGTTTACTGTGGCAACTCTCTTGAATATTCCTGGGGAAATAGTGTTCAATAATCCCTGACAATATTTCTACCATGGTACAAATTATTAGAGGCATTTCTACATTTTTAAAAAAACTGTAAGAGAATTGATGATTGACCAGGAAACATGACCTAATCTCAAACCCTAGGAGTTGTGTTGAGTGCCACATACAATGACCTCTAAAATAATGGAACTGTCAGGCCTGTGCCTGGAGCTTTCTAGGACTGAGCTTATCAATGCAATCTGTGCAGAAATGGGCATACTGGGATGTTTTATTCAGTTCTTCCTGTTCAAATTACGTTAGAGCCATAGACTTAACTGACTAGAAGTTGCATTTATGTGCCCACATAAGCAGGCCAGAACTTTATGACCACCAGACTCTGCTTTTCCTAATGCCTATTGCTTTTAGTGGCTGCCTTCCTGCTAGAGTCGCTTTGGTGTGGGAAAGACATACTGGTCAGAAAACATATATAAGTTCCAAAGACACAACATCCATTATGTCTATGCTATTCACAGATACTTAAATTGATTTCTGGTTATTAGAAAAATACAAAAACTTCTTCTTAGACTAAGCCAAGTTGACATTTTATTAATGTTTTGAAGAGAATATCCAAGGCCTATTTAAATATCTGATACCATTTTTATGCCTATTATGAATAGATACATCTACATACATTTGCACTTTGCTTTTTCAAAGTATATTGAGAGTTTGCCAAGAGGCAAACAATGTTTTAGGCATTAGGTATAAAAAAGTGAGTAAGATAGACAAGGGCCTGTCTAAAGTTATATACAGGGGGAAAGAGAGAGAAATAAACAAATCGATTAATACAAAATAACCAGCACAATATGTTGAATACAAGACAGGATAAAGTGTTAGAGATTAATTGGATAGGAAAGGCCTCTCTAAGGAGATAACATTGAAGCTGATTGTTGAAGTTTGCGGAGTCAGCCCTTCAAAGATCTTAAGATAAGTCCTTAATATTTGAGACACATTGATATATTTTAAGAACAAAAAGATTAGCATAAGCAGAAGGTGCTGAGCAAGGGGCAGAACGTCAGTAGATGTGGTCAGAAGGTGGCAGGGGATACATATTGAGGTTTACTGTATGTACATTTATTCTAAGTGTAATGTGAAGCTTTGGGTTGGTTTTAAGCAGAGGAACGTTGCAATTTGATTTATATTTGGAAAGATCCCTCTGGTTGCTCTGGTGAGACTAGAGTGGAAGAGGGCAAGAAGAAAGCAGAGAGATCAGTTAGAAGTCACTTGTAATAAGCAAGATGAGAGATGATGGCTTGGGTGAGAACAGCGAAGATAAGAGGTTAAATTCATCAGAATTGCTGGAGAGTGGAGTGGGAGGAGGGTAAAAACAGTTCTACTTGAGATATGTTAATTATGAGATGCCTATCAGAAACCCAAGTGGATATATCAAATGAACAATTGGGGGTTTGAGTCTGCAATTCAAAGAAGACCCCAGCGCTGAATGCGTACATTTGGAAGTCAAAGGCATGTCAGTGTGTTTAAAGCTATGAGCTAATTGAGGTTGTCAAGGAATAGGTGGAGAAAATAATGGGTCTTGGATCATATCCATGAACAGTGAGAAATGTAGTGGAATGGAGAAGCAGGCCAAGGAGATAGAGGAGTAACCTGTTAGAAAGGGGACCTAGAAAAGAGGTATTTTAAATGAATGGAGAAAAACTAAAAAAAAAACAAAAAATCCAAGAAAGAAAAAATTTCCAACAGTGTCAAATATTGCTAAATAGTCAAATGTTATAAAAACAGAGAAGTGAACCTAGGAACAATGGTGAGGGAAATGAGGTAATGATTATAGGAGAACATGGGGTCCTGGGAGGGTTTATTTTATTCAAGAATGTCTGCATGCCACTGTCAGTGCTTCCATAGAGATAAATTTCTGTTGGCAGGATGTTGTTGCAGAGGTTTGTATAAATTTTGTAGGGTACATCTAATCTCAGGGACTTGTTGAATTGATCATTTTGAGTTTGTACACTGCAAAATTAAGAAGAAAACTTAGAATTGCCATCATAGTATTAGTACTGTAAAAACAAACCTGAAAAGCTCAGCCAATGTGATGCACATTCTACAATAATATGCATTGTGAACATGGTTGGCATAGATTAATTTATCGTTATATTATAGACTCGTAATTTTGAGGGAAGAAATGAGTTGTCATAGTTGTGATAACTTTATATTATTTAATTGGGAAGAGTAATAGAGTCAGAATAGAATTTTGGGGTTGTGATGTAACTTAAAAAAACATCTAATTCTATTGTCTCGTTGGTGGAAATGTGGCTGTAAATTGTTCAAAGACACATAAGGCAGTTACAGCTGGTAAGGAAATCATGGAAATATGATCTTCGTATGTCCTTTTTTTATCTAATCCCCAGTATAAAGTATGGTTATTCACATCTCTAAGTCCTCTAAATCTTCATATATTTATTTGAAAAACATTCTTTTGGTTAACTGTAAAGAGTATTTTTTGTTACACACACACACACACACACACACATCTATAAGTGTTTTTGTAATGTATTTTCAGAAACATGTCTTTATATTAATGATTATCATGAAGTGATAGAAATATTATTGTCCATTGAAATAATATCTTTTTTCATCAATCCTGTTTAAGAGCAGCCATTTATTGAGTAGTGCCTTCATGCTACACATCCTGTATATATTATGCTGAAACTTGACAGTAGTCAGCAAGGTAAGTATCACCTGGCAATTTTGCAAGTTGAGGAAATATAAATCTAGGAAGTTGAAGTACCTTTCCTATAGGCTCACTCATATTTTGGTGGCTGAGTCTAGGTTTGAACTTAGCTGAACTTTTTCTTCTTATAAAATACCATATTTGTCAATGACTGGGTTTTCCACAGCAAAAGACTATTCATTAGTGTGTAAATGCACATGTACTTGATTAAGCTAAAAATAATTATCATTCTGAGAAAAATTAAAATAGTTTTCATCCTGAGAGATAATGATATAAAGAAAGAAATACATTTAGAATGTCTAGCATCTTAGAAGTGCCATAACATTTATCTGTCAAAAAATGGTGAAATATGACAAACAATCATGTCTGGATTTGTGTCTTTGCTCAACAACTTAATATATGTAATCTTAGCCAAATTAACTCTTTGATCATTGGCAAAAATTTGTTATACTACTGTTATAACTACTTCAGAGTTTCTAGAGTTTAAATTACATGTATTTTGACAGTTCATGGGGCCATATTGTGCTATTCTTTAAAACTTAAAGATAAGATTATGTTGCAAAAATAAAATAATGAAAAATCCACAAGTAAGTAAGATCAGATTTTGTTTTATCAGAGGAAACAAAAATGTAATAATAACTGACTGTGGATGAAGCATATTGGGAGATTCAAATTCCAATCAAGTTGCAGACATTCTTCCTTGTAGCCTTTGTTTAAAATATAAAAAGTTGACAAAGCGAAATCATCCATAGAATTATTTGAATATTTAAACTAAGAATTCAGCCTCCTTTTATTCAGGATAGTTGATAAAAATGTACTTGAATATTGTATGCATTGAGAATATGCATATTTTTGAAAAGTGGAGATAGATAAGCAGGCTATTTTATTTATTTTACCATGAATAAAATCAATTTTTTTTTACTATTTCATTTTGCTTTATTCTACAATTTTTTTTATTATACTTTAAATTCTGGGATATTTGTGTAGAACGTGCAGGTTTGTTACATAGGTATTTACATACCATGGTGGTTTGTTGCACCCATCAACCCGTCATCTACATTAGATATTTCTCCTAATGCTATCCCTCCCTTAGCCCCCTCCCTTGACTGGCCCCAGTGTGTGATGTTCCCCACCCTGTGTCCATGTGTTCTCATTGTTCAACTCCCACTTATGAGTGAGAATATGCACTGTATGGTTTTCTGTTCCTGTGTTAGTTTGCTGAGAGTGACAGTTTCCAGCTTCATCTCTGTCCCTGCAAAGAACATGAACTCATCGTTTTTATGGCCACATAGTATTCCATGGTTTATGTGTGCCACATTTTCTTTATCCAGTCTATTATTGATGGGCATTTGGGTTGGTTCCAAGTCTTTGCTACTGTGAACAGTGCTGCAATAAATATACGTGTGCTTGTGTCTTTATAGTAGAATGATTTATAATCCTTTGGGTATATACTCAATAATGGGATCGTTGGGTCAAATGGTATTTCTGGTTCTAGATCCTTGAGGAATCACCACACTGTCTTCCACAATGGTTGAACTCATTTACACTCCCACAAACAGTGTAAAAGGGTTCCTATTTCTCCACATCCTCTCCAGCATCTGTTGTTTCCTGACTTTTTAATGATCGCCATTCTAACTGGTGTGAGATGGTATCTCATTGTGGTTTTAATTTGCTTTTCTCTAATGACCAGTGATGATGAGTTTTTTTTCATATGTTTGTTGGCTGCATAAGTGTCTTCTTTTGAGAAGTGGCCATTCATGTCCTTCCCCAATTGTTTGATGGGTTTGTTTTTTTCTTGTAAATTTGTTTAAGATTCTTGTAGGTTCTGGATATTAGCCCTTTGTCAGATGGATAGATTGCAAACATTTTCTCCATTCTGTAGGTTGCCTGTTCACTCTGATGATAGTTTCTTTTGCCATGCAAAAGCCCTTTAGTTTAATTAGATCCCATTTGTCACTTTTGGCTTTTGTTGCCATTGCTTTTTGTGTTTTTGTCACGAAGTCTTTGCATATCCTTATGTCCTGAATGGTATTGCCTAGGTTTTATGGTTTTAGGTTTTATGTTTAAGTCTTTAATCCATCTTGAGTTAATTTTTATATAAGGTGTAAGAAAGGGGTCCAGTTTCAATTTTCTGCATGTGGCTAGCCAGTTTTCCCAACACCACTTACTAAATAGGGAATCCTTTTCCCATTGCTTGTTTTTATCAGGTTTGTCAAAGATCAGATGTGTGGCATTATTTCTGAGGCCTCTGTTCTGTTTCATTTGTCTATATATCTGTTTTGGTACCAGTACCATGCTGTTTTGGTCACTGTAGCCCTGTAGTATAGTTTGTAGTCAGGTAGTGTGATGTCTCCAGCTTTATTGTTTTTGCTTAGGATTGTCTTGGCTATACAGGCTCTTTTTTGGACTCCATATGAACTTTAAAGTTTTTTCCAATTCTGTGAAGAAAGTCATTGGTAGCTTGAATGGGATGGCACTGAATCTATAAATTACCTTGGGCAGTATGGCCATTTTCATGATATTGATTCCTCCTATCCATGAGCATGGAATATTCTTTCATTTGTTTGTGTCCTCTTTTATTTTGTTGAGCAGTGATTTGCAGATCTTCTTGAAGAGGTCCTTTACATCCCTTGTAAGTTGGATTCCTACGTATTTTATTCCCTTTGAAGCTATTGTGAATGGGAATTCATTCATGATTTGGCTCTCTGTTTGTCTGCTACTGGTGTATAAGAATGCTTGTGATTTTTTCACATTGATTTTGTATCCTCAGACTTTGCTGAAGTTGCTTATCAGGTTAAGGAGATTTCGGGCTGAGAAAATGGGATTTTCTAAATATACAATCATGTCATTTGCAAAGAGGGACAATTTGTATTTCTGTCCCTGTAGTCACTTGAAAAAATAGTTTGGTTCTATTTTTAACTATTTGCATTTGTTATTCCTGAGCAATTTCTGTGAACTTGCTCAAATCTTTGGCCCAACAGTCAAATGTATGGAACTGCGATGCTGAGACTAGATCCTTAAATGACGAAACTGACCAAAGACCCTCTACATCCTTATGTTTCAATAGAGTGCTATTTATCTCTTTAGAAATTATTTTTGTTTTATTTTATGGTAATGGTAAGAGTTTTTAAACAAAACAAAACATTATCTTCAAGTCTGGTACATAAATGTATGACAAATGTGACTCTTTTAATCTATTAATCTTTTTACAATTTCCTTTTTAGCCTTTTCATTATTGTTAACCTGTATCCTTTTGTAAAAACATGACTCCATGGCCACATCTAGACAAAAAGTAGAAATCCATGACCATGTAACCCTTCAAGCTAGAATGACAAATCAATACTACATTTCTATAAAACAAGTATATCTAAATATTTCCACAAAGAACCTGACCTACGCTAACTTTCTGTAAGTTTGGGACCAATCCAATAGCAGTATAGTTCTGAGCAAAGTCTTCCCATGTCAAGAAATACTGTTGAAAGCTTTGAAATAGGCTCATAATATCAAAAAACTAAACAAGCCTATTGAAAATATGCACACCTAACTTCACTATGGCAAATAAATGTTATTTATTCATAGCTTTTAGTATACTGACCAAAATTATTTGAATAGCACACATAAACTGATACTAAATTAATTATTGTAAAACTGTTACATTTTTGTATGCTCTTGCCCTTCCAGATTGGGTGTGTATTCCAGTTAACTGTCAGAAGCCCAGATAACTATGTGAACACAGACTAGGCAAGTGCACTATTCAATACTTATGACTTTACTAATTACTGCCACTTGTGAATAAACATTTTCATATTGAGTAAAGAAAGGCTAAAGTGACTACAAGTGATAAACCAATTAACCAGCCCTAGAAGTGGTTGAGGGACACAAGATTAAAGCTGCAACAGATATGAAGCCTGATTTACACTATTCTCTTCTTCTTGAGCAGATACATTGCATTTTTCAGCCTCCTTTACAGTTAGATATGGTAATATCTACTAATGGTAATGTACTTGTTACTGAAATATATGGAAGAAGGCATTGTTTCTGTCTTTAAGAAGACCAAAGTCTAAGAGCAGAATAAATAGACAGTAATCACAGTATAATGGGGGAGAGCTTTGTAATAGTGCAAAAATATAGATAAGCAAGTAACATTTCTTAGGAGGGGAGGGAGCATAGTCAAGAGAATCAGGAGCTATAGAGAGGAGTATGTTTGGAATGTTACCTAGAAAATGAAAGGAACTTTGCCTAGTAGACAAGGTAATTTAGACACAGTGTTGAAGCACGGGGCTACTTACAGGGGCATGGTTTAAGCAAACAGGACTGGGAACACAGAAGCGGGGGCTAATGGCTACAGGGGCATCAAGTTGTGACCTTTACACCATTCTATGAAGCTTAGATTATTCTAAAAGCAATCAGTAAACACCAGTTTCTAACGAAGTAACAGAGTTAACTCTGTTTGGAGAATCATCACATTTATGGACTAAGAGAGAATGGAGACAGAGAATATGATTAGGAAGTTTTAAAGTAATGTTCTGGCAGTAAGTGGTGGAATTGTGGCATTAACAATGGAGTAGAGAGAAGAAGAAGCTGCAAGAAATCTTAGAAGTAAATGAAAAAGAATTTGGTAAGAAATCAAATATCTGGGTAGGAACTTGGTAGAATTACCTCACAATCTCTAGCTTGGGCAAATGGGCAGATACTGATAGTATTCCCTGAGAAAGGGAAGTTGACAATAAGAACAATAGCAAATAGAAATGGCACTTATGTATTCTGCTAAGCCATTAATATATATTAACCTGTTGAAACCTCACACCTACTTTGTGAAGTTAGTACTATTCTTTCTACCCTTTGTAGATATAGTTACTGAGGTGTAAAGAAGTTAGAAAGTTGCTCAAGGTGATAATAAGCTAGTAGATGGCGAAGCAGCATGCACAGATTCTAGTCCTAGAGCCAGGTTCTTGAGTACCACACTGTAATGCCTCCCAAGAAAAGACAAAAGATGGAAAATTCATTTGGGGGTATACTGAATTGGAGATATCTGCAAATCACTCAGCTGAGAATTTGTAAACAGTTTAAAAATAGCTGTGTGTTTTGTGAAAGGAGAGACTCAAGCATAACCATAATAGTTGAAGCTGCAGAAGCCAAAAAAAATTTTACAAGAGAATCTAGAAGGAAGACAGAAGAAAAACTGAGGAAGGCATATTAGTGGATACATATATTTATGGATATGGCACGAAAACTTATCAGTATATATGATGTGTCAGCAACACCAAGAATAAAATAAAATTCAAAAAGAATTAAAAGGGCAGGGCCAGGTGTGGTGGCTTACACCTGGAATCCCAGCACTTTGGGAGGCCAAGGAGGGCGAATCAGGATTTCAAGACCAGCCTGGCCAACATGGTGAAATTCCGACTCTACAGAAAAAAAAAAAAAAAATTAGCCGAGTGTGGTGATGGGCACCTGTAATCCTAGCTACTCGGGAGGCTGAGGCAGGAGAATCGTTTGAACCCAGAGACAGAGGTAGCAGTGAGTCGAGATGGTGCCAGTGCATTTCAGCCGGGCAACAGAATGAGACTCGGTCTCAAAAATAATAACAACAATAATCATAGTAATTAAAAGAGCAGAATTTAGTATCATGGGCAGCCAGGGAAGGAGAATTCATAAAGAGGGAAATAATAAAAATGCCAGATATAGCTGAGACTTTAAGTAATATGAGACTAGAAAGAAATCAGAGGACACTTTATCAGATTAATTTTAATATATAGGAATCAAAGACAGAGTGAAAAACAGTTGAAAATTTAGTTGGAGGAAATTGAGAAATGGAGGCAACAAAAATCATTTGAAAGTTTGAAGAGACAGAAGTATCCAGAGAAGGAATTTTCAGGATGAACACAACTTGAGCCTGTTTTTAAATTGTGCTTTCATAATTCCAAAAAACTATCAATCTCTCAATGTCCTAAATATCTCCAGCATTTTGATACTAGTCTATAACATCAATTGCTTATAATATCTACTTTGTCCTACAACTCTCAGTGCTAGTTCCTCCAAATGTTTTACTTAATTTAAATCTCTCCCCCTGGAGTTTTATTCTTATACTATTTGAGAGAATAACTGGCTATTATCTCTAATAATTTACCATGTCTGGGAAAATCACTAATTTCTATTAATTTAAATTAACTTCTAGAGCTAAGAAAAGGCTAACTAAAAAGAGTTTAAACTTAGTGCTTTATTATAAGGTTTTTAATTTAAAAACAAAGACAGCAAGGGATTAAAACAACTTTAAACAATGGGAAAAGCAAGTAAATAGAAATTTAACCTTAATGGAGTAAAGCAAATTCTTAAATGATCAAAGGTTTATTACTTTGTATAAAGATTATCAGAAAGAATTAGTACATTGGCAACCAAATTAATAAAACTCTCCCTCCCTTAAATTGTTAAGTTTTAACTCTTTGTTTTAATATGTGATTACACTGGTCAACTACAATTATGTGAACATGAAAGCCCCAGGGGTTTTATGCAAAGGAAAACCTGTATAAGAGATATCCTTGGAAGTTGATTTTGGCATATATTTTGGTCTGAGGAAGTGGGCAAGAAAAGAAATGGTACTCACAAAATTGCCAATCTCATTTTTTTCAGTGTTAATTCATATATACGTGTATATATATTCATTTTATACATACATATATAAATGTAATATATAGATTTCTCTATATAAATATATTGATTATCATCTCTCTATATATATCCTCTCCATATATATATCTATATATACACATATATAATGTACTCTCTCTATATGTATATATATAGAGAGAGGTGACAATTAGGCTATAGAAATAAAAATGAGTATACCTGTGTTCAAGAAAACCATACCGTCAAGATGAAGACTAACAGGTTAAAAAGAAGACAAATTTAACATACACTGTGACACATGGTATAATGGAAGAAACAATAGTGACAAACCAGCTCTGGAATACATAGACTACCTAATAGATTCTATTGTATTCTCAATGAATAAATTGAAAAGGAAAAAATAACTTCTATAGTTAATTATACTGGAATCTAAAATAAGGTGATGAGGGTTGATGAGGAAGGATTACTGAGACACAAACACAAGAGGGATACTGGCCAATTTTATTTCCAAGCAAGAGAGTCCAAGGGTCTTAGTACATTTGTGTGGCTTCACTAGCTGCGTCTGAACATCTGAAGCTTCAGGAACACTAAGGAGAAGGTAATCAGCATTTCCTGGGAAAAGAGTAAAGCAATTAAAAGGCATTTGCAAGAATTTAGGAGACAAATGATGAAAGCTAGGGCAAGTGGTGGAAATTTACCTGAGGAGGAACACCTGAAATTAAAAATAAAAAATAATTGAGCCATTGGGTTATGGATCAAATAGGTTTGTTGTGGAAGACAGAGATGCCCAGGAACTTCAAAATTCCTGTCTTGACTAATATTAGAAGCAAAGGAGAGGTGAGTTTGGAGGAGATACATTGAGTTGGAGGTTCCTGTGGGAAACATGAATGCTCATCTGAGGTAGGTAGTTCAGTGGTGCCATCTCGGACCACTGCAAGCTCTGTCTCCCAGGTTCATCCCATTCTCCTGCCTCAGCCTACCAAGTAGGTGGGACTACAGGCGCCTGCCACCATACCCGGCTAATTTTTTGTATTTTTAGTAGAGATGGGGTTTCACCCTGTTAGCCAGGACGATCTGGATCTCCTGCCCTCGTGATCCGCTCACCTTGGCCTCCTGAAGTGCCTGGGATTACAGGCGTGAGCCACTGCGCCCGGCCAGTTTTTATTCTTAGTGTTATTTTACTTATGCATTGCTTATGAGGAAAATAATCAAATTTCAGAAGATATGGTAAAGTTTACCTTAAAATATATATAAAGACATGTCGTGAATTTTAAAACAACATAACAGAATCATAAAATAAATACTTCTAAAAAGTGAAGAAATTAAACCAAAGAAGAAATAGTGGAATTCCACTCAAAGAAAGACAAGAGAGAAATACATTTTGAAAGAAAATAAAGGATGGAATTTAGAGCATGGGGATTTGTTATTTACATATTTTTCAGGAAGAAAGAATAAATCAAAGAATGAACTGGAAGACCACCAATAATCAAATAAATAGAAACAAACAAACAAAAAGATGATTTGCTCTTCAGTTGCTGAGTAGAATTAACAACAAATATAACTATACCAGATATTTACTAATGACATCTCTTTATTTTCAGATGAAATAGGAATTTTGGGCCGGGCGCGGTGGCTCAAGCCTGTAATCCCAGCACTTTGGGAGGCCGAGACGGGCGGATCACGAGGTCAGGAGATCGAGACCATCCTGGCGAACACAGTGAAACCCCGTCTCTACTAAAAATACAAAAAAAAAAAAAACTAGCCGGGCAAGGTGGCGGGCGCCTGTAGTCCCAGCTTCTCGGGAGGCTGAGGCAGGAGAATGGCGTAAACCCGGGAGGCGGAGCTTGCAGTGAGCTGAGATCCGGCCACTGCACTCCAGCCTGGGCGACAGAGCGAGACTCCGTCTCAACAAAAAAAAAAAAAAAAAAAAAAAAAAAAGAAATAGGAATTTTGAATAAACTAAGAAAAGATTCCTTATTAAAGCCCCATGCAATGAATAAACAAATAATCAAGAAACATATATAAAAAACATGTGAAAGCCAGACTGGTTTTCAATATTTGATATGGCAATAAAACTTTAGAAGACATGGAATAATATTTACAGAGTTTTAAGTGCCTTAATTTCTATATGCACAAAAACTATCTTCCCTTTGTGAAGGTGATTTTATAAAAAGATACAGTTGATCTTCACTTGTTGATTCCATATTTATAAATTTTCCTATTTGCTAAAATTTTTTGTAATCCCCAAATCTATGCTCATGGTGCTCAAACAGTCATTTGTGAACTTGTGCACGTTCAACTCAAAAGGAAATCTGAACAGCCCCATGTAAACATTCCCAACCAAAGTCGAACACGGCCACGTTCTATTTTTTTGTTTCGGTTCCCTTACTGTAAAAAGGTGTTGTTTATTGACCATTTAGTGCCACTTTTTTCCCCCCACTTTTATGCTTTTTGTTGGTGATTTTGTTGTTTGAAATTATTCCCAAGTACAGTACTGAACTCTTGCTTATTGTTCCTAAGTGCAAGAAGTCTGTGATATGTCTTACAGAAAAATTGTGTTAGATAAGCTCCTTTCAGGTATGAGCATTGATTATAAAATGTGATATCATTTACATAGATTTAAAAAATAACCAAAATAACATATTATTATTGAGAGATAAATATGTATAAAATTATGACAGAATGCGTGACAATGATAAATATGAAATTCAAGAGAGTAGATACTTTTGGGAAGAGAAGAGAAAATTCAACAGAAGTATACAAAGGTTTTCAATTCTATTAATTTTTATTTATTTATTTTTTTAGACAATGTCTCCCTCTGTCACCCAGGCTGGAGTCAGTGGCACTATCTTGGCTCACTGCAACCTCCACCTCCTGGGTTCAAGAGCTTCTCCTACCTCAGACTCTCAAGTAGCTGGGAATAAGGCATGCATCATCATTCCTGGCTAATTTTTGCATTTTTTAGTAGAGATGGGGTTTCACCATGTTGGCCAGGCTGCTCTCAAACTTCTGACCTCATGTGAGATGCCTGCCTCAGCCTCCCAAAGTGTTGGGATTGCAGGCATGAGCCCCCGTGCCTCAATTCTATTATAATTTAATATTCTGTTTCTACGGTGGATGTGAATTACCTAGATTATCTATTTATCTATCTATATCTTGCAATCGTTTTTGCATTTCAGATAAAATGTTTCATTATATAAAAACAGCACTGCCGGGTGTGGTGGCTCACGTCTGTAATCCTAGCACTTTGAGAGGCTGTGGCAGGCGGATCATGAGGTCAGGAGATTGAGACCATCCTGGCCAACATGGTGAAACCACGTCTCTACTAAAAATAGAAAAGTTAGCCAGGCATGATGGCGCGCACCTGTAGCCCCAGCTACTCAGGAGTCTGAGACAGGAGAATCACTTGAACCCAGGAGACAGAGGTTACAGTGAGCCGAGAATGCGCCACTGCACTCCAATCTGGAGACAGAGCGAGACTCTGTCTCAAAAGCAAATAAATAAATAAATAAATAAATAAGCAGCACACATTAAAATAACTCTGTTGACAAAATTCCTGATTATGTCACCAAAAATAGGCAGCTCAAGCATTCAAAAATATATTATGTAAAAAGAAATTTACATTTTTATATAATACTAAGATGCAGCATTAAAATGATGAGTTGGATCCACTTCAAAATAAAGGAAAATAAATTTCACAATTCAGTGTTCTGAAAACAGTGAATAAATGCCTACAGTGAATGTAAGTATATCACCTCAAGAGATTTTCAGCCACGCAGTGCATAAACATAGGGGACATTTAGTCATGATATGACTATTAAGAGAATCTTGAAATTATTTGATATGGTACAAATTAAATTAACTTGCCAGAATGTTACAGTATATACACACAGAGACTTTCCTGAGACTTTTTGAGTCTCCATGTCTGCATTTATAAAACTGGTATTAAAAAGCATTTGCCAAATGGGTGGGTAATGAAGATTAACTAGAAAGAATAAATCTACCTAAATTTTAATTGTGTAAATTTTATATAGAATTATATAAAACTATATCATTGTCAACTATAGGAGTTTCTTTATATTTGTTCAACATTATATAATATGATTTCATATAATACTAAGAGGGATTGCATTTGTTTGCTTTTGTGGTTTTTTTATTATTGTTGCTGTCAATAGTAATGCAGATATAACAATAAATAGCTCTTGATACAAGGCGAGAATAATGAATTCACCTTTCCCTTTCAGAATTTAGATAAAATCCACTCCTTCATGACAATAGTAAAAAACAAAATGAGTTAGAAAAATTCATCTCCTGTTCCTCAATCTCTTTCTAAAACTCAAACTAATCACTTCTTTATGAAGGATATTAGAATAAGTGGATTATTCATATGACTTGGAATGGGAAATCCTTTCTATGACGAGAAAAACTGGCTTTCTTTGAAATACAGTCTTTAGCTTGGTGTTCCTGGGGGCATGCAGTAATCTGTAGATAAACCGTGGGTAATGACAACTCTTATTCAAGAAGTTGTCTTACCAATCATCTCTTCCTTTTGTTGGTTAGCTCATTATTTACCCTGTAATTTTGTGCCTTTTCCAACTACCCAATATCACACATTAATTTTTGTGATATTAATATGTACCACTTACAGAAAATAATAAGAATGATATAAGACAAAGGATTACTAAATAAAGCAAAAGTGTGTGTCTGTATTTTTTTTTTTAATTTTTCTTGGTCTAGCATGCTTTATGTTCCCCATTTGCTTCTGGCTATTAAAATGTTACACAAAACAGCAGGCTAAATAAAACAGATTTCCAAGGAGGTGAGCTATAAATGTCTTGACATATTATTTGATGAAGGTAAATAGTGTCATTTTCTACTTTATTAACTTCTTGTGATATGCACTCTGATCTTAAAAAATTTATTATATTTGGATGAGAGAGAAGATAACTTGTTCAAATTCCTCTCTACCAGTGATTTATTGGACCTCCTATGACTGCTACACATCTCAAACTCTGATCTGTTCTTGTTATCTAGTGTTTGGCTAATGGGATATATTTTGGCTTTTCTTTATCTAAAAATGTGACAAAACAAGACTAAGAGATGTCTTACTGAAGGGCAATGGGATTTGTGAATCATCACACAGGTAAAACAGTTTTCTTCTTCTTTTTTGGTAATGATCCATGTCTATTTTAAAAATTGTCATTATCCTAGTTCTGTCATAGCTTTTCTTCTTATTGTAACTTCCAGCATTTCCAGGCAATATGTGTGAATTTGACCTTGACATTGTTAATTAATCCTGGCTGTTTGCCACAATTTTATCTTCATTTCCTTCCAAGAAGCTTGAGTAAGTATACTGTGATTAACCAGGCAAAGGAACAGTTTTCAGCTTACATTTTCTTGAGCCTAAGCGGTTGATTTACTTAAGTCCCTGGGAATTTTTAAACAGGGTGCCCATCAATATTAGTGGATATGTGAAGTATCTTACCTTAATTAGCACATTGAATGTATATTTTCCACAGGGAGGGATAATATTTCTAGTTCAGTGATTCTCACAATTTATTATTTTCTGATGAGACATTTTTGACAGATGATGCTCCTGTGACCAACATGCTCACATGAACTTATATAGGAAGATATTCAATCCTGTATGAGAGTTCATTCTGTAGTGAAGACCCAACTCAATGTTGGTATACATAATACTATTGTAGGAGTATCTACAAACAACTTTATTTTTAAATGTTTTGCAAAACAAATTAATTGGGAATAGCAATACTTCAAACACTTTCAATAACAAACCAGGTGACATACCTCTCTTAACAGCATGACATAGGACTGTCACAACTCCCTGGTTGAGAACTGCAGCTCTAGATGATATCTAAGGTTATAGACCGGAATTTGATGCTGGGAACTTCAGGATTGGTAAAAACGGCTCTCTTTGAAGACGTTTTTAAAAAACAAATAGAATACCTTATAAAAGTGGTAATGGTTCATGTAAGAAAGACACAGAAAAGAAATGTCTAGATCTTATACTTCTCGATGACAGCAGTGTGGAAAGGAAAGAATACTGACCATTATGCTTTTGTTTTTGATTGGTTATACTAAGACTTTCAAATGCCCAAAATGAATGTGGATCGCATCAATTTGGAGGAATCTAAGGATACTATGGTACTGATTACTAGAACCAAACAAACAAAAGCAACAAAAACATTGTTTCCCATTATGAAAAAATTCTGATTGCTGGAGAAATGATCTGCCTGAAATTTTATCTTAGGCAAAACATACTTGTAAGTATTTGCTGACATTACTAGGTGCTGTGTTTGATTCAAGTTCTTGACATTTTCCACTGTGTCAGGTAACAATAAGTTGAAAGGAAAGGCCACTTAAAGCAAATCTTTTCATTCTATTAGATACACAAAACAAATGTGAGCCAGAGAGATAAGCAAATCTAAAGAAGAGAGAAAAGATTCTTCACATCAGGCTTCAGTGAGTTTATTAGCCCTTAAAATCTGTGTGCAAAATCATGGTTACATGCACATTTTGGGGGAGAAAAGAGTCCATCAAACTATTGATTTTGTAAATAGTGTTTGTGGTCTATCAAAAATAAACTAAGGACCCAGCATCAATTTAGTATTAATGTTTTGTAAGAGACTGAGAATAACAATTTTGGTAGACTGGGGATTAAAAAAGGATGTAGTTTGCTAAGTTAGATCAGTTTCTAGTCATTCTGACTAAATTAACCACACTGGTGTTTTCTCTAGTTTTAGGAATTTGGACATAACAAACATAATCACAAACTGCCATGTTAAATACAAATCATTCTAGGGTTAATTATCTTCTGAGTATTGTTCTACTGTTGCATTCTCCATTAAATTGGACCTGGGGTTGACCAATTATGGCCTGTGGATGAATGTGGTCCACAGTCTACTTTTATACTACCTGCCAGCCCAGAAAGTGTTACATTTTTAAAACTTCTTGTGACAGAAAATGTATGTGGGCTGTAAAGTATAAAATATATACTATATGGCTTTTTGTAGAAAAAGTTTGCCATTGCCAGCTCATATATTAGACAACTCATTAAGTCATTTGAGCAGTAGCTAATGTATATTGAGGGCCATCAAAAGCACCTGGACGTGTACTGAAGCTGGTGATAGATCAGTGAGCAAAAATGACCCAAATATCCACTTTCATAACCTCACATCTACTTAGAGGACTCAAAAATAAACTAACTGAAGAAATTATATTAGAAAGTAATGAATTCTGTAGGGTAAAATAGAGCAGGGAAATTTGGGAGTGCGGAGGGGCAGGTAGTGCGTGTTCTTGAATAGGGTGATTAGAGTTGACTTTACTGAGAAGATGCTACGAGTGCAGACTGGAGAAAGGTAACGTAACGAGACCTATGGCTCTTTGCAGGAAGTGTGTAGCAGGCAGATAATCAGTGCGAAGGCCCTGAGGTGAGACCTTGTATTCAAGGAAGATTGAGAAGACCAAATAAGAATTAATTTTGTATGTTCATAAACTATGTCAACACTCTCTGGCATAATTTATTTAAACCATATTTATTTTACCTTTTGTCACATATATACATCTATCTTTCTGCTATTAAAATCTACCGAAGCTTAACGAGCATCTGAATTTCTGATCTAAAATGTTATCCACAAGTATGTGACCTGCTAATTATGCAAAGCTGCTTAATACCCAAGAGTGCATCACTATGATAAAGCATAGATGAGATTTTAAGCTGTCATTAAGTTTTTTTCTTCCCTGTACCCACTGATGGCAGATATCATTAATTTTTGTATTTAGGATAGTACGCTATAAAATAGAGAAATAAATAGAAATGCTGCTGCATATCTACTTGCATATATGTGAAGAAAAATGTAATCATTAAGCACAAAAAAAGAATAATTAATTTTCTTAAAGAATGAAGCCTGAATGAGTTGTCAAGGACTTGAGTGGTAGTCTGTCAACTGTGCACTTTCCAGTCTAATAGCCATTAATAATATGTGACCATTTAAACTTAAAACTAATTAAAATTAAACAAAACTAACTATTCCGTTCCTCAGTTACACAAGTCACATTTCAAATGCTCAACAGCCACATGTAAACCACTAGCCACATGTGGCTGTTGAACACTTGAAATGTGACTATCATTGTGGAAAGTTCTACTGGACAGGGCTCTAACAGAAATACTCAACATGATTACACTTAAACCTTTGCTGAAGAATTGGGAATGTGAATTTATAAAAATAAAATGCCTTTGAAATTGATGGGGAATATTTGGGGAAAATTGGTCAACCGTTTAGTACTAGGTGTTTTACAGATTGTAAACCTTCTATAAATTAGTAAATGATATCTGAATGAGGAAGAATTTTGCAGTATCACCAAATTACTCTAATGACTTTCTTGAATTGCACATCTAGGGTGCATTCCCTTTTTCTAGAAAAACAGAAAATTCAACTCAATCATTTTTTAAGTTTTGCTATTAAAATCAGTTTGTTGACTATCCTCTTTTGACTCTCTAGCCTCTGTCTTCATAATTAGACCTTTTAAATATATTTACATACATTATTTATATGTTAAGCACATAAAAATGATCTTTGTTCAAAAAAATCTGGCCAGAACAAATATTAAAACAAAATGTGTTCTATTTGCCTTAATATGGTCGCTTCTATCCTTGAAGTTTAATGTTTGGCACTCCAAGGTAGTAGTTTGATTCCCTTAATTAAGAGAAGATAATTTTCTAGTACCATAAATGAGGGCAGCAACAGTACAGGAAGTCATTTTGGCTCTAGATTAAAGAAATATAGATTTAAATGCCTGCCCCCTGGAGATTCCAAAGACAAGTAAGAAAAAAGATAAACTTCAAAGCACCAGCTCCATAGATTGTGATGGTCTTTGAAGAAGCCTCACATAGAGTAATGGCTTCACCCTAGACATTCTGAAGTTCTCCAGCTATTGCAAAATTTAAGAAAAAGGGAGTGAGACAAGTTTTTCATATATAGGGCAATGAAATGCCAAGGCCTTGATATTTGTAGATTAGATTGGCCATGACTAGAGGCGAGTTGTTACAGTTTATCAACACAAGCTGGAGAGAACACTATTTTTAGGAAACTAACAAAGATGTACTGAACAGCTCACAGTAACCATTTTCCTAATTTTCTTTTCTAGTTTCAGGAAAAAAAAATATCAACACAAATGGCAACTTTAAGTATGAAAGGATAGGGAATAAAATAATGCCCATGGAAGGACTTGAACACGCGCATACAGTAGCATTTATACACTGGGACTGCCACACTATAGTTCACATTCAGACTTGATGAACTGAGAAACATATCCACTGGCACATGTTCAGAGCCCTGATGACATGAGAACAATATTTGTATATTAAAGTGTACATTTCATAAATTAAAATGTCAACAATAGGATTATGGGTAGCCCGTCTCATATGTGTCTTCCAATTTTCATACAATGAGCACTTATTGATTTTACAAACAGAGAAGATTACAGAACTGGAAATATTACAATGAAAATTCTTATTTATTTTCTGCTGAATTTTTTTCTCTGTTTAGCTTAATAGAAATATCTGGAGAAAACAACAAAGGGCACAGATCTTGAACATTTCTGTGAAGTTCTACCATGATACAGAAACGGATGCCACTTTAACTTTGGACATACATTTTAAAGTGTATCTGAACATACATTTTAAAGTTTACATTATTAATATATCTGAAGACTACCCAATAAATAGTCTTTGAAACATACACTACCAAATTTCCAGGAAAAACTTAAAATAAAAAAGCAGAATAAAGAGATGAAACAAAATTTTATAGTTAATGGATATTTTCTCCTTAAACCTCACATCTCACCTTTTCCTTGGTCAGTAAAATGCTGCTAGAGTATAAGAAACTCCTGACACTTTCACTGAAATGTGCTATTTTTATGATTCATCTAAAATAGTGACAAAGGACAAATAGTCAGAAACAAGTGTAGAAAGAAAAGAAAGAAAGAAAAAACAACCCTAATGCCTAGGCAGCCTTACACCCTATGGATTTAAGATGAAATTGTTACAAAATGCTTCTGTTGCACTACAGAAGATGATGGGAGAAAATACAGTCTTAATTCAGTTCTCATAATCACTTTCTGTTAAATGTTTAGAAGTCCTGCTTTCTTCCACAGCACAACAATTACACAGCAGAGAATAATTATTTTACAGTCAATTGAGTACAACAAATGGACATATTTATGAAACCTGATTTATACTTCATACTTGCAGCACTACATGGAGCGTAGCTTTACCTCCCACCAAACCTGCAGCCAGTAAAGCTGTCAGAAGGACTCTGCTTCAGCTCCAAAGTAAAATAATTTAAGTTTGAGCAATCCTTTTGAATACTGGTCCTGCACTTAGCTTTTTTCCTATCAAGTGCATTGTGAAGAGTAAAGGCAAGGAAAGCAATGTGGTATCTGTGGAGAAGCGCCATAAAAGTTTTATGGCTTTAGTTCATGCCCTGATTCTTGCTGTGGTGAGCAAGTACATTTTTCATTAGCCTATCCCACAAAGCAATGAGACCATCTACATTGAAGTAATGACCTTCTCCATGTAAACGAAAACTTGTTTTCCTTGTACTTCAATAACCAATAATTATTTATGAAGGTTTGCATAATGACCCAAGATAGTGCAGAAATTTGGTTACAACCTTCATAAGAACTTCTCTGAACATGTAATTTCTACGTTTTTGAAGATATTTTACCCCTTCCCTAATTTTGAGATGTCTTTTTCTCACACATTTGTATGATTTTTAAGGTTTTATCTATTGCAGAGATGGCTATTTAGTACCATCAGTAAATTTAACCTGGTCTCTGTAAATCATGTACATTGAGTATCTGTTTTAGATGCAAAAAATAAAAAGAAAAATGAATTCCAGGCTGTTGTTCTGAGGCTATTTCAGAAGTCACACTATTAAATAATGGTTGATTTTGTTGAATTTGCTGATTAACTACATGCAGTGTATACATTTTTCTTATTAATTGCTTCATTTCAGCCAATTTCATTAGAAATATAAAATCTGATTTCACTCAAATCTGAAGAAAGAGAAATAATGATTCATAAATAATTAATAAGAACACTCTGTGGTCTCTGGTCTGTCTGTAATTATTTATCAATCAAGGTCTGAGGACAGCCTAACGTGGGGATGGTGAAACTAGATACATCTATCTGCTTCTGACTTCCAAAGGAAAAAAACAGTTTTCACTCCTTTTATAATACCTGTGCACAGCAGCTCATGTTGATGGCCTCCAAGCTCAGTAAACTAACACATTAGGGTAAACAGATGTTTTCTCTATTAACAGTATCAACCATCTGGCTGCAGGCCAAATCAAATCTGAGGAGTAATTTCAACTGGCCTGCCTGTTAATGTGAAAACTGACTAAACAGTCCCTCCTGCTAATCTTCTCATCCTGAAGATGATGTTTCTTCCAGTGTATGATTCACGCACGAACAGGAAGGAGAGAGATCATTTCAGAGATATAATTAATTCTTAGTTGAAATTTTATTCAATTACCTGTTTAAAATATAAAACATACAGCATTTGAGATGCTAACATCTAAACTGAATATGATGTGGAGAATTAGGGAAAATATAGAAATAAATGTTCTTAAACGCTGGGTTCAACTGTGGTATCTAATTTAATCTTTATTTAAAGAGCCCAAGTCCCCGGGAGACCATGAAACTAGGTTGCAAACTGCCTACTAAAAAGTAAAGGATTGAAGTAACTTTTGCTAACAGCACAAAGAATCATGATTATACCACTTATTACTTACTTTTAGTCATTAATATTATTTTTCTCCCATAGAATTACCTTAATTCATTTTCTTCTGTTCTTTAGTAATGACTCTTGAATTACATGGATTTCATATTTATGTGGACTTTCTGCCCTTAATGCAGACCAAATAAATTTGAATAAAACAAAGACAAGTTACAATACATGACAATAGTTTTACAGATGATTCTCAATAAGTATATTTTTTAAAATTCTATCTCTTTGGTTTATTTATGGGCACTTGTGATAAAGACCAACTTGCGCACAATTTTCTTTTGTTTTTATTACTCAATTATTTGCCTCTAAATCATTTTATTTATGTTATCAGATTAGCTATACATAGTAGGGAATTGAAACCCAAGAACCATCCTTATGAATGCATGACCAGTGTTCCTGGTCTAGAAATTATTTAGCTGATACTGACCTATACAAATGGCATCTTCATGTGGGCAAACCTAATGCAATTATTTTTTATCCTGCGCAGGAGAAAATGCAAACTCTAAGAATGATTAGAAATTCCGTTTTAAGACATCTAGTTTCAAGTTCATTTTAAATAAATTTGGTTTATTTAAAAGTATGTGATTTATCTAATGATTCTGTAGGCTTTCTTAAGCAGATCATCTGACATGGAGGTACAGTGTAATGAGTGCACCAACAAAGCATTTTGCCTAATATGGGTAGATCCCAAATGAGGCACTTGTTAATTGTCCATTCCTTGAAAAACGCGTAACAAGTTCCTTTAAAAAAGGAGATAAACACAAGTGTTTATTGTGTGCCAGATACTCCATAATGAAAAACACTGATATGTGTCTTGACCTCCCCAAACATAGGGCCTTGTGGAGAAAGCAGAAATAAACTGCAACCAACCCAGCAAATATAATCAAATATGGAGGCGCATGCTTTGAAGAAGAATAATGTGAGAAAGTAAGAAGACCTGGGTGTTGTAACACATTTTGCACTGGTGAATTAGACAGTGCTTTTCTGAAGAAGAGGCATTTAAATTGGGGCCTGAAAGGTAATGGGGGCAGTCATTTGGAAAGTGGGAGGAAGAGTCATTGAGGCAATGAGAGTGGAATCTGTAGGCCCCATGAGATGAGCATATTCAAAAATTGAAAGAAATAAAATATGTCACCTTTTAGGCAAAATGTTTAAACTTCCCTGAAGCTTCAAATGAGGATCTATATAATAGAGCTAATATGATGTGCCTCATATACTTATTTTGTGGATAATGATACCTAATGTTTATTGAGCAATTACTCTTCACCAGGTACAATTTGAAGCACGTGTTCTGAATTTACTCATTTAGATCTTAAAAGTTAATCTTATAACCATCTCCTTTTTCTTTAGATGAGGAAACAGATTTTTGGCAACTTATGTAGTTAATAAGTAAACGGCAGAGTAAAGTTTGAATCCAGAAATCTGACACTAGATGTCATCCTCTTAGCAATGACACTGCACTCTTGGAATGACATGATATAGAAGTATTTCGGTACATAGTAGTTGCTCTTTTAAGTGTAGAAATTATTATCATTATCAGTATTTTACATGACATATAAATATGTTAACCTGTCCCAATATTGATCTCTCCTACAAGCACAGAGTTTTTATTTTTATTTTTTACAATTTATTTTCCAAACCAGAATAATTTTGAGAGTGAAAGTGTTTAATTACATGAAGACAACAAGTGTAAACCAAGACTGTACTAGTCAAACTGGGATATATGTTTGTCTTTCATAAAATGTTATAAATTTGTCATTATTCACCTGAGATGCCTCATTTACTGGACAGCAGAAGTACTATGGCTTCATGAATTTCTTAAGCTGAAAAGGGAATTTAAAGGCTATCAATTTTAGGTTCTTGTTTTATTAATATTTTACTTTTATGACCCCGAGAGATGACGTTACTTGCCTAAGGTAAGCACTGATTAGTACCAGAGCTGGACTAGAAACTCAGGGTCTTAGTCAACTTGGGCTGCTTTAACAAACCACCACAGATTGGGTGGCTTATGTGCAATATAAACTTATTTCTTTGGGGTCTGGAGGCTAGAAGTCTGAGATCACGGTGCCAGCATGGTTGGTTTCTGGTGAGGACCCCACTTGGGGTTGCACACTGCTGACTTATTGAATCCTTACATGGTGGAAATAGCTCGAGAAGCTCTCTGGGGTCAGTTTTATAAGGGCACAAATCTCATTCATGAAGGATCCACTTTTATGACCTAATTGCCTTTCAAAGACCCACTTGCTGATACCATAACACTGGGGGTTAGTATTTCAACATGTGAAGTTTGGGGGGACACAAACATTCAATTCATTGCATCCAGTGAGTTTTTAATATTAAAAGCTGCTTTAAAGCAAAGGTGAATTTCTTTAGCTGAAACCAAGTGGAATGTATAGAACCTTATTCTCATTCTCCCATCACACACAGGCAAGGATTTTTTTTTTTTTTTTTTTTTTTTTCTGCATCTGAGACAAAGTTTCATGCCTATCACCCAGCCTGGAGTGCAGTGGCCCAATCTCTGCTCACTGTAACCTTTGCTTCCGTACTCAAGCAATCCTCCCACCTCAACCTCCTGAGTAGCTGGACCATAGGCGCACACCACTGCACCTGGCTAATTTTTTCTGGTATTTTCTTGGAGAGATGGATTTTCACTATGTTGCCCAGGCTGGTCTTGAACTCCTGAGCTCAGGTGATCCAGACACCTCAGCTTCCCAAAGTGCTAGGATACAGGTGTGAGCCTTTGGGCCTGGCCTGTCTTGGAAACACTTTAGAGAAAAACCATGGTTAGTTTTTTGGAATGTGGAATCAGCATACCTAAGACAGGTTGTTAGATTTAACATCATTATTAATTGGTTAATTTAATGACCTTAGGTCAAATAAGATTAAATAAATAACTTATTCTTTATGAGTCTCAATTTTCCCATACTGAGAGAGGGGAAGTGGACACATTGCTTTCATAAGTCCTTCTTGCTTGAAATCATGTGAGAACAATGGTTTGAGTTTGGGAAGAATAGCTGATAAGGAGAGAAGCAGATACCAAACACAGAATTCAGTTTTGCCAAGGGCTAGTCCTAAGTCTATTGCATGTTAAATCACATAGCTCTTCAACTGGATTAGTGAGTAGGTAGATAGAATTATTGATTAGGACACTAGTGATTATCCAGTAAATTATGCATGACTGAGTGTAAGTAGACCAACAGGATACTTTTGGACGGTTTCCCACAAGACAAACTAACATTGACAGCTCATTTTCTGGAATCATGTGAGACTACTTAGGGATTTACAAATGGGCAATAATGGGTATTTTAAAATTTTAATCCTAAAATAAAGGATAACTAAGAGGTTGGGGAAAGAGCTCTAACATAAGGGAATTTTTAAAAGATGCTATGGTCCTCAGACTTCCCTTTGTCTCTTTAATTTCTTTTTATTTCCATAATATGGAAGCAATTGCTAAATATTTGTGGTAATAATAGTAAAAGAATACAGGTTACTTTTTAAGCATTCAGTTCTAGGGTCAAATAGATGGGTTTAAATTTGAAGGCTAAGACAGAATAGTTTTGTGGTATTTGGCAAGACTTACTTCCACATTTGTAAAGTATTACTTTTGGCTGAATAAAAGTTATTACTATTGCTCGACTTAGAGGACTGTGGTGAGATTCAATTGAGATGATGCCTCTGGAGCAGCAGTCCCCAAACTTTTTGGCACCAGGAACAGGTTTTATAGGAGATAGTTTTTCCACATACTCAGTGGGGAGGGGCAAGGAGGGGATGGTTTGGGGATGATTCAAGCATGTTACACTTATCGTGCACTTTATTTCTATTACTATTACATTATAATATGTAAGGAAATAATTATACAACTCACCATAATGTAGAATCTGTGGAAGCCCTGAACTTGTTTTTCCTGCAACTTGAACTGGAGGTGTTGGGAGACAGTGACAGATCATCAGGCATTAGATTTTCATAAAGAGTGCACAACTGAGATTCCTTGCACACGCAGTTCACAATAGGACTTGGGCTACTATGAGAATTCATGCCTCTGCTGATCTGGCAGGAGGCAGAGCTCAGGTGGTAAAGCAAGCAATGGGGAGTGGCAGTAAATACAGATGAAGCTTCACTTACTTGCCTGTCATTCACCTTCTGCTGTGTATCCCAGTTCCTAACAGGCCACAGACCAGTACCGGTCCATGGCCAGGGGATTGGGGCCCTCTGTTTTAGAGTATATACTCCCTTTCACTGTGCTTCAGCTACACTGACTTTCTTTCCATTCTTTGATTGCATTGCACTCTCTTCAGCCACAAAGATTGTGAAAAACACTATAGGTTGGCTCATTGAACTCTACTTGTCTCCCCTGTACCATGCATTTCTTTAAACCAGGGGCTAAACGATAGAAAAAGCTAATGACTACATTTCTTAGATTCCAATGCATCTGGAATTCTACATGAGACTTATTTCCACCAAACAGACACACACATATATAAGATTAGAATGGCAAAAATAAAAATTTGGAGAAAAAGGCTGATGGTTTATTTTATGTCTGGCTTTTGCTTCTCATGACTATTGTACAGAAGACAGTGGTGATAGGGAAATTTCTGGTGGTAGTGTTGAATATATCTTCTAGCTGGGTCACTCTGGCTTTTCAGCATCATGTTTCGTTCCCTGGAGTTCCCCCAAATTCTGAGTTAGTAATAGGCTGTAATAAGTGTTTTCCTACTTAAGCTAGCCAGAGTAGATTCTGTTGTCTGCAAATAAGAATCCTGAAGTAATACAGAACTTCTGCAAATTGAAAGAACTTCATTAAAGCCTCTTAATATAAGATAATCCATATTCATGTACGTATTCTTTTAAAATAATTCTTAAACCTAAGACACTGAATTAGCCACCACAAATACACTGGCAAGCTAGATATGGAAGTTAAAATCTATTGAGGGAAGCAGATTATTAACAAGTAAATAAACAAATAAATGTATGCTCGAATGGTAATCATGCTATGAAGAAAACAGAAGGGATGAAGTAGTTATGGAAGAAGCAGCCTAGTTAGATCAAAAGAGTTGTCTGAAAGAGAAAAATAAGCCAACCATTAAGAGTGGGAGGGCCAGGCGCGGTGGCTCAAGCCTGTAATCCCAGCACTTTGGGAGGCCGAGACGGGTGGATCACGAGGTCAGGAGATCAAGACCATTCTGGCCAACACGGTGAAACCCCGTCTCTACTAAAAAATACAAATAACTAGCCGGGCAAAGTGGCGGGCGTCTGTAGTCCCAGCTACTCAGGAGGCTGAGGCAGGAGAATGGCGTAAACCCGGGAGGCGGAGCTTGCAGTGAGCTGAGATCCGGCCACTGCACTCCAGCCTGGGCGACAGAGCAAGACTCTGTCTCAAAAAAAAAAAAAGAGTGGGAGAATATCTGTAGGTCTGGAGCTAAAAATTATGGTTGGTACACTAAGAACTTCCGGTGAATTTTACAGCTAAATAACAAATAGTTAAATAAAAGATAGGCAAAACCTACAATTTGGCAGTAATGTATGGATAGTTTCTTTATTAACGAAGTGTAATTCTGACGACATGACAAAAGTAGCAAAAATGGCTTATTTCTGATAGCTGGGTACCTACTTAATTATTGTTGCCAAATACTATAAAAAACTAGTTTTCTTCTTAAAGGGGATGGTTATCATTTCTCAGCCAACTAACTTCTCTAGAAACACATTACTTGAGTCAATGCCATACTTTTATTGGAAATTGTGTGACATACCTTTGTTGATGGAATTCCTATGATTGCATATGTTAGAAATATAAGGTGAGGAACTACTACAGTTACGAAAGCAAAATGAGAAAAATAAAGAATATAGAATGTCCAAGTGTTTGAACACTATGATTTAGCCCCTGTCAAGAAGACTGATTATTCTCTGTTCTCTGTTATTCTTCTTTGATACCACGATTAATTTAAAGATTGATTTTGCCTTTACTATTACTTACTTCTTACAAAGGCTTACTGCTCTAAAAGTCTATAGTGATGTGCTGAAGAGTCAATAGTTAGTTCCTGTTAGTTTTAGTGAAACAGACCTGTAACTAACTCAATGGGGTACAAGCTGAATCTTCAAGCCTTTTGAAGGCCATTACTTATTCTGATTAAATGGTATAAAGTGTTTTCAGTATTCACAGTTCCGACGCGTCTTCAAGGATGAAGGCATATTTTTTTAACCTTAGTATATTCATTTGAATGTGAAACAAACCCCCTTTCTAATCTCTCTTTGACTGGTACCTTTGTCCAGCTAAACCTGGAAGAGTATTTTCTGAATGGGCACATTGCCATCACGGCAGATGGACCAGGAGCAAGCTAGTTCAAGAGCCAGAATGTATGTTGGTTTTGACTAAGAAGGGCACATTGACTCCAGTGTGTGTGGAAACGGCACTTGGTGTACAATCTCCCTCCCTATGGCTAAGGGGACATGACCTACCACTCTTGCTGAGCAATGAATTAACTTTGTAGTCTAAAACATTTAAGCTTCATCACTGCAGACCTATTACGTAGGAAATTAAGGCTAGAATTCAGAGCTTGTTTGGAGATAGGAAAATGGAAAGCTTTGTTCCCAATATATTTCTTGAAGAAAATACTTGATATAGCTATTTCTTCCAAAAAACGTATCATCATCATCATCCACAAATACTATATTGATCATTGACTCTATTCATGCAGCTCCGTATGGTAGTACATCTTATAAACAATCTTTCAGAGAAAAGATTTATTATTTTCCTCTTCACATAAGCACAAGTACATTATCTGAGCAATAGCAATTTAATATTTTATATCTTTCATCTTTATATAACTTAGTAATATATCTTGAGCTCTCCTCTTCCATTTCTTCAATGCCACCTTTTCTCTGAAACTGCCCTACAGAAATTTATATTCAACTTCATGAATTAATATTTTGAGAAACATTTTCAATATCACTATTCACTCTACCTCCATTGTCTTAATTCTTCTGCTCTTATGCTGTCTCCTAGTAAAGTTATAAATACTTGGTTAAAAACATTAAGGTCATCTTTAACATTAACTTACCTTTTACTTCCATATCTAATCATTCTTCCAATTTTATAATTTATATTACCAAATTACATTTTTAATTCACCCTCTCTTTTCTACACACATTTTTGTTACCTTGTCTCAGGTGGAATAAGAAAATACTCTCTTAAGTATTTACATAATGGCTTTGAAGCCAGGCAGGCCAGGTCATAAATCCTGACAGAGCCATTTAATGTCTGTTTCATCCTGAAGAATTTACTAAACAATGCTTTTCTCTAAGGAATATGGGAAGGAATAAATGACATTATACATATGGATATAAAGATAGGTAGATATACCTATAATAAATGCTTAATACATTTATTGTTAGCATAATTATTAATGTGTTTTTGGCTGTCCCTCACTCTGTGCTATAATTTGTTATTCAGATACCTCATCTAGACACATAATGGATAAAGACTACTCCCACACTTCACTTCAAATTTGTCTAAGACATCCTTGCCCCATTTTTAATGATTGAAACATAAGTATCTTAGCATGTACTGCAAGATATAGTGGACTTTTTGTGTCTAGAAGATTGAATTTTGATCTCAGCATGCCCATTCATAAAAAAAAAAAAAAAGTTTACAGGGTTCTCTAGGAGGACAGGACTAATAGGATAGATGTATATATGAAAGGGAGTTTATTAAGAGTATTGACACACATGGTTATAAGATGAAGTCCCACAACATGCTATCTGCAAGCCAAGGAGCAAGGAAGCCAGTCCAAGTCCCCAAATCTTAAAACTTGGGAAGCTGACAGTACAGCCTTCAGTCTGTGGCCAAAGCCCCGAGAGCCCCTGGCAAATTACTGGTGGTGAGTCCAGGAGTCCGAAAGCTGAATAACTTGGAGTCTGATGTTCGAGGACAGGAAGCATCCAGCACGGGAGAAAGATGAAGGCTAGAAGACAGCCAGTCTAGTCCTTTCACATTCCTCTGCCTGCATTATTCTAGCCAAGCTGGCAGCTGCCTAGATGGTGCTCACCCAGACTGAGAGTGGGTCTGTCTCTCAAGGTCCACTAATTCAAATGTTAATCTCTTTTGGCAACATCCTCACAGACACACCTAGGTACAATATTTTGCATCCCTCAATTCAATCAAGTTGCCACTCATTATTAACCATCACAACTGGTGACCTATTGCGTACCTGGAACTTTGCTAAAGGTTGAAGATAGTTAACCAAGCAGACACTGTCATTTCCTATTATGGCTATTCTGTATTTGTTTAACCACTCTGAGATCTAGTTTCTTCATTTATAAAATAGTGGTAGTAGTAAGTAGATTTGGGGCTTGTCTGAAAAACTTAATGTGATAATAGCAGATATAGTTATTACTATTATTTAAAGGTATTCCTAGTGATAATTAAGAGTAATCAAATTGAAGATGGAAGCAGAAATTAAGATGAATAATATTGAGAGAGTGTTTCACATGAAAGAAAAGACACAAAGCCTGAACATTATCTTTTTATGTCCAAAGGTGCAAAAATAGTCTTGTTTTTCTTTGGACACACATATAACTATCAGTTTTTGTTTGTTGATTGCTTCCTTTTTAAAGGCAAGCACTGTTAATATATGTGTATGTATTTTCTACTTATACTTACTGTATTCGTTCGATATTATAAACTTACATATTGTTTTTATATGAGAATAAACTATAACTATCATTGTAATGTTTTCTTTATGTAAACCAATGGAACATTATTTCCCAACTTTTTTTTCTCCAAAGCACACTGCCCTTTGACAGTGGGAAGGGACTGATTCCAGGAGACATTTGGATTACGTGGAGCCATGAGGATTAAAAAAAAAGAGGAGAGGCTGGGTAGGGTGGCTCACCCCTGTAATCTCAGCACTTTGGGAGGCCAAAGCAGAATGATGGCTTGAGTTCAGAAGATTAAGACCAGCCTGTGCAACAAAGCAAGAGCTCTTCTCTGCAGAAAACAGACAAGCAAAAAAGCAAGGTGTGGTGGTGCACACCTGTAGTCCCAGCTACTCGTGAGGCTGGGAGGTCGAGGCTGCAGTGCCATGTTGTGCCATGGTGCTCCATCCTGGCCAACAGTGTGAGACCTTGTCTCAAAATAAAAAATAAGGCCAGGCATCGTGGCTAAGCTCTGTAATCCCAGCACTTTGGGAGACTGAGACGGGCGGATTGCGAGGTCAGGAGGTCGAGACTATCCCGGCCAACGTGGCGAAACCCCATCTCTACTGAAAATACAAAAATTAGCCAGGCGTGGTTGTGGGCGCCCATAGTCCCAGCCTACTTGGAAAGTTGAGGCAGGGGAATTTCTTGAACCCAGGAGGCGGAGGTTGTAGTGAGGTGAGATCACGCCACTGCACTCCAGCCTGGTGACAGAGCAAAACTCCGTCTCAAAAAAATAAAGTTAAAAAATGAAAAATAAACAATAAAAAAAAAACAGGGAGCGGGGAATGGAGTCATCAGGAAAGGGAGAGTGGAAGGAAACTGGAATTTAAGTAGGTAAAAAATAAGGAAAATTATTTTTTCACTTACATGGCACAGGATGAAAATACCCCCTGTTGTACTTGTTTTATTTTTAATTACTAGATATAATTTAAATGATTCATTTTACATTCTCTCAGTGTGAAAATATTGTTCTGAAATGTTTAGAAAGAGACAGGGACATCAAGAGGTTAATCAATTATTTCAATGTCAAGGAGCCAGTTAATTAGAAAACCTAGAATAGAGCTTTACATCTCTACCACTTCTGAGAAACCCTTTTGGTGGTGGTAGTCATCATAGAAAATAGGGTACACGTTGATAACACAGTTGCAATTTACATTTGTTCAACTGATTTGGTTCATTAACATGTGTTTCTATCATTAGACTGTCGAGAGGGTAGTAACTAGAAATTTCTGGTAAATATTGTATTGCTATCTTCTACCACAGTTTCTGAAACTTAGTTGTCAAATCTCCTTTATGACTAAAATCTGAATTTCTTATCATGGCTTATAATGCTAATATAATTTTACCCTGGCTAAAGTTATAATCTTATCTCTTACTATGTCTTTTTTCTCTCTGAAATTGTAATCATGCTTGCCTGCTTGCTATTCCTAGAAAACACACCCCTGTCTCATTGCTGCTGCATTTCTGTTTCCATTGGCTGGAAGTCTCATCCCCTAGATAGCTGCATGGCTTACTTCATCACTTGATTCAAGTCTCTGCTGATTTATTACCTATTTAAAGAGGACTTCCCTAGCATCCAATCTGAAATAGCCCTACCTGTCACTTGTCTCTGTTTACTCGCTTTGTATTTCTCTATAACATTTTTAATTTTATTCAATATATGTGTTTTGAGCTCATACTATGTACCGAATACTTATCAAGGCACTGGGATACAGCATACAAAAATATGCCAAAATCTTTGTTCTCATGGAGTTTAAATTCTAGCATGGAGATACATAATACTAAAGGACAAAAATAAAACATAAAATATTTATGTTAGTGAGCGTGGAAAAATAAATGAGGAAGGGGAATAGGAAATGTTGGATGGCCAGGGAAGCCTCAGATGAAAAGAAAAATGATACTTAGTTAAGCCATGTAGAATATAAAGGAGCACACAATGCAGTGGTGTGACAGAAGAGCTCTCCAAGAGGAGGAAATAACAAATGAAAAAGCTCTGACTTGAGATTCCAACAAGCTTCATTCAGAATCATAGAAGAGGCCACTATAGCTAAAGTAATGATTGAGGGGGAGCATATTAATAGATAAAGGGAGAAAAAGGTTTAGATGATGTAAGAATTTGGAGATCATAGTAAGACAGAGGAGGTCTAAAGGAAACAAAATCCAAAAACTCGAAAAAATAAATTATGTTATTCTGAGATGGTAGGGTTTTGAACAGAAAGGGAATATGAGTGGAGTTTGAACTGAATCTCTTAAGTTACTTTGTTAAGAACAGAATGAAGAGGGACCTGGTAATAGCATAAAGACCTGTTAGGGGGATCTTGTAGTCATTCAGGAGGTGGTGATGGTGTTAACAGTGAAAATAGTAAGAAGTAAAGATATTCTGTATATATTGTGAAGGTAGAACTAATAGATATGCTTGTGGTTAAGAAACAGGACTTGAGAAAAATCTGAGAAAAAGAGAATGACTCCAAGTACCCAGAAGAAAGGAACTTCCCTTTATGGAGATGGATTGGACTGTGATAAAAACAGGTTATTGCAGAATGGGGTGGTTGGATAACATTTGAGATATTCTCAAATATTTCAAATCTCCACCTTCTGGGAGAATAAAAGGATTGCACTTACAAATTTGGAACTTTGATATGTATATGTGATTTGTTTTAGCTAATAAAATATGAGCAGACGTGATGGAGGTCATTTTCCATTCAAAGCTTTTAAGGGCCTGTGCATGGTACTACACACATTTACAGTTGTTTTCAGAAGTGATCATGGAAGTGTACAGTAAGTTAGAGCCTCTGGGTACATGAGTTGCAACAGAGCTTCATCTATGTACATGAATAACTATGATTATTCTACTTCCCTGCTAATCTATGTGGGAGATATAGCTAAATCCAGAAATAACCTTTTGTTACACAAAACCACTAAGATTTTGGGGCTACTTACTTTTGCATCATCATCTAGTTTATCTTGATTGATGCTGGGATAGCACAGCAGAAGCTAAATTTTGGAATTGTTCTTTCTGATGCTATTAGATATATGAGTGAAGATGTCAAGATGGATGCATCTGAATTTCGAGAGACAAGACTAGAAATATAGATTTTGGCGTCATCAGGAAATACATCATTTTTATGGCATGACTGGATGAACTCACGAAGGGAATAATATATAGAGAGAAAAAAAATATCTAAAGCCCGAGTTCTGAGCAATACTCTGCTAAGAGGTCAAAAAGGGAAGAAGGAACCAGCTAAAGAAACGTGGAGCAAGCAGTAAGGAAGCAGAATTTGGTGTCATGGAAGCCAAATAAAGAGTGTTCCAAAGAGAAGAGACTAATAAACTGTATCAAATGCTGCTCATGGTTCAGGTAAGATGAAAACAGAAATTTTCACTAAATTTAACAAAAGGAAAGTTGTTTGTGGGCTTGAGAGGATAAATTTCAGTAGTGCGGCAGGAACAAAAGCTAGAGTCCTTGCTTATGTTACATCCTGCTATTAGTTTATATCATTACTTGACATTAATTCATTTATTCATTAAATCATCTAAATAGTCTGTTTATTCCACTAGACTAACCCCAGGGTCTTTGTATTTTTATTTATCTCTGCATTTTGTTTAACTCTGCATTTTGTTTACCGCTCTATCTTCCATGACTAGAATTGTTCCTCAATAATTATTTGCTGAAAGAATGAATACAAAATAAAAGGCCAAAGAAGGTTGAATAAATAAATGAGTAAGGCGTCTACAGAATCAGTAGCAAGAATAGCTACTCTGTTACATTATTTTTTAAACTGTAGGTCTGTGAATACCTTTGAATGAGTACTATTTCTAGAACTGGGGCATTAATTATTTAGCCAGAAGGCCACCACACACAGCTCTGTTATCAAATCCATGATAGAAATTATTAATCCTCCATAGAACTTTTAATATTAGTCTGGATGCACTGTCATAATCCTTCTCAAACTATTGCTCCAGGTAATCACATTCAATTGGTTAGAATCAGCATGTTATTTAAAGCATATTTATTGAGATTCTACTGCCTAGAAGTAGGTGTTCCAAGTAATCATGATTTATAAGGAACAAAAGCAATATAAGTCTCTGCCATCATTCAATTTGTGATCTTCTGGGGAAAATAGACAACAAACTAATAAATATGTGGCATATTAGCTTGATATCAGGAGCTTTCTATTGTATATAGGATGGTATATCATTTAAAGCATATAATAGCCCTTGTAACAGATAAAACTTGAAATCTCAATGGCTTATCCAAATATAAATTTGTCATTCATATGCAAATGCATATGTTGGTGACAGTTAGGTGCTCAGCTCTTTGAAGTCATTCAGAGACCTAGATTAATGGGAGGTTCTACCATCTTTAATGTGTGGCTTCCAGTGTCCCCTTGGGCATCAATATCTAGATGGCAAATAAGGGAAGAGAGTGTAGAGTTCTGATAGGAGATTTTATAGTAGGCATCGAGTGGTGGATCTTTCCTTTTCCTCCATTCCATTGCATGTTATACAGCTAAGTGGACCTGCTATATGCAAGGGGAGTTAGGAAATGTAGTCCATGTCTGGGCAGCCAGTTGCCAGCAGCATCATGGAAGAGGAAAACCATCTGTGGTAGAGAGCTCACTTCCTTTGCTACATCCCATCAGGAAATTTTTGGCTGAGGGGTTAACATTTGAGTTGAGACTTGAAGGAAATGATGGAGTAAACTATGTAGCTCTCTCACTTAAGAAATATGAGCAAGCAGTGGGAGTGTTCTTTTGGAGCAAAAAGAAGAAAGGCAGGGTGGCAGGTGTGTAGTGGCAAAAAGGAGTCAGAGGAGAGAAGATCAGAGGTGACTTGGGCAGATCCAAGAGCCTAATTAGCTGTGGTCAGGAATTTGGCTTTTACTCTGAGTGAGCTAAAAAGCCGTAGGAATATTTTATAGCATATATTACACCATTATAAATGTGGTATATTGTCATTTTGAAGAAGATTGATCTGCTAGGGAGAATAGGTTATAGAGGCATATGAGCAGAAGCAGGGAGAAGAGTTCTGAGGCTGCTCCAGTAGCCTGGCAAGAGAAGAGAGGCTAAGAACAAGAAGGTAGGCTTGTTTGGGGGTGGTAATAAGTAGTTAGATTCTGGAAAAGTTCTGCTTATGTTTTAGAATCAGCATTTTGCCCAAACTTTATATTCTAACATTTTTAATCTACAGAAAGTGGAAATAACCACAAAATAAGCAACCATATGCATTTAACTTAGATTAACCAATTATTATTTCACTATCCTTGCTTTGTCTTCCTCTGAGTATTTGTGTATGCATGTAAGCATGTAGGTTTACACACAAATTTAAGGTGACCCAACTTATTTAGTAGTTTACAGAAAAACTACTTAAAGTAGTTTATAGAAAAATCGTGATGCCATTCCTAAATGCTTTATCATGCAGCCTCTAAGAAAAATAGTCTGCATAACAATAATACTGGAAATATTTCGAAGGCAAAACTGACAGTATTTTCTGATGGATGTTAGAAAAAGACAGAGTCAAATATGATTCTGAAATTTTGGTAAGAGGAACTGGAAGTATGCAGATTCCATTTACATAGAGTAGGAAATGTGTAAGAGATGCTAGTTTTGGGTCAAAGAGTAAACTTCCTGCTATTCTTGTCTAATGAGTTGGGGCAGGTCATAATCTAGAAGTCTGAGATATGTAAAGTTCCTCAAACTCAAGAAAATCTTGTGTGGTGCAATATTAAACTGCAAGACCCAAGTGAAATAATTTTAAGTGAAATAATTTTATAGGAGTCCCAAATGGAGAACCACAGTATGCCATTTAGTATGCTTTGACAGCAGAATATCTCACTCAAACTGCTGTAAACTTTTGAAAAATTGTAGATTTTAATATGGAGAAGTACAGAGTAGGGCAATTTCCAGAGCTGACTGAATTGATGGATAGAACAGCAATTATTCCTGGTTCTCTTTTTTATCATCCTAAGCAGACTTCACTTTGATATTGATTTCCATTTTATTCCTAAAGGACTACTAGAGATTTTGAATGTTCCCAACACAAAGAAATGATAAATGTTTGAGGTGATGATATGCTGATTATGCTTCTTTGATCACATTGTAACATGTATTGAAATATCTCATTGTACCCTATAAACATGTAAAATTATGTCAATTAAAAATAATAATAAAAACAAGCAAGCACAATGAAATAAAATAAAATAAAAACAGCTACTAGATTTACCTAAGTTAATGTTTTGTTTGTTCATGTCCAGTGGAAGGGTAAGACAGAAGGTTCCATCCCAAGCATGGATTATAATTTCCTACTGTAAGTGTGTTTGGTCCCCTTGAATTGCCATTCCGGGATCCCTCCCTGGAGCTGCGGATGGCTCGGAAACCTGAAAATCAACCAATCAACCAACTAGCCAACCAACCAACCAACCAACCAGCCAATCAGATTCTGTTACAAAAAGAAATGGTAGGCAAATAACAATCATTACCCAAATGGTTCTCTCTCTCTCTCTCTCTCTCTCTCTCTCTCTCTTTTTTTTAATTTAAGTCAAGTCGTTAGAAATAAAGCTCTGAGTCCTAAAGAAAAATGAGCACTCAAACAAAGGATTTCTCAGGAAAGCAAATTTACTTCTGCACAGAACGTTGTTTCTCGTAGGGTTGACTGCCATGAAAGCACATCGAACAAAGAAGAGTAGAATCTTTTATTCCTGACACGACTTCTGCCTCTCTGTCCTTTCCCCATTGGCTGGGAGCTGACTGCGCAATCTAAGCTAGACCCAGTTGACTAAACATTTAAACTTGCTTAGATATGGTGGGTGCGTGGTGGGAGAGAGGGGAGAGGAGGAAGCGGTCATCAACAGAGGACTAGAAAGCCAGTCCATTCCCAAATAAGGAAAGAAATGTGACCTGGGGCTGTGGCATGTCTGGGCATGCAGCAAAATCACAAAGAAGAAAAGGAGAAGAAAGGGAAGAAGGTACTTGGAATAAGAGAATAAGAAGCTGAGCAGGCTGTTTGACGAGAAACCTTGCCATATCTCACACAAGTTTTAATAGATTTATAAAAATCATATATACAAAACATGTTAAACTAAGCACGTGGCTATAAAATACATTTTTACACTTTACTGTATCTTAACCTAGCACACAGTATTCCTAAACTGAGTCCCGTTATGGCACAATGGCCCCGCACAGGCAGATGTCCTCGCCCTGCAGCGATCGCCAGGGAGGGGCTGCGCAGAGCACTCAGTTCCTTCCTATATTTAAGGCCCTGAAGGGCTCAGGCTCTCCTTCTGTTATGAAGGCTCAGGCGCTAAAGCCAGAAGGCCGCCCAGCCAAGTCCCTTAACTCCTGCCGCGTGGGCTGGGAGCTGAGCACAGGAAAGGGAGTTTGGGACACAGTGGCCATGAGCAGTTATCTAGCGTACAACATTGAATTTCCTGGCGACGCTTGTGTCAGCACACAATAACGTGCCCATCCATGTGAGCTGGTTCAAATGAAGTTAAGAAAAAGAACATTTGAAATGTTTTAAACCAATTTGCCTGACAGGTCAAAAGGTAATTTTCTGAGGATTCTAGAGACTCAATAGAGATATTTTAAATCTTGCACAAATAGGCTTCTTTAAAAATCCAGACTCGGTGTGGCGGCTCATGCCAGTAATCCTAGCACTTCAGGGAGGCTGAGGCGGGAGGATCACTTGAGGCCAAGAGTTCAACACCAGTCTGGGCAACATAGTGAAACTCCATCTCTATAAAAATTTTAAAAATTTGCCAGGTGTGGGTGGTGACACATACCTGTGGTCGCAGCTACTTAGGGTGCTGAGGTGGGAGGATTAGATGAGCCCTGGAGATTGAGGCTTCAATGGGGTAAGATGTCATCACTGCACTTCAGTCTGGGCCACAGAGTGAGACCCTGTATTAAAAAAATAAATAAAACAATAAAATAAAAATCAAAAATGTTCACTCTGTAAAGAAAAAAAGTAATTAAACTTGAAATGCATTTGTGTGGTACTTGTGCAACCTGTGAGGGATGTGGGTTATATGCGACTTGACTACATTTTACAAAAGAGGAAAAAAAATCTAACAGGTTGACTCCTAACTGGAAAGCACCACAAAGCAAATGGCCCATGGTGCCAGCAAGCTGCGTGGGAGCCCTGCTGCAGACCTGGGCTCAGCACCCATCACCCACAGGTAAGTTACAAAGGCTTCTGGCACCTATTTGCAGGGGAACGTGGAAACATGCAACTGGGTTCTTCCAGACAGCATGGGTAAGCAGGAGAGCCACAAAGTACGGATTTCATTAGTTTGATTTCCAGATGCACATCTGGTTCAGTTCTTGATACCTGAGTTTCAAAGTCTCCTACCTGACCAAATGTCCTCAGCCTAGTTGTACTAGCCTTTTTAGTGGAGGACAGATGGGAAAGACATTGGTGGTGAAGACCTCCTGCATCACCACGAGGCTGTGGGAGGTCCTTTGGGAGCCAGTTGTGGGATGGCAGAGGAAGAGCTGCACAACAGTCTGGAGGGGTTCATGCTGCTCGCTGTGCTGATGGTTCTCTTAACTTGCCCAGCACAGCCTACTCCTAGAGAAAACCATTTTTCTATTTTTTCCACTATATATTTTGTTTGCTTGATCAAGAATATCATATAAATTAAACCATATTGTATAAACTCATTTTGATATGGCTTCCTTGGTTCTGCATATCTGTGGAATTTATTTATATTATATTCTTTATGTTGAGTGTATATATACACCCACACAAGATACATATCCATGTGTGTATCTGTCTATTATCTATCTATCTATCTATCTATCTATCTATCTATATCTATCTATCTTCATCATCACCATCTAATCTCCTTTTTTGCTAAGTAGTATGTCACTGTTCAAATATTCCATATGGACATTTGGTCTTTATATAGTTTTTGGTAACTGTAAATAAGGCTACTAAGAACATCTTTAGTAAGTTTTTGAGGGACTGCACATATTTTCCTTTGCCTTGGGTAAATACTCAGGAGTGAAATTGCTGCGTCATATGGTGGGTATATGTTTAACTTTATTTTTTATTTTATTTGTTTGGAGACAGGGTCTTGCTCAGTTGCCCAGGCTGGAGTGCAGTGGTGTGATCTCAGCTCACTGTAGCCTCCACCTCCTGGGTTCAAGTGATTCTTGTGCCTCAGCCATCTGAGTGCCTGGGATTACAGGCATCCACCATCATGCCTGGCTAATTTTTGTATTTTCAGTAGAGACGGGATTTTGCTGTGTTGATCAGGCTGGTCTCAAACTCCTGGCCTCATGTGATCCACCCACCACAGCCTCCCAAAGTGCTAGGAATACAAACATGAGCCACCACTCCCGGTAATGTATTTAACTTTACAGGAAAGTGCCAAAGCTGTCACTTCTTTAAAGTGGTTGTATATGCTGTCACTTCTTTAAAGTGGTTGTATATAACCAGTCTTGAAAATAACAGAGGCAAAAACAAGGTATTCATCATTAGCATTTGTGGTTATGGACTTTTAATATAAAGCAAATTATTATGAACTATTAGTTCTCTATTTCCAAATTACTGTGTGTAGAGAGAGGGGAGAGACATAGGACTTATATACTGAAAGAGTGCCCTACTTTCTTCCAGGGTTGATGAATGCAAAACTGTTGTCATATCATATTTGAAGCCCAGAAGAGAAAGTGTGGATGGTTCTTCCTGATGAAATGACTACTCACTCTTGCAGAAGCTCAGAAATGAAGTCTTCAATAACAGTAACTAGAGCAAAGGAAGGGCCAGGATACAGGAAAGGAGACAACTTTTTATTTTTTAGAAACATGAAACTCCAACAATAGTTATATCCACTACATGACATGTGCTTTCACTCAGATAGAAAACACGTGTTTTTGTTTGTGGTTTTGTTTTAATTATAGACAATAGTCATTTTCTATTTCTATGCCATGAGCGGTGATGGTGTCCCTAGAAAGTCAGCCATTGACCTACCTGCACTTTGCTTCAGTAGATACTATTTGCTTTATGTCTATTTATATAGCACCATCCATCTGCAGTAAGGGAGAAATCAAAGATATGCACTTCTAATACAAATGTAGAATTTAAGAAAGTCTGTTTTTTTATGTCTTGATAGTTTCATTTATTGTCTTAGCCTGCCATTTACTTCCTTATGAGTCCTGAAAAGTGGAAATTTGCAGATAAGTTTTTCCTTTATCATTTACTTTCCTTCCCTTCTTTCTCTTTTTCTCATTTTTTCACTAATATATATTTAAAGCCAAAAAATAAAAAATAAAAAACCTCTAACCCCTAGTTTTCATGGTGTGCAAATAGAATGTTGTGTACTTTTCTCTTTTGCTCTTATCTACCACATGAAAACTGTTGGTTCTGTATGATTTTATTCTTTCTAATATACCTAAACCATGCCACAATTAGCTCACAAATATATTCTCTTGCTTTTGATTGAGTGTTTCCCTCAAAGTTCATGTGTTGGAAATGTGATCCTCAATGCACAATGCTGAGAAGTGAGATCTTCATGAGATGATTAGATCATATGGACTCTGCCCTCATGGGTAGATAAATGCTGTTATCTCAGGAGTGGTTTAATGACCAGAGTAGGTTTGTTGTAAAAGTGGGTTCAGCCCTCTTTTGTTCTTTTTTTGCTCTTCTGCCTTTTGCCACAAGATGACACCGTAAGAAGTCCCTCTCAGGATGGGCTCCTTGATCTTGGACCTTCCAGCCTCCAGAAGAGTAAGAAATAAATATCTCTTCTTTATAAGTTACCTAGTCACAAGTATTCTGTTACAGCAGCAGAAAATGGACTAAGACATCTCATTACTCAATTTATGCATGTAGTCATGGATATCCTGGCTACCAAATAAAAGCCAATATACAACCAGACTTTAAAAGTAACAACTCTATTTAAAATTGGTTCCTTTTCCTTCTTGTACATGCTAACCATTAGTGACATAAAAATATAAATAATTGCAGGCTGAAGGAAATAATTTTTGTAAATTTTATATTGAATAAAACCACTGGATTGAGGTCATTGTTTTTATTAGAGAAAAGGTAATAATGTGAGTATTATATTTCTAGTTTGGAATCTTGGTCTCTGTCTTGATGCACTGATTACTGTGGAAATTGCCTGCTGTGCTAGTTCCATGTGTTAATTTGATCTCTTTCCGTAGTCATTTGTGGAAGTGAAAGTGAGGTATTGGAAGTGGGCAGGGTGGGCATCTTTCCTTGTAGTCCCTTTGTGAAAATAATTAAAATTCCCTAAGGAAAATAAACTCTCTTCCTCCCTTTCTGTCTGTCTGCTTTGTCTCAATAGATAGATGATAGATAGATAGATAGATAGATAGATAGATAGATAGATAGATAATAGATAATATATAGTTGATAGATAGATAGATAGATAGATAGATAGATACATACATACATACATACATAGATACATAGATAGATACATAGACATAGATAGATGATAGATCAGCTGGTCTAACTTTCTGGGATTATCTCTATATTGTCATCAATATGAGAGGTCTTGAAATCCTCCTCAAGGAAGGTGCTGCATCTGACTTCACCATTTTAAGCTCATTCTCACCATCATTCTAAGCTCCTGCAACTGCTGTCATGCCAAGCCCAAATGGCTTGATCCTTCCCTTCATTTTTGTAAATCATCACTTACATAGGCTATTATATATTATAGACACTCACCAAAGGCGTAGTAAAGGAGTAAAGGACAATTAGAGCCTAAGGGAAAAAATTTAAGTAGAAACCACTGTCTTAAATGTTTATTATGTCTTCCATACCAAGAGAAATTTCTTGCTATTGTGCTTCATTAGACCTCAGCTTGTCACCATCTCTTTGAGTCGCCTAGTCTGATATCCTTTACTACTTCCACCAGGCTACCAAATGGGAAATATCCACATTGCTATTACTTTCTCAAGCAGAGAAATTTCATCCCCTTGTCTTATTCTTACTCATACTCAGCTATAATCCAAAACCCCCATCGTATTTTAACACACTAGAAGCAATGAAAACCCTTTTCTTTTCTTTCTTAAAGCAATATTTGATTTATCTCTTGCTATATTCATACCTCTTTCCTCATATGCTATCTTGAGATTCCTTATCCATTTTCTCACTCCAATTATAACTTGAATCAGAGTTCTGAACTCAATGATTTAAATAATTTTTGAATAATCCCGGTATAAAAAGCAGTGAACATAAACCACATTGTATTTAGGTTAAATTTTCCTTCAGATAGCTTAAACTGTTTCTTTATTTAATATTTAACTTTTAAACTGAACATACAAAAGAGGATTGCCAAATGGGATAAAATAATTATTAACAAAATAGTAAATCATAGTAAGTTCAAATTCCATTCTTGTTCCATTTTTGTCAGTTTTGTAAAGGGAATGGTTAACTGAAAATATTCGTTGTGTGAACCAAAGACACCCCTTTCAAACAGCTACATCATATTTTTGCCTCTTCATTCGTATAGTCCACCGTGAAAATATGAACTGAACACCATACCTCCAGGTCCTACCATTTTAACATCAATTGAATACACAGAGTCTTAGTCCATTTGGGCTGCTATAACAAAATACATAAATTGGTACTTTATAAACAGCAGAAATGTATTTCTCACAATTCTGGAGGTGGAGAAGTATGAGATCAAGGTGCTGGCAGATTCAGAGTCTGGTGAGGGCCTGCATTCTCATAGATCACACCTTCTGGCTGTTGCCTTACATGGTGGAAGAGGCATAGAAACTTGCTTGGGCCTCTTTTTTTATAAGGACACTAATTCCTTTCATGAGAGCTCATCTCTCATGATCTAATTATGTCCCTAAAGCCTCACCTGTTAATACCATTTTGGGGGTTAGATTCAACATATTAATTTTGAGGTGGGGGATACCAACATTCAAATCACAGTACCCAGGAAGATAAGGTTATTTCACAGTCTGATGAGCAGTTTAAAAATAGTGACCCCACTTTTGCCAAGAAATTAGGAAAGACCTAGAATGTATTTAAATAAAGTTAGCTATCACTGTTAATGAGAGGTAGCAGCATATTGTAGTTAAGAGACTGGGCTCTGAGAAAAGACAGCCTGGAATTGAATCTTGTCACAGCTACTTACTTCCTGTCATTTTGGACAGTTAATTTTGTTTTTTGGGACTCGATTTCCTCATCTGTGGCAAAAAAAAAAAAAAAAAAAAAAAAAAAGTCAGTAATAATGGCAACTGTATCGTGGAGTTGTCCAGAGAATTAAATGACCTGATACATATAAAATGCTTAGGACTATGCTGAGGCAATGTAAGTGTTTAATAAAAAAAGTTTTCTCAATCTGCTATTGCTTTTGTCAGAGGTAGCCTAAAATCATGTCCAATGACCTGGAATCCCTTTGTCTGTATTTCATGGCTTTGATTTTTCAGGGATTGGCAAGAAATATTAAACTGTGGTGAGTACTCCATCTGAATAACCCTAGTGAAAAAGAGCTGGTGTTAAAAGCATTGCTGCTACTACAGATCAAATATGGCTCTGTAACAAAACTTAGAAAAGGCGTCCTATTGGGGAATCTGCAGTATGTGTGTGATGATACTAGTGGAGGCTTGGCAGTGTATATTCAAAGTCCAAATTGAAGAAATGAAATCTTGAATAAAATAAAATGCCTTTCCTCTGGGGATCTAAGGATACTCACAACTTTAAACAACTCATTATAGAAAGAAATAAATGGAAATTTTGCCTTGCAAACCGTTTCTGCTATTTTTCCTGTGGTGCTCACACTTGGAAATTTTGTAAGTCTAAATGTGTATAATGTATCACATTCATTCATCATGCTCACATTTTGGCAAATGAAGTCCATGAGGATTTAATTAGGGTTTTCTGAATAAGTTGTGGGAGGCCTTCTTCCACTTCTGCCAGTGTTTCCTCCAGCTCCTGGCAATTCTTAGTGATATTGGTGCCTGGAACAGGACAGACGAACCTTGGTAAGAATTAGAGCATCTCACTGGGAATCTTACTTTGGTGTTACTCAGTTCCACGGGTGCTTTCATTCTTCAGTTTCAGGAATTTGGTCTGGGATTTGCTGCCTCTCTTTGGCAGTTTACAGGTTATGATTTGTAATGGAGGTCTGGGAAAATAGTCATACATCTGCTGGAAGGTAGGAATTGAGCCAGGGTAACTGCTTGAAAGCAGTTGACTTTTTGACAATACAGACGTGTTGTCTTTGCTTCCACATATGCAACTCTGTGAACAAAGACAGAGAGGGGACTAACGAATAGTGTATGGCTTTTTATTTACCATAAAGAGACTGTGCAGTTTACTGGCATCTCCAAAAATCTAGCTGTTTTACCCTGTGGATGTACGCATGGAAGTGGGGATAAAGCTGAGCAAATGGGCAACAATGAGAAAAAAAAAAAAATCCCAGCATCTTTCAGAGTTGGCTGAAGTAAATGAAATGTCCTCTGTATGACACAGAACAAAAAGAAAATGGATTCAGATGAGGAAGAAAGCCAATATCCTATAAATCTACAAGACTAAAACTGAAGGTATGATCTTTTTTCATGCTGTGTAATATTTAAAAAGCCATATACATCAGAGAGGTGCTATTGGCAGGTTTTTACCTGGAGCAAAGTTTATATTATGTTGCAATCAAGTTGCATATTTTAATTTAATTCAGACTTTAATACTTAATGTATACAGATTTTATGGTCCTAAATGAAAATTTCAGGATCATTTTTGATTGTGTCAGGCAGGGTACTATGTGAATTACTTGTTAGTTTAGCTGATGATAAGGAATAGATTTACTTCAGCCTAAAAACATAATTTAAATACTAGATCTTTAAAACTTTGATGTTGGGAATAGACATGGATTTTCCTGGCCAAGTGTGGTGGCTCATGACTGTAACTATAGCACGTAGGGAGGACAAGGCGGGAGGATCACTTGAGGCTAGGAGTTTGAGACCAGCCTGGGCAACATAGTAAGACCTCATCTCTATTAAAAAATGTAAAAATTAGCTACTCTGTAGTCCCAGCTACTTGTAGGCTGAGGCAGGAGGATTGCTTGAGCCCAGGAGCTCACGGTTGCAGTGAGCCTAAGATTGTGCCACTGTAATCAAGGTCAATAATCATCAGAGAAATGCAAATGAAAATTACAATGAGTTATTGTCTTTCTCAGTTAGAATGGCTATTATTTAAAAAGTCAAAAAATAACAGGCGTTAGTGAGGATGTGGGAAAATGGGGAATGCTTATACATTCTTAGTTGAAATGTAAATTAGTACAACCCTTATAGAAAACAATATGGAGATGTCTCAAATAATGAAAAAAAGAATGGCCATTTGATCCAGCAATCCTACTATTGTGTCTCTGCCCAGTAGTTTATCACAACATTGTTCACAGCAACAAATATATGGAATCAACCTAAGTGTCCATCAGTGGATGACTGGATAAAGAAAATGTGGTGTACATACAAAATGAAATATTATTTAGCCATAACAAAGAATGAAATACTGTCTTTTGCAGCAACATTAATAGAACTGGAGGTCATTATCTTCAGTGGAATAAGTCATACACAGAAAGACAAATGTCACAGGTTCTCAAAAGTGAGTTAAAATATGCAAACACGTCTGGGTGCAGTGGCTCACGCCTGTAATCCCACCACTTTGGGAGGTCAAGGCAAGCAGATCACTTGACGTCAGGAGTTCGAGACCAGCCTAGCCAACATGTTGAGACCCCATCTCTACTAAAAAATACAAAAATTAGCTGGGTGTGGAGGTGCGTGCCTGTAATCCTAGCTACTCAGGAGGCTGAGGCAGGAGAATTGCTTGAACCCAGGAGACGGAGGTTGCAGTGAGCCAGGATCGTATTACTGCACTCCAGCTTGGGTGACAGAGGGAGAACCTGTCTCACACACACACACAAAAATGCATACACAAGGACATAGGGTGTGTGACGATAGAGAGTGGAGACTTAGAAGGATGAGGAGTTGGGAGAATGGGGAATGATGAAAAATTACTTAATGGGTACAATGTATTTTATTCAGGTGATGGATGCCCTAAACCCACTGACTTGACCGTTACACATTCTATGCATGTAAGAAAATTACACTTATACCCCATACATTTGTGTGAATTTGAAAAAACCCAAAATAAAAATATTTATTCAGTTCCTGAGTATCAGGCACTTCACTGGCTCTTGAGTTTCTGCTGATAAGGTTTGATTCCTGGCCTGGAGAACATCTCAAAGTAAATACTAAACAAGTAATCATGATGAAACAGAAATATGCAGTCTCTGATGAGAGGCATCAGACAGGGATGTACATGCTGCCGGATGATTGGGGTTCAACTTCAACTTTCAATGCTTACAGATGCTTTGATCTTTGGTTAGTTATTCACCTCCTGAGCCTCAATTTCTCATCTCTCAAATGGAGATGGAATTAGAATCTACCTCCTGATGGTGTTGAGAATCTGAAATATATCAATCCCTGTGAGATGTGTAACAGTACCCAGCACATTTTACGATTGACTTTGATAGCAATCACAGAAATTGTAAACATATTACATTTAGCTTTCTTATAGTATCCTGTATTAGTTTGTTTTCCACAGTGCTATAAATAACTACCTGAGACTGGGTAATTTATGAAGGAAAGAGGTTTAACTGACTCACAGTTCTGTAGGCTTAACAGGAAACATAACTGAGAGGCCTCTGGAACCTTACAATCATGGTGGAAAGCAAAGGAGAAGCAAGCATCTACCTGGTGGCAAGAGAGAGAGGGCAAAGGGGCAAGCTCCAAAATAATCTCCTTTGACTCCATGTCTCACATCTAGGGCATACTGATGCAGGGTATGCCCCTTTGGGCCCCCACAGCCTTGAGTAACTCTACCCTTGTGGCTCTGCAGGGTACAGCACCTGAAGCTGTTTTCACAGGCTGGCATTGAGTGCTTGTGGCTTTTCCAGGTGCACGGTGCAAGGTGTCGGTGGATCTAGCATTGTGGGGTCTGGAGGATGGTGGTTCTCTTCTCACAGATCCACTAGGCAGAACCCCAGTAGGATCTCTGTGTGGGGGCTCCAACCCCATATTTCCCCTCTGCACTGTCATAGTAGAGGCTGCCGCTGCAGCAGACTTCTGTCTGGAGTTTAAGGTGTTTCCATACATCCTCTGAAATCTAGATGGAGGCTTCTAAGCCTCAACGCTTGCCTTCTGCACACCTGTAGACTCAACACCATGTGGAAACCACAAAGACTTGGAGCTTGCACCCTCTGAAGCCATGGCCTGAGCTGTACCTTGGCACCTTTTAGCCATGGCAGGAGCTAGAGTAGCTGGGATGCAGGGTGTCTTGTCCCAAGGCTGCACAGAGCAGTGGGGCCCTTGGCCCAGCCCACAAAACCATTTATCCCTCCTAGGCCTCTGGATTTCTAAAGGGAGGGGCTGCCTTGAATATCTCTGACATGCCATGGAGACATTTTCCCCTTTGTCTTGGTGATTAACATTTGGGTCCTCTTTAGGCAAATGTCTGCAGCCAGCTTGAATTTCCCCCAAGAAAATGAGTTTCTCTTTTCTACCACATGGTCAGGTTGCAATTTTCCAGACTTTTATGCTCTACTTCCCTTTTAAGTATAAGTTCCAATTTCAGATCACATCTTTGTGAATGCATATGACTGTACACTATTAGGAGCAGTCGGGCTACATCTTGAATGCTTTATTTCTTTGAAATTTCTTCTTCCGGATACCCTGAATCATCTCTCTCAAGTTCAAAGTTCCACAGATCTCTAGGGCAGGGACAAATTGCTACTATTCTTTGCTAAAGTATAGCAAGAGTGACCTTTACTCCAGTGCCCAATAAGTTCCTCAGCTTCATCTGAAACGACCTCAGCCTGGACTTCATTGTTCTTATCCTTGTCAGCATCTTGGTCAAAATCATTCAACAAGTCTCTAGGAGGTTCTGAACTTTTCCACATCTTCCTGTCTTCTTCTGAGCCTTTCAAATTTCTCCAGCCTCTGCCCATTACCCATTTCCAAAGTTGCTTCCACGTTTACAAGTATCTTTATAGCCATGCCCTACTTCTGGTACCACTTTACTGTATTAGTTCATTTTCACACTGTTATAAATAACTACCTGAGGCTGAGAAATTTATGAAGAAAAGAAGCTTAATTCACACATACTTCTACAAGCTTAACAGGAATCATGATTGGGAGGCCTTGGGAAACTTACAGTCATGGTGTAAGGTGATGAGGAAGTAAGAACCTTCTTCACACAGGGGCACACGACAGGGTGAAGCAAGAAGTGCCACACACTTTTAAACCATTAGATCTTTTGAGAGCTCACTCAGTATCACAAGAGCAGCAAAGGGGAAATCCGCCTCCATGATTCAATCACCTCCCACCAGGCCCCTAATCCAATTCGACATGAGATTCAGGTGGGGACACAAATCCAAACCATACCATGTACTATAAATAATGATATCACCCATGCGTTGACCTCATTGGTTTGTCTAAGAAATGTGATAATGATGCCTGTGCATATTCCAATTGATTCATTCTGTGCCTTTGAATAATATCTACTTGCTATTTATATCTCAGGCTCTATAACAAAATCATATCTAATATAAATGACCTTAACTCCTCTTATGTCAAACTTAAATACTCAATATTTCTACTTAAATGTTTTATAGTTAGGTATTAGTTTGGCTACATGTTATCAAAAATGTCAAATGCCGGTTCTTTACCAAGACAGAGTATTTTCCTCAAGTGAGAGAAATCTAGAGTTAAGATAGCCAGGGCTAGTATAATAATGGACCCAGGCCCTTCTAAACCTTCTCCTTTATCCTTAAGGTGTATATCTTCTTTCCACTCCAAGATGTCTGCTAAAGCACCTGTCATTGTCTGCATCCCAGTAATCAGGAAAGGGAACAATAAAAAGAAGGGTCTAAGGCACACTCTAGATATCTGGCAACCTGCTTCAAAACAATTCTTATATATATATATATTTTTTGCTCATAACTTAGGCACATGGCTGCAAGGAGCTAGGACAGCAGTTAGGGAATATGGTTTTTGAAGCACCCACATGTCTAGCTAAGAGTGGGAATCTAATATTAAGAAGGCAGAAGAAAAGGAATATTGGAAAGTATCCATTCACAATCAGGCAGTTTGGATAGAGTTAAAGCAGAGTCCACGGACTTCAAAGTTGACTGCCACCTACTGGTTAGATGACTTTGGGCAAAATGCTTCATTTCTCTATGCCTTAACTTACTTATCAGCATCACAGATATGTTTCAGAAACAAGTGAGTTAGTGCAAGTCAGAACTAAAAATAGTGCTGTGCATGTAGAAAGTGCTCATTTCAATGTATGGAATGCCACTGAAGAAAACTGAGTAGGAAGAGGCCATCATGTGATGACTGTAGCTAATATTGAGCAAAGATATAAAAGGAAGAGAAGCTTCAATGTAGAGAAAGAGTTAGAAGACTTTTGCAGTGGTGCCAGTGGAATTGGGAGAAGGAGTTGTCTTTAGGGTACATTTTGACAGTGAACAAATAAAATTTATGGATATAGGCTGGGAAAAAATGAGTAAAGACAACTTGAAAAAGTTTGGTCTGTGATTGTCTTCCTTTTTTTCTTTTTTATCACTATGCTGTGATTTTTTTTAACAAAAATCATCATCTTATCTCACTGGCACTATCCATCACAATGTCTCGTGCATGTTAAGTGCTATGCAAATGGTCTAGAAGATTCAATAAGAAAATTAGCTACCCGTAACTATTTTTGGATTTTCGGTTTTCTCATTCATTCTTAGACACATATCAATTGATACAATAATTATAAAGTTATAATAATGTAAATACACTGGAAGTATCATAATTTATGTGTAAAATAAATTATGTCATTTAGGTGAGTTGAATTCTGTAACTCCTACTAAAAGTTTAAAACCACTGCTATAGTTTTTGCTTCTGTACCATGCTTTACCTACAAAGACATTAAAGACATATAATATTGCGATTAATTTTAGAGACAGTATGGTGGAGTAGAAAGAATAGAACTTTATAAACAGTCTGAGTTAAATTCAAGTACCAGCTCAAATATTTAGGTTCTCTGAGTTCTTTTGTTATTTGAATCCTTCTTCTAAAAACATTTCCAATTCAGATTCCTGCACAGCATATTTTCTGAGGTCCTGTTTGTCTGGAATTGTTGTTGTTATTATTATTATGCCATCTATTTAAGTTATAATTAAGTTGGCTATCAAATAATTGGCTCAATATTATTTTCCTTTAATGTTTTGGAAATATTATGCTATCTTTGTGTAGCCAGTGACATCTGACATTATTTGACTCATACTTTTACAGGTGATCTGCTCTGTCTGCAGGCTATATATTTTCTTCTTTCTTTGTGTTTTCACATTTCACCATATTTGTTCTCTTTGTCAATGTATGGATTGCTTATATTTGGGATATTTTATCTTTCATCTGTGTGTTTTTATATTTTTCTGGCACCCCTACTATCTGAGTGGCTTATCCATCTATTGCTATAGATCCACTTTATCCTTTCTTGCCTCCTTCATGCATCTGATTACTTGTCCTTCAGCAGATTCCATCTTACTATTTATACAATAGATTGTTTTGTTTGTTTCATATCATTTTTCTTCTTTTCTGATTCATTATTGTAATTTTCTGATTTAATAATTCTCTTATCTTCTCTTATCCTCTAAGTATAAATGATATATTATAATTTTAAATAATAATAATGACATATTATTGTTGTTTTGAATTATATGTGAATTTGTTTCAGTAACTCTGCATTGAATGATAATTTTTCCAGGAATATATTTTGTATTTAAGGTATGTAACTCCTGTGCCCAGTAACTTTTATCTGTGACTTCGTGTTCCTCTAGGAAGAAGTTTCAGCTATACTCTTGATTGTGTATTGGGAAGGGCTCAAAACGAGCATTATTCTGTGTTGGTCTGATGAAGATTAGGGACAAGTGAACCCTGAATGCCAGGATAGAGGACCCCATGACAACAACATGCCAAGGAACATCTTAGGTTGACTTGTCCTTATAAACCCCTTTGGGGAGCCAGTGTCTCCATTCTGTTATCCAACCTTCCTGGTTATTTGTAGGAGGAGCAGCGGAGGAAGGAATTCTCATGGTCTTCTGGTTCATCCCATTCTGCTTCCCTCGAGAACTTCAGTACTTAGTACTTTTTTTTTTTTTTTTTTTTTAATCACTATGCTGTGAATTTTTTTCACAAAAATCATCACCTTATCTCACTGGCACTATCCACCACAATGTCTCGCACATGATAAGTGCTATGCAAGTGGTCTAGTCGATTCAATAAGAAAATTAGCTACCCTTAACTATTTTTGGATTTTCGGTTTTCTCATTCATTCTTAGACACATATCAATTGATACAATAATTATAAAGTTATAATAATATAAACATAGTGGAAGTGTCCTAATTTATGTGTAAAATAAATTATGTTATTTAAGTGAGTTGAATTCCCAAGAACTCCACACTTCAAGTCTGGATGCCCACTGCTGCTGTAAACTATGTTTGCAGTCTCTTCCTGCCACCCATGACTGTCCTCACACCTGGGTTGGAGGGGTACATAGCCCTCATTCTTTCTGTATCCAAAGGGCTTGTAATTTCTATTGTTGCTGCTTTTGTTGTCATTAATTTTTGTTAATTATTGGAATCCAAGTTACTTTCTGGTTTCTATAAATTCTCTAGGTTAGTTTTGTAAGAGAAAGCAAGGTGCTCGTCTCAGTTCATTGTCTTGTGTGATTTGCCACTCTTTAATATATAACAGTATGTAGACCTTAAATATCTTCAGGAAATACATTCTAAATTGAACATGTCTAACAATATAGTCTTTCATTTTTACATATTTAAGCTCTGGTATTATTTTTAAAAGTGTTATATTTCTTTTAAGTTTTGTTTAAACACACACCACCATTTAATGAAGCTTAACATTCCTCTCATTTTTTTTCTAATCAGTGGACAAGTATATAATATTTGCTTGTAAAATTATTTGTCCTTACACACCTTAGAAATTGACTAACTTTTCTAAAATATGAGTTCAATTTCTATTTTCATACTTATGAGATAATAAAGCTGTAAGCCTGCAGTGTGATGCCCTATAGTTAGATGATATTTGTCTTTATTGCCATGGCCTTGTGAAAACAAATACTTCACCACAAATAAAGTAAACAAAATGGGTTTGGCTTTTGAAATACTGCAAATAAAGTTAGAGGAGCTGGCAGCTCTCTTCTCTTTCATATTATGAAAACAATTGCTGTGAAAATAAATTGTTATTTTTCCATTTACCCATTTTTTCCTTCGTAAGTTTGTTGAAATGGGTTTTTGTCTCAGTATGAAATGGTAAGTATATTTCAGTGACCCAAAACACAACATAGGACACCAGGTACTTAAAGAATCATTGAACAAGTTTTTTATTTTTGGGGTCTTCAGAAGTTCAAAACCAATGATAATCATAGCATATTTATTAATATGCCTCTTAGGTTAAGCTAATGGACATGATTCATTGGAATTTTAAAAAGCAAATTAATTAATAATGGGAATTTCTTAATGATTAAGACACATCATGGACTCTATTAGAAAGAGAGGTTGAGGGAGGGAAAATAACTATGTCAGCATTCTAGGCTAGCTGCTTTCTCTACTATATAATTTGGAAGTTAACCTGGTGTATTCTGCACTTGTTTAAAACACATTTATTGAATGTTTTACAATTATGTGTTTTCCCTGTTTGCTTGGGTAGGTGACCTTTGGTTCAGCTTCTGTGTGTAATTGAAGCCTTTAAAGAGTTCTAAGGAAATGGAATTAGTTTTCAAGATGTTGTCTCTCAGAGAAATCTAGCCAGGAGAAATGAAGGTTCTGGGGTTAAATAGCTGCCTGTGTAATGGTAGGACTATATCATTTATTTTTCTCTACTTCATGTTCTCTCCCTTGCTTTTCTCTTTTGCCATATATTGTATTTTTTCTCTTTGGTAAGTATGTATTGTGATTTAACTAGGAACTAGGACGAACAGAATCAATCAGACAGGATGTTTATGACCTTAAGTTAGTTTCAAATGATATGTGTGCTAAAGCAAATATATTAATTTCAGATTTTGTGAATAATACCACCACAAAATACGGTATAGTCAAACATGGCTGATTCTAAAAAGTCACATAACAAAATATATACTTAGGAATTATTTCCCAAGCAAAAAATAAAATCCTTTTTAGTGGTTTTTAGTGGAAAAATATTTTTGTTGCATGGATTGGATTTTTTAACTGAAAAAAAAAAAAAGTTACTCAAAACCAAATCTAATAAATAACATAATCAAGTTGTATTATTATTAGTAATATCTTTGTATGCTTAGTATAACTAATGAAATGTAATTTAGAAAAAAATGTATTTGTAGACTCTAAACTGATTAAGAAGCAATTCTTGGAAGAGGAGTTCCAGATGTGATCAAACACCAATATCATCATTAAAGTAATGCATAGATTTCAAAAGAGATGGTTGTTAGTGTACTTATTTGCATATTTATATACCAGCATATTTGTAAATATACCAAGCTTATCCTTGTGGAGTCACATTTTGTGCTATTATTGCAAGATACTACCTATCTCATATATTGGGAGAGGAGATGAAAAAAGAGAATGAACAAAGAGAGAGGTGTTAAGTCCTGCTTATGTGCAATAAAATTCAGCTAGGCTACAAACTTAGAGATAAAGAAACAATCCTCCAGGCAAGAATAATATGTTACTCAATGATTATACCTGATTCACTGAGTTTACTGGTTAACATAGTACAAAAATTTCTCTATTTTGACTCACTATGTAGATCAGCTTTTTTTTTTTTTTTAAATTATAGCCCAGAAACATGGGAAAGCAGTAGAATTAGACACAAAGAGACAACAAAGAAGAAAAATACAGTCTAATCTGTACAGAGTTTATCCACATGTAAAATAATAGAACCTTCATATGAATTCTAAAGAAATTTTTAACTATGGACTACTACTAAAATTATATTGTTCAATAATGCAAAAGACATGAGTAAAGTACTATTCCCGTCCCCAATATGTGTATTGTCATGTAATAATGATGGATTACTTATCTTTTTATCCTCAGAATTAAAAACCCAGCCTTTGATATTAAGTAGTTTTAGAGAACATCTGTCTATTTCTTTTTTCTCTTCCCTTTTTCTCCTGACTATCATATGAAGCCCTTTCTTATGTCTGTGTAATTATCTACTCTATGAACCTTGGTTAGCTAGAATCTACCTGCAATTATAGAACCTAAGCAAGACCTTTGGACATTTACAGCAGTTGAAGCATGAATATGTGCCTCGTTATCAGCAATCAGGACTTGGTAATGTAGGCAGAGACAGTGGGCATGTATCATGGTGATGGAGGGAAAGGTCACGTGTTGTTTCCAGTTTCAGACAGAGCTGTGCAGTAGCAGCTTCCAATGTCTGGTAGTGAAAAGTGTAGAAACTAGTTCAGAGTTTGTTTGTTGTCCCCAGAATGGTAAGATTTTTCATTTATTCATTTAATATTTATTGAGATCTCTCTGTAGCCCCAGTATTGTTCTAAAACACTGTGCATTGATTAAACTCACGTATTCTTTATAAAAATTATCTGAGGTAAGCACTATTTTTATCCCCATTGCACACATGAAGTAATAAGGAATAGAAAAGATAATCAAATTGTTCCAAACAAGGCAATAATTAAGTGGCAGAGTTGGGATTCAATCCCAGATAGTATGACTTTGGTAGGTAAGTGTTTATCCAATTTTCTGTCCAGCTTCCCTTTGCCATTGCTTATCTTCCAAGCCTGGTACTAGAGTTTTACAATAATTCTATAGTTACCCAATATTATTTTAATAACTATTTTTATGCTTACAATACTCAAATTCATTTCAGCTAAATATACTTCCTGATATCTTAGTTATTCCATAAATAAATTAGCTGTATGATTATAAGCAGATCAGTTAATCTCAAGTACTGTACATATATATTTGCATATTCAAACATATTTTTATGTTCTTACATTTCAATCATTGTAAGAATCAAATAAAACAATGTTTGGAGAATTGCTTTGTCAACTAACCAGATTAAATTAATTCAATTTAATTTCAACAGACATTATTCCTCACTTCTTAGATGTAATCTGCTTATGGTAGATACAGACTACATCATGGCAAATATCACCTATTGTTTACTAAAACACATCTGCCGTCACCCTAGCAAGAAACAGAAACTACAGTAGATATTCTAACAGATAATATATTGCAAGGAATTAGTTATAAAAATGTTGCAGGGGTTTGAGAAACAAAAGGAGAAAGTGGGTTTACTTAGACGTCAAATTATAGGAAGCCTCTGCTGTATCTATTACTGGAAGAATAAAAGTGAGAAGGAAGTATAATCCAGAGATCAGTATTTACAAAAGCCCATTCTCTCCGTGGAGCTGAAGACCTAGTGTGGGTTTGAGAACTAAAAGCTAATGTCCAATTACATTAAATTCTAGAACCATTTTAATGTATAGCCATTCAGATATTATTTTGCTTAACAAGTTGTTTTTAATTAAAATTTTATTAAATTTTTGTTAGTTGCAAACAAATTTTAAGTAGAATTCTACTAAGAATGACTACTACACTCTGCCTCATTTCAATGAGATAGCTGATAAGATTATCGATAACAGTCATTAACATTTCATCAATTCCATACATGGGGAATATCTTTTGGTCAAGCTCTACCATCTTGGCTAACATTGCCTTATTTTTCAAATGCAGCACCCAAATAGTATCAAGTTTCAGAGTGGGAAAAAAGTATTTGAGACTTTCGGTTTTAATTTAGCAAGGTATATAACTAGATGATTCCTTATGCTCTCTTTTTGCTTACCTATGCAAGTTCTGATAAACTTTGGTCCAAAGGAACCAAAATGATTTCTCTATATTATTGTATATAGAAAGGTATGAATCCCACTGTACAGTAATGACATGCTTTATTATTAAGAACTAAATTTTGCTTAAAATGTGGCTGTAGCTGTCATCCAATTAGTATGAGAGAGAACATTTTTGTAACTACTCTACTAAAAAAAGTTTTTTGAACAGTTATTCTTTAACACCTAAATAAACATTACTGATAATCTACCTAAAACATCAATTTAAAATGCCATTTGAGAATGCATTTATGATTAATTGAACTTGATGAGCATCTTAGGACAGTGTCATTGAAAATCAATAGACAATAGGTTATTTTATGATTAAGATAATAAATTAATAAAAACTCTCCTCCTTTATTAAAAATATTTTAATAATCTCTCTTACGCATATTTGTTTACTCTCAATTTAAGGGAACAAAATGTTGTTAACATTTGTTGAGTGGATACCTTTGGGTAAGTGCATCCCTAAACACATTACATATGCCATCTGATTTTACTTACTAACAACCCTGTGGGGAGTATTAATAACCATTTTTACATTTAAGAAAATTGAGAATCAGGGTACTTAAAGCTGGAAGTGGAGGAGCTGAGCTGAGAACCCATATTTCTTTGATTTTAAAGCAAACACAAATTTCTTCACAACCACTGCATGAGAAATTCCTTGGAGAAAAAAAATTGAAGCTATTACTACCTACAGATAATAGGCCCATATAATTTGGTTCCTATGTTTCCAAAACATAAAGGAAATTTTACAATATCTAAGGCATATGTATTTTTTTAATAAATGAAAAATGGTGTAGTTGGGAGAAAAATCTTTACCACATATTATAGTCTCATGGCAGCACTGGTGAGGTCCCTGTTAGCTGCAGAGGAGCAGAGCCAACTATTCGGGTATGTGAATTCAGATTTGTATACAGAGGATGGAGAAGAGACCATAGAAACAATATCAGTTGTAAGGAATGTGTATGAGGTAGTAGGAACATAGTTCTAAGGAGTATAGAATAGACTGAAGTCTGGATCTGTTTTAAGCATTGGAGGTTGTCAAGAGCTGAGCTCAGCTAGAGAGAGCCGATTAAGGCAACCAGTCAAAATGAAAGCAGCAGTCACACCTTTAAGCACTGTGATAGTCTAAGCAAGCTATAAAACGGGAACAAGTGCCAGCTCTCCATCATTTCATCCCCCCCTCCCCCTCCCCCTCCTGCCAAGTAATGGTTCCAGGTCAGTGGATCAGCACCCATGTGGGGATTGTCTCACTCCCAAGGAAGCCTTGAACCAAAGGCTCTGCCATTTCATGGACCAGTGGGTTGACAAAAAGGAGGAAAGGAAGAGCTCATGGTGGAAAAGTGCTGAGTACTGAGAATGGGGAAAAGTGACCTCAAGTTTCACCCCAATCCCCATAGGGAGGTCTCAGCAGCAGAAGCACCTGGGGGAGGCCTCAAATGAAGGCACCCTATAAAGACGTCTCTGGGCTGTGAACAATGGCTCATGACTGTAATCTCAGCACTTTGGGAGGCCAAGGTGGGTAGATCACTTGAGGTCAGGAGTTCGAGCCTGGCCTGGCCAACAAGGGGAAACCCCATCTCTACCAAAAATACAAAATTAGCCAGGCACAGTGGCAGGTGCCTATAATTCCAGCTACTTGGGAGGCTGAGCCAGGAGAATTGTTTGAACCTGGGAGGTGGAGATTGCAGTGAACTGAGATTTCCACTACACTCAATTCTGGGTGACAGTGCGAGACTCTGTCTCAATAAATAAATAAATAAATAAAGCCTCTAAATGGAGGCACCTGAGATAGGGAAACAGTTGAGTGTTAACAGCTTGGCCAGCTAGGAGGGCCTGTGTCCTTGACTACAACTACTTTCAGAGACTGCAGTTTACTCTCTGTGCTCCAAGCCTGCTGTGGGGAGGGCAGTGTTCCTCAATGAGGCCTGCAGGAGAAAGACTGTGATTGTTTATGGTTAAGTCTCAAAAATCATACATAGGAATTTCGCTGGAGCCAGGCATTTCAGAGATGAGAGGAATGGAATGTTCCTGTAAAGGCAGGCAGGAGGGACATGGCAGATGGTTGGGAATCAATGCTACTTCTACACTAAGGTGAAGCATGCAGAAGCACCAGGGAAATCTACCACAGATGGTGATACTCTCAGACACAAGGTCCCAGAATTGAAGAATAAGAATTTTGAGTGGAAATAGTATTTGGGGCCATTAGATAATATCTTTCCCTCTTTCCTTTATTTGGAAGATGGCTCAGGGAAGAGAAACATATAACATATTCTGTGGCTTTTTTCCTTCTAAAAAATTAAGCACTAAAGTGAGAAGATGATTTAAAATGAATGTGATGAGAGATGCTTTATTTTCAGTGTCTGACCCCTCCAAAACTCAAGTTGAAATTTAATCCCTAATCAGGCAGTATTGAGAGATAATTGGGTCATAAGGGCTCTCCCCTTGTGAATGGATTAATTTATTGATTAATGTGTTAATGGATTAATAAGCTATCTTGAGAGTGTGGCTAGTGGCTTTGTAAAAAGAGTAAGAAAGACTTGAGTGTGTTAGCATGTAACTCTCTCACCATGTGACACCCTGTAGCACTTGGGATGCTACATGGTCCCCACTTGCAAGAAGGCCCTTGCCAGATGCAGCTTCTCAACTTTGAACTTCTCAGCCTCCAAAACCATAATAAAGCAATTCTTTTTCTTTATAAATTACGCAGTTGCAGGTGTTCTTTTATAAGCAACAGAAAACTGACCAAGACGAGGGATAAAGAATATTTTTCTTGTCTACAAAGAGACTACTTTGGACAGTAAAAAAATGGAAGACAAAGTGCATGAGAATATATGGGTCCTAGAATAGACATGTAGCAAGGCCCAAGAGAGCAATGGTAACAGAAGACATTTCAGCAGAGAGAATTCGAGGCAGCATGGCCATTATTTCCCTGCTATAGGATAGCACAAAAAATAATAGCAGTTAACAGAGCTGGCCAATGACAAACGACCTTATGTCCCCAACCTCTTTTCTTATCAAGAGCTTGCCACCATAGGTAGTTTCAGGCCTCTAGCATAACTATGACATAGAGGTGAGAACTTAGGTTATGTGTTTATGCATCTAAGCAGAATGGATTTGGAGTAGGCACTTAAGCTAAATTAGAGAATACTAACTTATAATGTAAGCTGAGATTCACATGTGCTGCTGTGATACTGAGAGGCACTTATTAAAAAGTATTTAGTTTTAATGAGCATTTATTGTATGTCAGGTGTTTTAAGTGTTTTGAAAATAATATGATGCTCACAGAAATCCATTAGATAAATAGTACTAATATGTATTTTTTACAGTTGCGAACATTTGAGTCTCGGGTATATAAAATAATATATCCATACTTTGCAAAGTTGGCAAGTGGCTGACCGCAGACTTGAATATTACTCTACCTCTAGAGATTTTGCTATACACATTCACAATTATGTGAGGAAATAAAGTGAAAAACAGGATTGTTCCTTACCCATAGAAAAGACTGACATTTTCCTCATCTTGAATAAAAAATAGAGACAAACTTTCAGTAAATGTTACTTGATGCTGTATCTGAGATATCTCTGTAGAAGTTTGGGCTTGCCTGAGAGATGATGGTTGTGCTGGGCCTTGCAGATAGAAGTAAGATAACCTGGTTGAAGAAAGAGAGATTTTATGGAGAGCCTAGAGACCCCATCTGACTTCGAGTCACTTATCAACATATTCCCCCTGCAAGCACAGTGCCTGGAATGAAAACAAAATAAGGCACTAAAATAAACTGATTTCAAGCAATTCACTTTTCTCTAAAGGCCTCAGTTTTCTTATCCATAAAATGGAAAAAAAAAATATATATATATATATATATATGCCTGTAACCCAGGGTTCTGTTGAGATAAGAGGAGAAGATATTTAAAAACAAAAGTTGTAAAACTTAAACAGCTATAAAAATATAAGGTATTGCTCTTTTAACCATTTCACAGGATTGATTTTATAGAAACAAAGAATTGAACCTTGAATTATACGTAATCCAGCTCTTGCCAAAAATCTCTGTGCAAACATCTGGTATCTAAAACATAAGAGTCTAAGGGACAGGCTAACTATGTTGTTCTCTTTAGAGAGTAGTTTTCTCGGCCGGGCGCGGTGGCTCAAGCCTGTAATCCCAGCACTTTGGGAGGCCGAGACGGGCGGATCACGAGGTCAGGAGATCGAGACCATCCTGGCTAACACTGTGAAACCCCGTCTCTACTAAAAATAAAATACAAAAAACTAGCCGGGCGAGGTGGCGGCGCCTGTAGTCCCAGCTACTCGGGAGGCTGAGGCAGGAGAATGGCGGGAACCCGGGAGGCGGAGCTTGCAGTGAGCTGAGATCCGGCCACTGCACTCCAGTCCGGGTGACAGAGCGAGACTCCGTCTCAAAAAAAAAAAAAAAAAAAAAACAAAGAGAGTAGTTTTCTCAAACACATCAATTGTATTATGTTAGAGTAAGAGAAAAGGAAATACCTATGTATAAATCTGCTCTAGTTGCCATAACAAAATACCATAGACTAGGTGGCTTAAACAACAGAAATTTATTTCTCAGTTCTGGAAGCTGGAAGTCCAAGATCAAGGTGCTGTCAAGGTGAATGTAATTCTGAGGTTCGTTTTCTTGACTTGTAGGTGGCCATGATCTCACTGTGTGCTCACATGATCTCTGCGTGCACACGCAGAAAGCGAGAGCTCTCTTGCTCTCTTCCTTTATTTATAAAGGCACTAATCCTATCATGAGAGCCCCACCCTTATAAATTAATCTAAGCTTAATTATCTTCTAAAGGCCCTATCTCCAAATATCACATTGGGGGATAAGGCCTTAATTCAGCCGTCCCCAACCTTTTTGAACCGTAAAGATTTGGGACGAAACTGCTCTACCTCAGATCATCAGGCATTAGTTAGACTCTCATAAGGAGCCGGCAACCTAGATCCCTCTCACGTGCAGTCTACAAAAAGGCTCGCGCTCCTCTGAGAATCTAATGCCGCAGCGGCTCTGACAAGAGGCAGAGTTTGGGCAGTAATGCTCGCTTGCCCGCCGCTCACTTCCCGCTGTGTGGTCCAGTTTCTAACAGGCCATGGACCGGTGTACCAGTCCGCGGCCCTGCGGCTGGGGATTCCTGCAGTTTAATATGAGCATTTTTCCGGAGGCGGATGGAGGTGGAGGTGGAGGCGGTAGTAAACAATTCAGTTCCTGACGACCTGGATAATATTATGGATGATGTTCTTTTCATTGCTTATAGGAAGGCTCTCTTGTGCTGTCATTTAGTTTCACTTCCCAGGCTGTATCTACCAAGGTTTATGATTTTTATAAGATATGGCCTTTGGAAGAATGATTGTATATCTTTACAAAGATATATCTGAAAACACTGTTCCCTACTATATTGGGGAGTACCAGGTAGGTACTTCCCAGACTTTAGTGCAAATAATGTTTTTGCTCTCAAAATCACTTCTGTGTTTTTATTTTTCTAATAATAAAATCGATATTTCCCTGGCTGCCAGGAGAAACAAAAGCTAAATCTAGAGCTTATTTTCAACAAGTAGTTTATCAGGTGTCCTTGATTTAGTTTTGTGCTGTCTTGCTCATGTACAAAGTTTCTAGTATATCTTGAACACTTGCTGTTTCTTTTTTTTTTTTTTTTAAGTCACTGTTGTCAATTATTGTTCTTACATGTGCTTATTTTCCATGTAAATTTCACAGTCTTGAAGCTGCTCATACAAAACCAATATTCAACTCAAGGCCTGGTAGACAGCAAACTTTAGAGCACAATACTTGTACATTCCCCTCCCACTATTATTCTCATAAGTCTCAGGTCTTCTTACGGTCCTGTTTCATTTTTCACAGTAATAAATTTAGGAGAAGGATTGTGGTGACCTATTTGTCATAGGATATTGGGAGAAGATAATTTTATAAATTCCAATACTCTGAAGGACCAAAGGGCTTAAATTCTAGGAGCAATGTAAATAATACATTGTACTTCAGTCCCAATTAATTTTCATAGGCACAGAAAATAGAGAGTATGCATAAGGGTTTTAAATTATTATTATTTTGAGAAGGGAAGAGCAGAAAATGCTCTGATGCTGCAATGCTGCATTTGAGTGCATTTCCGAGGCAGATCATGCTATTTTTTTTTTTATTTTTTATTTTTTTATTATACTTTAAGTTCTAGGGTACATGTGCATAACGTTTATATCATGTATAACTCTCCAATGCAATCCCTCACTCCTCCCCCCTCCCCCTGATAGGCCCCAGTGTGTGATGTTCCCCTTCCCGAGTCCAACTGATCTCATTGTTCAGTTCCCACCTATGAGTGAGAACATGCGGTGTTTGGTTTTCTCTTCTTGTGATAGTTTGCTAAGAATGATGGTTTCCAGCTGCATCCATGTCCCTACAAAGGACGCAAACTCATCCTTTTTGATGGCTGCATAGTATTCCATGGTGTATATGTGCCACATTTTCTTAATCCAGTCTGTCACAGATGGACATTTGGGTTGTTCCAAGTCTTTGCTATTGTGAATAGTGCCGCAATAAACATACGTGTGCATGTGTCTTTGTAGTAGAGTAATTTATAATCCTTTGGGTATATACCCAGTAGTGGGATGGCTGGGTCGTATGGTACATCTAGTTCTAGATCCTTGAGGAATCGCCATACTGTTTTCCATAATGGTTGAACTAGTTTACAATCCCACCAACAGTGTAAAAGTGTTCCTATTTCTCCACATCCTCTCCAACATCTATTGTTTCCTGACTTCTTAATGATTGCCATTCTAACTGGTGTGAGATGGTATCTCATTGTGGTTTTGATTTGCAGATCATGCTATTAATATGCTTGCTTTGGTTATAGTCATGTCAGGGAAGCATACTGGGAAGACCAAAGTCCAACTGATTGAAGAAGCTGCAAAGTAGCTTTAAAGTAGCACGTGATGACACATTTTGCTAGGTGAAGGAGATTTTGTCCAGGTTATAAGACCTTTTAGGATGACAATTCATGCTTGGTCAAAGTTCTTTCATTTAGATTTACTAGTAACCAAGTAAAAAAACAGTAAGAGAGGTCAACATTCACCAATAGGAACAGCTGCACTGCCTGCCTTTTTTTCTCCTGAAGGCACATTCCAAGTCTGTTGGTCAAAAAAGCCCTTACAAAATAAGAAATATATTATGTTAGAGACTACAAGAACAGGATTTTTTTATTAGCCTAAGGATGGGACTAAATTGTAGTCAAGGGTCTCTCCTATTACCAGTAAAATCATTGTCATTCTTGCCTTGACAGTGTTACTTAGTTCTATTTCTTAATACTATGATCTGGCTTAAGGCACTCTGGCTCATAGAATACTACAAATATATGTATGATAAAACAAACAGAACACAAAACAAACCCTTCTGAATAGAGGTGTAAAAACACTATTATCTAGATATTTATTTTCTGGGGTTTCTCCATTTGAAACTAAAACGATGTTTTATAGGCAATGAATTCCCATGGTATAGGTGAATGATTTTTCCAAGGGAAAAAAGACATTAGGTAAGATATTTCTTGAAACAAAAGACTATTACATTTTGCTTAATGTCTGAAATACTTAGAATTGGATACTGTGAGTTGCTCTATGAAGAAGAGATTTTGATTGTTTTCTCTGAGACAGTCACTGTAAGACCTCGGAGAACTTCTTGAAATTTTTGAGACCCCCTTGGTACTTGTGACTATAAGCCATTATAATAATATGAAATTACCATCATGTATTATGTTTATGGCTCACATCATGCTTTATAGTAATTGGGCAACATCTTTCCATGATGAATATGCTACAGTGTTTTTAAAAATTTATGAAAACTTGAGCTACAATGGGATTTGAATGTGATATTGTAGCTATTTTTTTTTCTGGATTTTATCAAATTTTCTTACATTTATTTCCTACAAACATGTTAAACAATAAATAGCAGCAAAAATAGGAAAATCCATTTATGTTCCCAAGAATTCTCTGTAGAACTGATTGAATGAGTAGGAACAGAGAAAGCTTTTAGAAGGGAGTAGTGGAAACTTCTGACTTATAGGTGGTCAGTCATAAGTCATAGGGGCCCAGACTTGGCACTTGGCATCTGAAGTGGGGTCAGTCTTATGAGACTGATTCCTTATCCTGTGAAATCTGATGCTAAATGTAAGTAGACAGATAGTATCAAAATTGAATTAAACTCTAGGGCACCCAGCTGATGTCTATAGAGTTGGAGAATTGCTTGGTATGGAAAAAACCACACATCTTGTGTCAGAAGTGTTGCGTGAATGTGTAGAAAACAGTGTGTTTTTGTCATCTATCTACTACTCTATCATGAATGAATGATAGAGTATATACTTATCCATATTATCAGTTATATATTTAGATAATTGTATTGAACACAACTTTATTCAAGAGGCCTTATGGATTTTCCTGTTTTTCCCCTCTAGTCAGTGTGTTTACAAAGAATAAATTTAAGAAAATTTAATAAGAGACAGCCAGATAAAAGAACTATAGTTCTGCAATCAAAATCCACGGTAGCTAAAAGTTTTATGGATTTTATAAATTGTTATAGCATGTTATTCATGGAGGGATATTTTTCAATTATTATAAGCCATGCTGTAAACTATATGTATGACATATGCTAATAGGCTGTATTGTTGTGTTTTTTTTTTTTGTTAGTAGTTTTTTTTCATTAAGCTCTTTATTTTGAAATAATTACAGATTCACATGAAGTTGTGAAGGTTGTTACATTTCTGTGTTCCTAATATCTCCAGTACAAAATCTGTAATATATGAGACGAAAAGAAAACCCAGGGATTCCTCAATATTTCAGGACTCAAGGTCTCCTCTGCTTTCTTTCCTCCATCTTCTAGAGATTTTTTATTTTTGTTTTGTATATAATAGTCAAGTTTCTTAGCTATACTTAGAAGAATAAAGAAAATACTTTTCTTTATTCTCACAAGCAAAAGTCATTAGGGGAAACTCCAGTAAATTACGTAAGAAGTATGTGGGAGTTGTATTTAGACATCTTTGAAGAAAAGAATGATATAGTTCAAAATATGATCTGAGTTATGTTGATGTTCGTTTTGTAACTTTTCAAGTAAAGCTTTCAAAATAAGCTCTATGGTGATCTATAATAGGTTCAATAATTTGCTAGAATGGCTTGCAGAACTCAGGGAAACACTTTACTTAGATGTGTTGATTTATTAAAAAGGATACAACTCAGGAAGAGCCAGATGGAAGAGAAGCATAGAGCAAGATATGGGGAAGGGCTGGGTGGTGGTGTTGCAGCGCTTCTAGGCCTGCTCTGGATATACCATCCTCCCAGTAAGCCCCCTGTTCAACAACACCAAAGCTCATCAAATACCCTTGTTCAAGAGTTTTTATAGAGCTTATTCTCTAGTCTCCCTCTGTTCCTCAGATGTCAGAAGGTGTGGCTGAAAGTGTTAACCCTCTAATCAGTAGGTCTTTCTGTTGACCAGCTCAATCCTGAGGCTATCTAGGGGCTCCAACCTAAGTCACCGCATTAGCATGAACACAGGCATGATCAAAAGTGACTGATAATTAATAACAATAGACGCTCCTATCAATCAGGAAATTCCAATGGTTTTAGGAGCTTTGTAACAGGTGTCAAAAATGAAGACTAAATATGTATTTTTTCACAGAGGAGAATTTAGTGACATCAGTTTTCAATATTTATCTGACTAATAAAAGCTAAAAGGATTTTAAATGATAAGGTTATCTAAATGTAATTTTTTATATTGTTAAATTCTATTATAACAAACTTTCTGAGCTAGCCAGTTCCTTTTTTAAATCATGAATATTGTTTAAAATTAGTATGATTCTATAAGCCACCTTTGCTTTCTGAGGCTCCAGCAATAAATGCAGGTATTATGATCAGATTTAGTAGTGGAGGAAGGAAAATTGTAGCTGTTAAAATGCACAAATAAACTCTTTTCTAGGTTTTTAACTGTCTCTTTGAGTCACTGTGTTTTCTTGGGTGGCTTGGGGTTTTGGATAACATTTTTTGATGATTGAGATTAGAAAAAAAAAAACCCTAAGGAGTAAAGGAAATTAAAGGATAATTACTTCTTGGTGGCACGAAACAAGACAGAACCAGCTTAGTTGCAGCTTCCCATTGCACCTTTGTCATTTTTATCTGACTGTGATACAGAGAGCAAACCCTTATCTATTTCATCCATTGTTGCATAACAAACTAAGCCAAAACTTAATAACAACCATTTTACTATTTCGCCACTCTTGGGTCAGCTGCTGCGTTATTCCTCTGGTTTGGGTTAGCATGTTTGATTTCTACCATCAGCTGGTGATTTGACTGGGGCTGGTGATTTGACTGCGGCTGAGAGTTTAGGATGGTTGCAACTTTCCTGTTTGGCATTAGGGATCCTCCATTGGGATGGCTTGTTTCTGCTGCATGTGCTTCCTCCATTAGGCTAGCCAGGGTTTCTTTACATGATGATAAAAATATCCCCAACTGTAAAAGGGAATAGACTAAGATTGTATAAGTAGTTTTCAAGCCTCTGCTTAATCTTACTTGCTAATGTCCAATTAGTTATGAAGTCTAATACAGAAGCAATAAGTGGAGAGATAGATCTCACCTCCTAATAGCAAAGTCATATTGCAAGTGTACATGCCTTGAGGAAGAGAGGAGTTTGTGGCCATTTTTTTGGTAATTAATTATTACATTATTAGGCATGATAGAAAGGCTCTCTTTTCATAAAATTACCGATAAAATTATTTGTAAATATCAACAATGTTTTGTTTCTACACTAATCAGCTGAAATCCAAATGGAGTTTTATTCTACTGGGCATTTGTTTGTAGTTGTGGGTAGTACCGAAAAGGAGTCCCAGTCCAGACACCAAAAGAGGGTTCTTTGATTTATCTCAAGAAAGTATTTGAGGTGAGTCCATAGAGTAAATTGAAAGCAAGTTTATCAAGAAAGTAAAGGAATAAGAGAATGGCTACTCCTGGGGGATGCTGGTTGCCCATTTTTATGGTTATTTGTTTATTAAACAAGGGGTGGATGCTAAACAAAGGGTGGATTTTTCATGCTTCCCCTTTTTAGACCATAGAGGGTAACTTCCTGACATTGACGTGGCATTTGTAAACTGTCAGGGCAGTGGTGGGAGTGTAGCAGTGAGGATAACCAGATGTTCACTCATGTCGCCACTTGATTTTGGTGGGTTTTGGCTAGCTTCTTTACTGCAGCCTGTTTTATCAGCATCCTTATGACTTTGTACTGATCTCCTACTCAGTACTTTGTGCGGATCTCCGATCTCATTTTGTAACTTAGGATGTCTAACCTCCTGGGAATGCAGCCCAGAAAATCCTAGCCTTATTTTACCAAGCCCCTAGTCAAGATGGAGTTGCTCTGGCTCAAACATCTCTGACATAGGGATTCAAATGAAACTTCCTCTCTGTTTTAGTCTATAGTGTGCAAGAGAAAGCATAAGAAAACATAATGATATTTTAAAAAGAAAAATTTAGTCTTTGGGTCAGTTGAAAATGAGTGCTTGATAGTTTATTTTGATTACATTTAAAAAGAAACACCAGTAATGTGGCATCCATAGGAAGAACAGGTATAAAAGTTAAATGAAGTTAACTGCTTTTCTGTTTAAATTGAAGCTTCACTACATACAACCAATAATGTAAACTGACAAAAACAAACCAAAGTTATTGGCAGAAAATACACAGGCAGCAATAAAATACCCATGCAAACTGTGAATTAGCAAAGTACAAGAAAATATTTTAGTATGCAGAAGAAAAAACAGTCTATGTAGCATAGTGTGGAGATATCATTTCAATAAAGGTGCTATTTTAGATGAGGAGGACAAGGCAATTGGACATTCTACCATTCTGATGCAAGTGTGAAGATCCAAGATGATTGTGACATTCGAATCATGATTTGCTTTGTTGCTCTGTTCATGCTGTTCTTTTACATTACAGGTACCAGCTGGTTCTTCTTATTTACTGTTTAAGACAGGAAATATATATGATGAACCAATTCTGGACAAATAGTTTACTGTCCCAGAAAGCTTGCAGTTCAGAGACATGAGCAAGTATAACATATAACAAAAGAAGGCATGGATATTGACTCCCCAGTGGCTTAAATACTCATAGAGGCAGGGAAACTTCTTGGAAATTAGGGAGAGAAAAGTGCTAAAAAAAATTAGTAAAATGTACTAAGGATTATTATTAATCCTTCCTTTGTATCTATGAATTATTTTGTTGCAAAATGCTGAGGGGTCATGTCATCTTGGCTAAAAACCTGTGTGTCTCTGAGTGTCAAAATCAGGCATAGGAAAATTAAAGAAGGGTGAACAATAAACCTGTGAAAAATGTGTGGGTTGTATGTAAAATTATAATAGGGAGTGATCTGATTAGATTAAAATCATGAAAAAGTATCCTATATTTCACTTTTAGTAAATAACTCATGATGTTTATGTTTTACAGATAATGGATATCTCATATTTTATAGAAACATTTTGATACTATTTATAAATTATTTTGGGATCCCTAAATTCTCTGTAGAGCTAGGTAGTCTTAATCTCAAAGATTACTAGAAAGACTAACTTAAAGAAGAGTATAAAATTTATCCTGAAAGGTATCCCAATGATATTAAAGGATTTTTTTAAAGGGTAAAAATTAATCAAATTTTCATTCTAGAAAGATCACTGTGACAACACTAAGGTGGAAGTCGGTAGAATTAGGAGGATATGACTATAATCCACTTAATAAGGGATGAGAGCTTGGAGAATGGCAGGAGAAATATTGAAAGTGAAACGATTTCAAAGGACTTAGAAAGAGAGAATGGATAGGTCTTAGTAATTGATGAAGTCAGTCATTAATTGAGAAAAAATAGTTAATAGTTAATAATATTAGATGTGGTTGTGCCATTTACTAGTATAAGGAATGCAGAAAAAGGCACATATTTTGAAATTTTGTGTTGAGTTGCTTATGAGACATCCAAGTGAAATGTCCAAGAAGTAATGAACATGAAGATGAATAGAGAATTCCAAACTAAGTGCACAAGGGTTGGAAACAGCATATTCACATTCAGTCCAGAGTTATTAAATATGTGCAGTGTACCATAAGTACTGAGCTAGTTTCTGATGAGACAATAGTGAAAAAGATATCTTTGCTCAAAGAATATAATTGGAAATTGATGCACTTGACACATTCGATTGAATCCACTAGTTGGGTGTCAATGAACAACCTTGGTCAGCTGTTTTGTAAACACTTAATTTAGAGCATCATGGAATTTGCTTAAAAAGTATTATTATAATCTCCTTTTTTGAGAAATATGTGTGTGTTTTTCTTCAGTGCAAAAGGAATATATACTCATAGAGGTTACAGATAAGCAAGATAAAATAACTTATTAACAAATATTTACAGTGTGCTTAATACATATCAGGTATTGTGCTATGTGCTGACAATATCTTGTCTTCTCTGTTCCAGTCAAAGAGAACTGTACTTGCTTCCTATCATGCTGGAGTTTTCCATGTGTAGTAGCCTCTTTCTTTGTTCTTCTTCTCTACTTTAACCTTGGTTAATACTGTTAGCCCCTCCAGGTTCCACCTATGGATTCCTTGCTCTGGGATGCCTCCTTTGACTCATACCTTGCAGGCAGATGGAATTATGTTCTTCCATGGCGTCTTACACTTATCCAGCTCTCAGCATATTTCCCAACATGTTGTAATTGCCCATTTGCTAACACCAGGTGATTTGGCTAAAAATAATTTGGCCAAAAGCATATTGGTCAGCTTGAGAGTCTATATAAAATGACAATTTGATTGAAAATCAATATTTCATCACAGGATGTGGTTTTTCACATTGATGATTTTGGCATATGTAAAAGTCATTTGCAACTCTTCATACATTTTGCTCATTCTTTCACTAATTATTTCTGATTTTTTCATCTTTTAAATGATGTTTCCTCATTTCTGGCCAACTTCCTACTTTGTAAACATTGAGCAATTTAAAAACATTGACATAACTTTTTGGATTAGTTCAAATAAAATTAATGATTAATTATAGTGACTGAGATGAAAAGCTGGAAAGCTCTGCAGGTCTTAAAAGCCTCTGGAGACATACATTTTAGCAGATGACCTGAAGATCAATTCTAGTACTTGACCTTCACTGTTAGCAGCTGTATTTCAGTGACAACTGCTCTCTGATTTGAACTTACTGTTGCCACATACCTGGAGACATCAAAAAAATAGAATGGCATGCTCAATAATTGATAGATATTTATTATTAGTCTTTATTGTAAACACAATATTATAGAACATTTACCATGTGATTTATTTATGCTAGAGCTATAAGCTTATATTTCATCTTTTAAATTTAGCTGAGATATACAAGATCCCTTGGACAGAGAATCAAAAGAGCATAAGAGCCAGTATTCAAAAGCCTTATCATCCCCAATCTATGTCTACAGTTCCAGGTTCAAAAAATGGGTCATTACTAGGAAAATTGGTTTGGCATTTTTGCTTGATTATAGAATGGCCCTTTCTATAGGCGACATGATGACCTCGTTAGGGTTTATCCAATTATGTTGATCTCCACATCGCTCATTGCTTTTGATCTTTTCCATCCACTTTGTGGGAAAATTTTAAGAGGTAATATGGTCTTTTAAATTTCTAGAGTTCTTCAATTATGTCTATGTTGGCAACAAGCATGTTAGAATCAAGGCATCATGGATTAAGCCAGAGTGATGGCACTTTCTGCCTTCCTGCAATGCCCTCCATGCTGAGCTTTATTGCCAGCTACAGAGCTCTCATCTGTGGCCTACCATGCACAGAGACCTGATGACTGGCCAGTAGCCACAATGCTTTTATTGTAGATATAAGTATATTCCAGAACATCTGTAAAATCACATCATATTTTACACGAACTACCTTTGGAGCAATTAGAGCTTTTTTAAATTAAAACATTGATTGGAAACATAGACACTTGAGTTCCACATTGCACATTCAGAAGAAGACAAAACTAAGTTCTTATTCAGTGTGTCAGTGTCTTCTTCAGACAGATAGTGCCTGAAAGGCAGAACCGCTGTGTTATTCTATATTGTGGGGAGTAGACTAGTGCCTGAAGCTTCTGAAATGGAATTATTAACTTCTGCCTCTGTGCTCCTTTCCTTTAATAACACATTCATATCACCATATATTCATTAAATCAACAAATATTTTTTAAGACCTTAGAAAATGCCAAGCAGCATCCTAGGTGGTAAAGATAGAGTAGTGAGCAAAGCAGAGAAAGTTGTTTTCCTCATGGAGTTTATAGATTTTTTTATTCAGAAATAAACATTTATAGCTGATGTTTTAATGCTTTATTATGGCATATGACTTTCACTTAAGTGTGGTTACTTAAAAGACAGGGACATTGTAAAACTGTCACATTTCTCTTTGTGGCCTGGGTATCAAACATGTAGTGAAAACTCATCTGACCTCAGAGTATCAATTCTTTGAGTGTTTTACCTTAGCTGTGCATGGAAGGAAGCTGGGAAGCCTTAGACTATACCTGTCATTCTCTTTGTTGATGTCCTCAAGTATGTGGCAACAAGTGGTTAGAATTAGGTAGCAATTGTTACTGAAGTAAAGCTTCTAATACTGAAGGTCAAGTGGTAGAAGGTGACACTTAGTTACCTAGTGAGATGCATGTCTCACAATCACTGATGACAGAATGATGGAGACTTTGGCAAAGACTCTTACTTCTATAATCAGATCTCTGTTTAGCACAGTGACTACTAGTAATGTTACCATGGAAAGGTCTTAAGTTTCCTTTCTTCATCTTTTAGGTTATATTGGTTGGGACTGTTTACATTCCCTTCAGTAATCCTCAATACTTTGATAATTTTTCTTGTTTGTTTATGATGGTGAGGATGAGAAAATTAGCCATATTCTGCAGCAGCAGCTAATTAATCTTTTGATTTTTTTTCCCCTGCATATACAAACTCTCCAGGCAGTCAAACTCCAGCTCATGACTCTGTAAAAAGTATGATAAAAACCTACATTTGTCAGGCTTTGCAGCTTTATTCCCTGGTTCCTAATGAAAGGTGATGACGCAGTGTCTCCTTTGTCCCTAGTGTTTGAATGAAACTAGGAAAATAATGTCAGCTTTTTGAACTCACCCTACTCGTGGTAGAAGGAAAAGAAGGTGTGGGAGGGGAAGATAGTCCTGAATATAAGCGACGTCTGGGACCAGATCCATGTAGCAAATTTCTCAATATATAGGAAAAAAAGCCACTAAAAGACAAAATAACAGGAAGATGCAGATGACAAATCATTTTACGATTTTTGAGGTTCGTGATTCTTTTGAGCTGAGACAGGCACAAGGGCAGTACATCTGCTGGCAAGAACAGTAGGCTTTACCAAGTAGAAAAGCAGCAGAGGTGTGGAGGTTGAGAAGTCCTGTTGTTCCACTCTAACCACCATGGTTGAGCAGGAAGAAGATGAAACCACTATAACCAATTTTCAACATGAAAATGAAATCATAGAAATTATTCTTGAAGAGTATTAGTCTTGCTTTAGAGTGGAGATCTGTCGTGTGCTGGTAAATCTGTTGAAGTGTTTGCTGCTTTGTGCAGTATAGATGTTTTCCCCATGGGTGATTTTAAGATACCTGTGGTTTGAAAATCCACTCAAAAAAATCACTGAGCATTTAACAATTGGTTCTCATGAACCAGCAGGAACTGGCTTCAATATACCACGGGTTAGAAAATAGATTTCTTTTGGTGTTACCTTTTGTTTTTTCATACCTCAAGTCTAGGGGTAGGACATCCTGGTAGAAGGCTGTTGCCATAATTCAAATATTAGAATACGGATGAAGATGGACAAGCTAATGGAATTCTAATGAGGATGGGGAAGGAAGTTTTTTGTCTAACGGAAAAAGAGATTTACACTGAATGTGGTGAATTAGGCAGTGGAAAGATACAAAGTGACTATAACCTTGGATACTGGCCTCGGGGGTGGTCCTCTTCACCAAGATAGGGAAGACAGGAAGAACATTAGTTTATAAAGAGTGAGCTGGGTAATCAAATTCAATTTTGGATATGCTGAATTTGAGGTACATATAGAATCCCTAAGAGAGTTGTTCTGATATAGAATTGATGATTGTTAGAATAAAGTCCTTGAGAAGGGGAATAAGGATGGGATAAAAGATACACCCGGTGAATATTCTCTCATTATAGGAAGAGGAAAGAAAGAAAGGGAAAAATGTGAGTCCTAATAGCTTTGATATTGCCCTGAAAGGAAGTGGAAAGGGTTCTTGGCTGATGTGCTTAATTTACTCAGAAAAGTGGGAAGCACAGCCGTGTGCTGAGGCCGAGGCATAAGTAATATAGGAGCTATGAGAAGACATTTGAAAATTTAGGGATATCTATTAAGGGAAATCATTAGAAGAAACAGCTGAAGGAAAGTTTCCTAGGGAGTGTTAATGACCCAAATGAAATTAAGTTTCTAGTGGTTTTGATTCAATGTTTTAAATAGCTACATGCTTTTGTGATAATCAGATAATATTGTTAAAAAATTCTCTTACTCAGGCTTTCCACTCATTTCAATATAGTCTAAGAACCAAATCATTGTATATTTCAAAAGCAAACATTTTATGGTGCTTCACTTCTAAAAGTTTTGTATATTATTCATTCATTTAATCCCCACAGCGATCATGGGAGGCAGGCTTTATTATTTTTCCCATTTTAAAGATGAGGAAATGTAGTCTTGGAGCATTTGTGACTTTCCCAATGTCACATGGTACAGCTGAGATTGCAACCAGTTCCACTGGCTCCAGAGCTGGTGCTTTTACTCATTTCACACACCTCTTATAGATTTATATAGTATTTGTAGGATTTGGTCATAAACGTTATTAATTTTATTGCATTTTGTCATTATGCAAACCAAATTAAGAGAGTATAAAACAAAAAGTGTAAAATCAAAGCAACAAATAGTGAGTACCTTTATACAGATTTACTTACTGATACATGGGGAAATAATGATTCAACACAGGAAACAAAATTATAGATAGCAAAACCTTAAAAGAATGGAAGAAACATCTTCTGTGACACTGTATGTGGAATTTGTTTCACTCTTATCAGAAGCCGAGAAAAACTATACGTTTTCTTTGATACCAGCATAGAAGCCATTCCCTGGCAATCATATATAACCATGGTATTTGAGAAGATCTCTGCAGAATAATAATAACATGAATAAAATATCCGAGTTATATGAAAACACATAATAAAGACTATATATTAAGGACTCTGCTTTCTGTAGCTTGAGATGTCTCTGAAATTGCTATGTCAGTCCTATTACAAGGATGCCTTCAATCCAAGATAAGCTAAGCGGAAAGAGAAAAGATGAGCAGTCCCCTAATGGCTCATTCCTGTACGTTTTACTAACATCTAAGAACAAAGCATTTTATATCATGCATATTGTGGTCTCTTCATATACCCGTATACTAACATTAAGATTTATTACTGGCTGGGCGCGGTGGCTCATGCCTGTAACCCCAGCATTTTGGGAGGCCGAGGCGAGTGGATCACGAGGTCAGGAGATCGAGACCATCCTGGCTAACACAGTGAAACCCCGTCTCTACTAAAAAATAGAAAAAAATTAGCCGGGCATGGTTGCAGGCGGCTGCAGTCCCAGCTACTCCGGGGGTTGAGGCAAGAGAATGGCGTGAATCCCGGAGGCGGAGCTTGCAGCGAGCTCAGATCGGGCCACTGCACTCCAGCTTGGGAGACAGAGACTCCGTCTCAATAATAATAATAATAATAATAAAATAAATACATAAAAATAAAAAATAAAAAGATTTATTACTTAGAAAATTGAGTTGCAACTTATTAACTAAGACATTTTACTAATTCCAACTTATTAACTAAGAAAACATCACTTAAATATTTTTTTTAACAAGACAAGAAGACAAACCTGACATTTATAGTTAAGGTTCTAGTGGAGGGGGATAGCTGGTCAAGTAAGTTGAATCCCTCACAGAATTTCTTCTTAGCAAGTCTGGTTCATGCATCTCCAAAAACATTACCATATCACTGCACCTCACATCATATTGTAAGTTTTATTAATAATATATTTTAAATTATATCTGTCTTGGACTTAGTGAATGATTACCTACATAAAAGAGGGGTTGGTATCTCAACCTATTTTGCTGTAATACCACTAAGTTTGCTGAGAGTCTATCAGCTTCAGTCTCACCATGATTTAAAAGCATCAGTCCAAAGAGCATCATGCTTTTACAAAAGGCCTGTGGCATCCCAAACTCATTTATATTGTATTAGCTACTAATTCAGTAACGTATAGCATTTTTGTTAATCTAGTAACCTGAACAGTGAGTTTGAAATAACCGTATGATGCTTCTTTAAGGATGAAAATTTGGTACATTTTTAAAGAGTTCCTCTACTTCTATTTTCTCATCACACTAATCCATACCACATGTCAATTTACTTTGATAAACATCATTACTATGTGCCTGACAAGGTGATAATACAAAGCTGGGTGACACATAACAAATGTATTCAGTGAGTTCACTGTGCTGTAGTAAAGATAGATATAGTTCATGAGGCAATCTAGAGCAGAAGTATATTAATTAAATACATATTTATCAGGTATCTAGTAAGTGCCAAACTCATATACACAATGCAGTCACAGAATAATGAAATAGTTGCACTTCAGAAAGTTAGCAAGTTAAAAAAAAAGATGACATGTGAACCAGGTGGTGCTACAATTAAGAGAGCAATACATACGAAGGTATAGAGATGTAAAATAGTGGAAGTTCAGTATATACAAGGTGTATAGCATTGCTGAATTATGGAGTATGAAAAGCAGAAAATTCAGCAAGGAACAATATGAATTGTTATAAAATCTTCCTTAATTATGACTATAATCACAAGCTGCTGTTCTCATACTTTTAGGTGTTTCTCATTTCATATCATCAATCCTGACTATTTCTAAATGAAAGTAAAGGTTTTCTTAAAAAAAAGACTAGCCCACCTGTTCATCCTTAGTTACTTGTTTTTCCACTTTATGCAAATTTAATATTTGCTGTTCTCCAAAAACAATTTGACACTTTCTCCCTTTGCATTTTTTCATGCTACTTCCTGTGCCTGAGAAGCTTCATGATTTGTCATGATCCTACTGCTTATTGAAGGCACAGTTCAAAAGGCACAATTGCAGGAAACATTTCAAGATTTCCCAACTGCATGTTTGCTCTTGTCTCCCTGGAACCCCCTGAGTTCCTACAGTTCAGGATACTTTTTTCCCTTTGAAACTTTTCACAACTCTGAACTTTTCATTCTTGTGTCTCTGCTTTTTTAAAAATAAGTTTATAAGCTTCTTCAGCTTTTTATTTCTTGCCAACAATGCAGTTAGAAAAGCACAGACTATAGTAAAAATATCCAAAAAAGTAAAGTAATAGCCAGGAAAGACATATGTTTCTACTCACTGGAAACACATTTAACACCCATGGAAAAGTGCTAGGCAAGTACACAGGTTAGCTGTGCAGATGTCCTCTACAACATTCAGGAACCAGGCAGTCAGAGACTTCCGTTTTCACCAATTATCTTTCAAGGCTATCATTGGCATTAACATTACAATCAGCCAGAAGAGAAAATGAGAGTGAGTATAATGAAGCTTTCCTAGGCTTGGCTTGGGTGTGGCACAGCTCACTTCTGCTAATAGTCTCTTAGCTGTTGCTTAGTCACATGGCTGCATTTCACAGAAAAGAGAGAGAGATACATATCCAGATAGTGTGAGTGTTTAGGTACCATTCTCTGCCATGTAGGATTGTCGTAAAACTTTACAAAATAACAATATTAGCCAGTATTTATGGAGTATTTATCATATGCCACGCTGTTTTTTCCTAAGTGACTTACATGTATTAACCTATTTACAGCAGTCCTGTAAATTCGTGTACTCTCTTACCTCTCTTATTTTATAGATGAAGAAATTAAGACAAAAGAAGTTTAAATAACTTTATGAGGGTTGCACAGCCAGTATGTGGTAAAGTAGGGGTGTGGTTCCAGATTCTACGTTCTTAAACACTATAGCACACTGACTTTAAGACAGTAAACTATCAGTAGACTTTGGTTGGATTAATGCAATGTAATTATCTCAAGTAACTAATCAGCCCTAGGACTTAAGGTTGCAAGATTAACATTTACATTTCAATTTCCATCTATACAAAGTGAGCAAGTGGCTTATTTGAGAAAAAGTTTATCCGGAAAATATTTAGGAATCTACCTGCAAAGTGTTTACAAAGCATTTTGAGAAAGACATTATGGAATGGTTTTATGGTGTTGTATTAAGAATCACATCATCAACATATTATATGGAAATATTAGCCAATGGGAAATTTTTCTTCATATTTTATATTTAGTATAATTCTTAATCAATAGATGAAAGTCTCCAATAAATATGAAGGCAGTTTACCTACTCTTCATTTAAAACACTGCCTGGAGGTGACTTGTGTGCCAGACAGCCTGGAGACGCTGTATTGATAGCTGAGTCTCTAAGTAAATCAATGGATTTATGCCTTGAAACCCATTCAAAAAACATTTTTACCAATCCATTGAAGAATAGCGAAGATAAAATTGTAATGGAAAAGCCTTCCGTGAGTGGGGTCATCCATTCTTGTGCTTTGTTTTTGCTTTCTAATACAAAAGGTAACTAATTCGTCTTAATAGGTCAGCGCTTTCTTAGTCTTCTTTCAGACTTATGCTCTATTCTGTGTCATCCTCTCTAAGAAGAAAGGCATTTATTGATTTCCCTTAAGCAGCCAACTGCAAACTTGGAGTATCTTGGCTCAATCAACAAAACCTGCATTTTGCAAAACATTATCCCTGAATGATTTTATAGAACGTTTCTTAAGTTTTACCTGTCTTAATAGAGGAAAGTCTATTCATTGCTTCATAGACATAACTTATATATTAGGATTATGTATGGCTATTTTTTAGTAACATAGATATACAATAATGACTCATTGCCATTGTTTGAGTTCCTATAAATTATACCACATTCTTTTGGTATGTCATCTGTGTAAACATCCATTTCTCCTCCATCCTTGATTGAGATAGGACAGTTATCTTTTGGGCTTGGCCTCTGCCCGAATCTGGATAAAGACCCATTGTTTGATAACAAACCTGCACGTTATGCACATGTACCCTAGAACTTAAAGTATAATAATAAAAAAAAATAAAATAAAATTTAAAAACTGGCAAAAAAAGAAAATAATCTTTTGAATGATATTTACAGTAAATGACTAGATTAATCTTTTAAAAATTATCAATTTCAAAAAAATTAATTGATTTATTAAAATTCATTAGTTCTAAAAAAAAAAAAAAAAAAAAAAAAGATGAGCTAAAGAGACTCACAGAGATTTAGACCGGGGCTACTTATATAAGTGAAAAACTCTTTTCCACTGGAACTGCAAGGATGGGAAGCTGGAATTACTGTAGCCATATTGCTTTCATCTTTTGTTTATTTATTTACTTAGCAAATTATCTCTGCTACATCTACCTTGTGCCAAGCATAGGCACTTATAATACAGAAATGAACAAAATAGACAAAAGTTCTGGACAACTAGATGTATGGATCATCCTGAAAATGATTAACATGGTTAACCCATGTAAATTAGAAGTGAGAAACTAGAGGATCTGGGTTTTGTCAACATTGTTTAGGTCCCAGAATCAAGCCTGGATGAAAAACTTCATACTGGCATAAAAAATTCTATTTCATAAGCCAGTATATATTTTTTTCTTAAGCTGGTATGGATTACATATTCTGTCACTTGTGTTCAACGGCATCCCAATTAATACTCAAGCTTAACCTCATTTATACTATAAAAATTGTTATTTAATGTTACTTGAATATTCTGTCCTGTTGTACATTCTTATGTCCTCAGTTTTCTTCTTGCTATCACTGCGTTATATTTTCAGTTCATTTTGATGATCCTAAGAGCCCTATTGAAAAAATATAGGCATTGCATCATAATTTCCATTTATGGCTGAGAAAATTCAGAATAAAGTACTGGAAAATATAAATGTCATTTGTGTTCCTTATGCTTGAGACCTGTAATATAAACCAGGAAAGAGAACAAGCATTTATAGATGTAGTCACTTCTGGTTATAGAAACAGATATACTCTATATTGATCAAAGGTATCATTTATAATTTACCATCAATCTGATATTTTTCTCTAAATTATTACTTGCAATGTGGACTCTGTAAGATTTACATGTTGTTTTAATGCTGTTTTTGGCACACTAATCATATTATTTAAGCAAAAATAACATGTCATAGTGAAGTCATTTTAAACAGAAAATACAATTTTATAATGATGTTTTTTGAATTCTGCTTACAATACCCCCTTCATTTTTCATTAAAGTTATCTGGTTTTTTGTAAGATATCATATTTTCATTCAATGTGAAAAAAATATCCAAACTGTAGATTAAAATACTTTTTGTTTTGTTGGGTTATGCAATTAATGTACTATGTTAAAAATACTTGGCCGGGCGCGGTGGCTCAAGCCTGTAATCCCAGCACTTTGGGAGGCCGAGACGGGAGGATCACGAGGTCAGGAGATCGAGACCATCCTGGCTAACACGGTGAAACCCCGTCTCTACTAAAAAAAAAATACAAAAAATTAGCCGGCGAGATGGCGGGCGCCTGTAGTCCCAGCTACTCGGGAGGCTGAGGCGAGAGAATGGCGTAAACCCGGGAGGCGGAGTTTGCAGTGAGCTGAGATCCGGCCACTGCACTCCAGCCTGGGCGACAGAGCGAGACTCCGTCTCAAAAAAAAAATAAAAAATAAAAAAATAAAATACTTTTCTGCTTGTTACAGACAATGAGAAAATATAGAAGAGTATAAAGTAAATAAAAATCACCCCTAATTCTGCAATTAACTGATATTTTTATACATTTCTTTCCAGGATATATTTAAATAGAGTAATTTATAGATTTTTTTAAATGACTAATTTCTTACTTAAGATATTAGATGCTGATTTTCATCACTTGCTTTGAGCATCTTTTTATTCAGTATTAAAAGAAAGATTTTAACAACTCATCAGCAAAATTAATTCAAATGCTCCTTTATGGTGCAAATTTATATTGTTTCTAATTTTCAACATTTTAAACAACATTAAAATCTGTTTGTTTATTTCATATTGTTTATCTTCATCTCTAATTATATAATAAGAAAAAATTCTTGAAGTTTATTTTTAAAATGTGAAACAGAATCATTTATTTTGAATGTTCTTTTTTGTTTATTACTGAGGATAACTCAGTTTCTTTCTCCACTTTTCCGGTGACACAATTTCTTTCTTGCTTTGTTTGTAATCTCTGTATTGTAATTAAATTAAAAATTAACTCTTTGTCTCCCATAATCATTGCCAATATTTTCTCAATTTTTTGTTTTCAACCTCATTTAAGAGATTGTTGGCATAAAAATATTTGCTTTACATGCTGAAATTATTTTCATTATTTATTTTTCTTTGTGATTTTTTGCAATGTCTTTTTGTTCAATGTATATGTCCATTCTTAAATCATTTACATAATATTTAAATCAAAGTGTAAATATCCTTTTAGAGTATATGATTACAATGTGTAACTGAAGTTTCTTAATTAATGGGGAACTAAGTTTGAATTATTATGTGAGGCAAAATTTGTGTTTTTCATTGTTTTAATTGAAATACCTATTTTACCAAAATCATTTATTGCTTAATTTGTATTTTCCTCACTGATTTTAATGATTTATTTTTTGTATAATTATTTAGATATAAGAACACATTTTTCTGCTATTTATTTTGTATTTTGGGGATCTATGTACAGTTTTTTTTCTAGCATTATACTGAATTAATTTTTATAGCTACATCTTAGCTAATATCTAATATAATATCCATATCACTTTTATTTTTAGAATATTTATATCTATTTATATTTACAGATAAAATCATGTTTCATAAGCTCCATAATAGTTCACTTATTATTTTCATTTGACTTAATCTTATATGTTAGTGAAATTAGATTATTAAAAAAATTATACTTTTCCTGAAACATGAAGTATATCTCTGTTCATTTGTATCTTCTGTAATATCTTCATATATATAAATATCTTTATACATGCATGTATTTAGATTTCTTTTTTTAGTTTCCCACATATTTTTATTTCCTATAAGTCAGCATATAGTACAGCAAAAATATTGCTCATTAGATATTTCAAATATTAGGGAATTTTAAACAGGATATTTGTTTCTTAGAGCATGATTAGAAGGGCTAAAGGAGGGAGAATCAGGGGACATCTGTACCTCACTGATTTTGAGAACACTCCTATGTCTGTAACCCAAAGATCAGAAAACTGCCATTGCTTTCCCTACAATTGTTCATGAATTTTTGGCTGGCTACTAGATGTGAAGCATGGCCACTGCAACTGTCTCTCAGTATTCATGTGGTTATGACATTGCTTGCTGTCAGAAGGTCACCTGGAAGAGGGTGCTTCTGCTTAATTTCTGTCTTTCAAATTTGGGCAGCAATACCGTAAATTACTAAAATCTATTTCGCATCCAAGAGTTTAGCTTCAGTGTAATCAAGCAAATGTAGATTTTAGGTTAGGAATATCTGCAAAATTGAAAGTAAGTGTCAAATTCATAAGAGCAATCTTAATGAGTGTTTTTTATTCCATCTCCTCACAAGCTACTACTGATTTATAGTAATTGCATTGTGTTTGAATGTTTCTTACAGTGTCTTTATTTCTAATTCAAATTTGTTTCATGCAACACTAGCAATAAAAACAAACATAATTTCCAATTATAAAAAAGATTATTTGTACAAAATATCTGAAAAAATTAGATTAATTTAGATAATTAAATTAATATTTCATTGATACACAACAGATTAATAGTGCATGGGAAACTGTACTATCAATAATGTCAGAAAAAAGTCAAAATGTAATTCTTTGTAAGTACTTATTTAATAATATTGTTCTCTTCTTCATTTTCTTTACTTCTTGACCTAAAAACAAGTAACTCAAATTCATGAATGCATAGTATATAACTGGATTTTTTGGTTCATTGTTTTCATATGCAGTGTTTTAATCTGGTTTATTTTAGTATGAGTTTTGAAAGACATTAATAATAAATTTGAAAAAAAATCCCTACACATTTATTTCATAGCTCAGAAACCAAATTACTTGTTGTCAATGTAATAGATGCTGTCCATGTGACCAGGTTACATAAATTCTGCATCTGACGGTGATATGACAAGAGAGGTAGAGAAAGATGGCCAAAATAGAAGGCTCCCTCCATCATCCCCTCTACAACAACACCAAATTTAACAACAATCTACACACAAAAAGTATATTCATAAGAACTAAAAATCAGGTAAGCACTCACAGTATCTGGTTTTAACTTTATATCACTGAAGGAAGCACTGAAGAAGTTGGGAAAGACAGTTTTGATTTGCTGATGCCACCCCTCCTTCAACTCATTGCAGTAGCTGTGGCATAGATAGAAAATCTGTATGCTTGGAAGAGGGAGCATGCATCCGTTGTGAGACATTGCGTTAACTCACTGCTGCCCTATCATAGCAGAAAGCAAAACTGTGCTCAACTCAGCTGATACCTGCCCACTGAGAGAGCATTTAAACTAGCCCTAACCAGAGGGGAATTGTTCATACTAATGGTCAGAACTTGAGTTCTGGCAAGTCTTACTACTATGGGCTAAAGGGCTCTTGGGTTCCAAATAAATGAGTGAGGAAGACTAGGCCGTAATGACTGTGACTCCTAGGTGACTCTTAGTGCTAAACTTGACTCAGAGCCAGTGGTCTGGGGGGGGCGGGGCATGCAACATACTGAGGCAGCAGCTGGAGTATCTAAGGCAGTGCTTGTGCTACCCCTCCCTCAACCCCAGGTGGCATAGCTCATGGCTTCAAAAGAGACACCCTCTTTCTGCTTTAGGAAAGGAGAGGGAAGAGTACAGAGGAGTTTGTCTTGCTTATTGGATGCCAGCTCAGCCACAGTAGGATAGAACACCAGGCAGAGTCATGAGGCTCCCCTTTCCAGGCCCTATCTCCCAGACAACATTTCTAGAAAGACATATCCTTGGCCAGAAGGAAATCTGCTGCCTTGAAGAAAGGGACTCAGTCCTGGATGAACTCATCACCGGATGAATACAGAGTCCTTGGGCCCAGAGTAACCAGCAGTGATACTCAGGTAATGTATCATCAGCCTTGGGTAAGACTCTGAGACATGCTGACTTGAGATGAGACTCAGCGTATTCCCAGAAGTGGCACATATGAAGAGACTCTGATCAAGAAAAGCAGAGAGAAAAGTAAAGAGAACTTTGAACATTGCCTTGCATCTTAGGTACTAGTTTGGGCACTGTGGAATAGAGAATCAAACGGGCTTTTTGGGTCCCTGATTCTAGGCCTAAGCTATTGGATAGCATTTCTGGATGAGCCCTGGGACAGAGGGCAGTCCAGTGCTCTGTTCTAAAGGGTGAGTCCCAGGTCAGTCAGTATTCACCATAAGCTGACTGAAGAGACCTTGGGCCTGAAATGTACATTGTTGGCAGCCTAGTAGTACTCCCTATGGGCTTGTCATGGTGGTAGCAATGGGGTGAAGCTTTTCTGCTTGTGGAAAGGGGAGGGAAAAGTGGCAAGAAATGTGTCTAAGTTAAAGTGTAGAATTTTCATTACTTTTTACTTGTGGAAAGGGGAGGGAAAAGTGGCAAGGAATGTGTCTAAGTTAAAGTGTAGAATTTTCATTATTCATTACTTTTTGCTTATTTGTTTGTTTATGCAATCAGTGTTAAGTTATAACCAGTTTAAAGTAATAGGTTACAAGATAATATTTGCAATCCTCATCATAACCTCAAAAAATACAACATGTACATGTAAAGAGCATGAAGTTAGATTAAATCACCGGAAAAAATTACCTTCACTATAAGAAAACACAAAGAAAGGAAAGAAGGTAGAAAAGACCACAAAGCAACCAGAAAACAAATTAACAAATAGCAGGGGTGAGGCCTTACTAATCAATAATAACGTTGAACGTAAATAGACTAAATTCTAATCAAAAGACATAAAATGGCTGAATGGATTTAAAAAAAGGAACAAATGATCTGTTGCCTACAAGAAACACACTTTGCCTATAAGTATATATTTAGTCTGAAAACGGGGGATTGGAAAAAATATTCCATGCCAATGGTAACAAGAAAAGAACAGGAGCAGCTATATTTATATCAGACAAAATAGATTTCAAGACAAAACCTAAAAAGAGATAAAGAAGATCACTATATAATTCTAAAAGGAATAATTCAGCAAGAGAATATGGCATTTGTTAAAAAATATGCACCTAACACTGGAACACCCAGATATATAAGGCAAATATTAGAAATAAAAAGAGAAATAGAACTCAACACAATAATAGCTGGAGCTATCAACACCCTACTTTCAGCATTGGGCAGATTTTTCAAACAGAAAATCAACAAAGAAACATTGGACTTAATTTGCATTATAGACCAAAAGGACCAAATAGAACATTTCATCTTACAGCTGCAGAATACACATTCTTCTCCTCAGCATATGGATCATGCTCAAGGATAAACCGTATGTTAGGTCAAAAATGCCTTAAAATATTCAAAAAATTGAAATAATGTCAAGCTTCTTCTGTGACAGCAATACATAAGCCTAAAAATCAATAATAACAGGAATTTTGGAAATTAGACAAACACATGGAAATTAAACATAATGCTTATAAATAACCAGTGAGTCAGTGACAAAATTAAGAAGGAAGTTAAATTTCTTGGAACAAAAGATAATTGAAACACAACATACCAACACCTACGGTATACAGTGAAAGCAATACTAAGAGGAAAACTTATAGCTGTAAGTGTCTACGTCAAAAATGAAGAAAAACCTCAAATAAACCAACTAATAATGAATGTTAAAAATTAGAAAAGCAAGAGCAAACTAAACCCAATATTAGTAGAAGAAATAATAAAGATCAGATCAGGAATAAAAGAAACTGAAACAAAGTAAACAACACAAAAGATCAATGAAATGAAAAGCTAGTTTTTTGAAAAGATAAACATAATTGGCAAAGCTATAGCCAGACTAATAAGAAAAAGAGAGAGAAGACCCAAATAAAATCAGAGATAAAAAAGGAGACATTACAAGTGATACCACAGAAATTTAAAGGACCATTACTTGCTACTGTGAGCAACAATATAACAATAAACTGGAAAATCTGGAAGAAACGGAAAATTCCTACACACATACAACCTACTAAGGTTGAACCATAAAGAAATCCAAAACTTGAATAGACCAATAACAAGTAACAAAATCAAGGCCATAGTAAAAGTCTCCTAGTAATATGAAGCCTGGGACCTGGTGTCTTCACTACTGAATTCCACCAAACATTTAAAGAAGAAACAATAGCAATCCTGCTCAAACTATTATGAAAAAATAGCAGAGGAGATATGCATCCAAACTCATTCTATGAGGCCACTAGTACCCTGATACCAAAAATGGACAAAGACATGTCAGAAAAAGCAAACCACAGGCCAGTGTCTCTGATGAACATTGCTGCAAAAATGCTCAATAAGATACTAGCAAACCAAATTCAACAATATATTAAAAAGATAATAAATCATGATGAAGTGGGTTTTATCCTAGGGATGCAAGGATGGTTCAACATACACAAATCCATCAGTGTGATATATCATATCAACAGAATGAAGGACAAAAGCCATATGATCATTTCAACTGATGCAGAAAAAGCATTTGATGCAATTCAAGATTCCTTCATGATAAAAACCTTAAAAACCTAGGCATAGAAGAAACATACCTCAACATAATAAAAGCCATAAATGACAGACTCACAGCTAGTATGATAGTGAATGGGGACAAATAGAAAACCTTTTCATTAAGATCTGGAACAAGACAAGGATGCCAACTTTCACCACCATTATTCAACATAGTACTAGGAGTCCTAAATGAAGTCATCAGACATGAAAAAAGGAGTAAAAAACATCAAATTATAAAGGAATAAAGCAAGTATCATCATTTGCAGATGATATGATCTTATATTTTGCAAAACCTAAAGACTCCACCAAAAAATATTAGAACTGAGAAATTTTGCAAAGTTGAAGGACACAACATACAAAAATCTGCAGCATTTCCATATGCCAACACTGATCAATCTGAAAAAGAAATTACACAATAGCCACAAATAAAATTAAATACCAAGGAATTAACTTATCAAAAGAAGTGAAATATTTCTATAATGAAAACTATAAAACACTGATGAAAGAAATTAAAGAGGACACAAGAAAATGGAAGGATATTCCGTGTTCATGGGTTGAAAAAAATAATAATGTTATAATGTCTATACTACCCAAAGCAATCTACAGATTCAATGCAACCCCTATCAAAATAACAATGACATTTTTCACAGAAATAAAAAAGACAATTCTAAAATTTATATGTAATCATGAAAGACCCAGAATTATCCAAAGCTGTTCTGAGCAAAAAGAAGACAACTGGAGGAATCATATTGCCTGACTTAAAACTATACTACAGAGCTGTAGTAACCAGAACAGCATGGTACTGGCATAAAAATGGATACATACACCAGTGGGACAAAACAGGGAACTCAGAAACAAACCTGTACATCTACAGTGAACTCATTTTTGACAAAGCTGCCAAGAACGCATATTGCATATATTGAAAGAAGACTGTCCCTTCAATGCATGGTACTGGAAAAACTGGATATCTATATACAGAAGAATGAATCTAGACTGTTATCTCTTGCCATATACAAAAATCAAATCAAAATAGATTAAAGACTTAAATCTAAGACCTCCAACTGAAACTACTATGAGAAAACATTCAGGAAACTATCCAGAACATTGGCCTGGGCAAAGATTTCTTGAGTAACATTCCACAAGAACAGGCAATCAAAGCAGAAGTGGACAAATGGGATCACATCAAGTTAAAAAGTTTTCTGCAAAGTTAAAAAGCAAACAATTGACAAAGTAAAGAGATAACCCACAAAATGGGAGAAAATATTAGCAAACTACCCAGCTGACAAGGGATTAGTAACCAGAATACATAAATTCTCAAACAGATCTATAGGAAAAAAACTTATAATTTGCTTTAAAGTTGGGAAAAATGTCTGAATAGACATTTCTCAAAATAAGACATATGAACAGCAAGCAGGCATTTGAAAACATGATCAACATCGCTGCTTGTCAGAGAAATGCAAATCAAAAATACAATGAGATATCATCTCACCCCAGTAAGAAGGCCTTTATCCAAGACAGTCAATAACAAATGCTGGTGAGGATGTGGAGAGAAGGTAACCCTCATAAACTGCTGGTGGGAGATATCTGAACTTCCATGTTTATTGCAACACTATTCTTAATAGCTGTGATTTGGAAACAAACTAAGTGTCCATCAACATATGAATGGATAAAGAAAATTTAGTACATGTACACAATGAGGTACTATTTTGCCATAAAAAAATAAGATCTTGTCATTTGCAACAGCATGATGTCATTATGTTAAATAAAATAAGCTAGAGATAGAAAGATAAACTTCTCATGTTTTCACTTATTAAAAATTAAAACAATTGTACTCATGGAGATAGACAGTGTAAAAATGGATGGTTAGCACAGGCTGGGAAAGGTAGTGGGGGGTTGGGAGAAAGTGGGGATGAGTAGAAAAAATTGTTAGAAAGCATGAATAAAACCTAGTGTTTTCTAGCACAACAGGGTGACCATAGTAAAAAAATAATTATAATTGGATTGTTTGTAACATAAATGATAGTGCTTGAGGGGGTGTATACCCATTTACCTTGATGTGATTACTGCACATTGCATGTCTGTATCAAAATATTTTATGTAACATGTAAATATATAGAATCCCTATATACCCACAAAAGTTAAAAATAAAAACAATTAAAAAAATTTTAAAAGGAAATTATATGATTTGGCCTGTAAACTTCTTACTCAGGTCAATGTTAAAATGTTTTGGAATTAATATTTTGTTAGTTTAAAAATAGGAAACTCAGTTTTAATATAATTTATTTGTTAGAATGCTTTTATTTTCCAATCTAACATAAAAGAGTTAGAAAAAGACATTGCAAAAGAGCATTGCTGCTATCACGTTCATAGGTCTATATTAAAAAAATACATTGAGTGTTAAAAACAAAGATGCATTCTATCTTGATTTTTATTATTGACCATTCTTGTATTGTGGTTGATGTGATGGGAAAGGGAATTTAGAACCTGCTATTACTGGTAATTTCACTTATTCTCTGTTGCAACCTTGCTTTTAGTTTGCACTACAGTCAACAAAAAATACAATGATGGCATGAACTATCAAATGAAAATAAATTCATTCCTTTTATGGAAATGACTTTCTTTGTTTTTAGGGTGTCATTTTATTTTGTAATGTTTGTGTGAATAATGCTGGTGATATTTGGGTACTGTTCAGCATTCTCCACAATTTCAGTATAATTCAGTATAACATCCTTATACACAGGAATATTTGATGAGGTTTGATAATTCAGTGTTTCTAATTTTACTATCAGATGGAAAAGTTTGCTAGTGTAAGGCTTCTAATTTATTAATGATGTGCTTCAAAAGATATTATCTTTATTATATATTATGTCTAGATATTTTTATATATGTTGTTGGTGTGTGAATCCATAATGATAATCCTTTATCACAGGCATTGCCTTTATTTATGACCAGGCCTATTCTCTTCTTCTTAATCAGCAGTCCTCTTTTCTGTTTATTTTGGTCCTATCTGGGTCAAATGCTCTGGTAGCTTCAAGTAACAACACCACAAAAAACAGGATGTGTGGAGTTCAAGAGTAAATTAAACTTAAAGTTTATAAATCAAATCCCTACCCAAATATGTTCTTCACAACTGTTTTGTTTTTCCCTTTTTCCCTTTTATGTGCACCCTCTGAATTTGAAGAAAACTGTATACATGTTGATTTGTGACTCCGAATGTTAGAACTTTCTGTAGATATAGTAGTTAAAGTTCACTCAGTGGTATTATGTTTGTAATAGAGAGAAAACTGAGCTGGGAATCAGGAAATTGGATTTCTAGCCTCCTCTGATGTGTTGAACTGAAAGGAGCTGTGTTTTCTTTTCTACTTCTTGCACTGGAAAGACAGTTAGAGCTGGAGGGAGAATACAGTTGAGATTAATACTATGATTATGATTGAGTATGACAATTATACACAAGTTGAAGACAAAGAGATTTCCTAAAGTGGAAGAAAACTGTAGCATCAGGCATCATGGTGGGAAATATAAACGGAGCCCTAGAGGTTTCCTATGTGTATAGAAAACAATTAAATTGATACACTTACTACAAACCTGTTCCAACTTCTGGAAAACCAACTGATTTTGGCAAAAGCCAACTATTTAAAAGACTACAGCTTTAAGGTAGATCTCTATGCTAAAATCCCAGCTTGATATATACCTATGCTGTCATATATACATTAATATGATGAAAAGATTTATATTAATCATTTTGATATTTACTGAAAATCCAATAACTGAAGCATTAGTCTAGGAGCCAGGAATACAGTACTGAAGAAAACAGGAAAAAAATCAAATATTGCTTATCTCATAGAATTTAAAATTTAATGAATTTCAAGTACTAAATATTAAGGTTGCCAGGGTCAAAATTCCTGGGTCTCTGCACATTAAACATTCAACAGAATAATGGACAAATGACTTGAATATTCACATCACAATAGATATACAAATGACCAATCAACATTTGAAAACAAGCTCATCTTTATTACACATCATAGATATAAATATTAAATAGTAATACAATCCCCCAACCACCAGACTACCTAAAATGAAAAAGATGGATGGGGAAAAACCCACAGTGTTTGAAAGGGATTAGAGAGACCAACATTGCTAGTGAGAGTGGAAATGGCTACAATTACACTGGAAAACTGGCAGTACTTACCAAAGGTGGATGTACACACACTCTAAGAACCAGGAATTCTACTACGAGGCATTTACATGACATAAATGCATACAGATGTTCAACAGAAAGCATGAATCTCATGTTCATATGAGCAATATTAGTAACTGACAGAAACTGGAAAATAGCAAAATATGCATAAGTAATAAATGAAAAAAGATAAATTGTGGCATCACACAATGGAATATATCTTACAAACATAAAAGTGAACAAAAGAAGCCAGGCACAAAAGAGGCAGGACTGCCTGAGGCCAGGAGTTTGAGACCAGCTTTGGGAACATAGTGAGATCCATCTCTACAAAAACAAAATACAAATATTAGCCAGACATGGTAGTGTACACCTGTAGTCTTATCTCCTCAGGAGGCTGAGGTGGGGGATCACTTGACCCCAGGAGTTGGAGGCTGCAGTGAGCTCACTGCATTCCACTGTAGGTAACAGAGTGAGACCTGGCCTTGGTCTCAAAAAAACAAAGGAAGAGGAAGAAGAAGACGACGACGACGATGATGAAGAAGAAGAAGAGGAAGAGGAAGAGGAAGAGGAAGAAGAAGAAGAAGAAGAAGAAGAAGAAGAAGAAGAGGAGGAGGAGGAGGAGGAGGAGGAGGAGGAAGGAGAAGAAGAAGAAGAAGAGGAGGAGGAGGAGGAGGAGGAGGAAGGAGAAGAAGAAGAAGAAGAGGAGGAGGAGGAGGAGGGAGAGAACTCCCTATATTATACTAATTATATGAAAATAAATGATCAAATGTCCATGAATATCTGGATTCTTTGGATGAAAGACCTTACCTATGGGGTATTGATATACACAGACCTGGTTCCAATCTAGCTGTGCCACAGATAGTGGTGTAGTCCTTGGCAAGTTATTACATAAACTGAAGCATTGTTTCATTCAACTGTAATTTAGAATGACCAGATCATGAGAAATACATCTGTTGGATATGGGAGGGATGTTTGTACTTGTTTGCTTTTGCATCTTTGAGATTAGCTTATTGCTTGGTAAACAGTAGCCCTAATAAGTGAAAGGAAAAGTAAGTGAAAGATATTGGTATACAAGGTGATCAATAAATGACTTATTATATATAGATATATTATTTTATATAATATTTTAGAATATATATTATATTATATTTAGTCCTTACTGATGAGTCTCTGAAGAATGTTTTGATCAATTCCAAATGACTAACAGAGACTATCCAATTTCCCAAAAATGGTCTGCACAGTTGGTACTTGAACTAAAGACATATGAACCAAGTTTAGTGCTTTTGTGACTATAGAGTAGTAAAATAGATGATTGTAAATATATGAAAATAAGCATAGTCTTGTGGACTTTCCAAGCTACAAATAGCCTTAGTTAATGTATATTCAAGTCTCTGATTGTGTCGAGAATCTTTATCTAACATATCTCAAAAATATTCAAGTAATAGGGAGTTCCTCTCCACCAGAGTATTCACTTCAAAAATCAACAGCTATAATGATTCCATATTCCTTATACTGATTTCAAAACTTCCTTCAAAATAAATTATACCTTTTGGAGCAAAAAAATAGTTATATTTACTTCTATTAATAATCCTTCAAAACTTTACAGCTAAATTGTAATATGGTAGAAGTTCTGGATTCTTCACTGTTTTATTTAACTTTGGTTTTGCATTTCTCAGAAAGGTACTTTGAGATTACCAAAGAAAATAATAAGACTACTAAAATACTACGATCTGAACATAATCTTGTTTTTGATTCAGTTTAAAATTTTTAGTAGCCAGGTAGCACAGATAGCAATGCAGATCAATGTATCCTGCATTATAGAATTTATCTTCTTTAAACTTTGTCAAGAGCCACTTCACATAGTTTCTGTAAGGGTCATAGTTTCTGCAATATTATTTAGGGAAAAAGAAACAATTCTCAAGTTCATGCTTTCTGTAAAAGTCATAATGGGTTCAATAAATAAGTATTTAGAGACTACCTAGTATATGTCAGTGCTTTTCTAATGCGGGGGATAGAGAAGAGAATGAAACAAACATTGCCACCCTCAAAGAACTTATGCCCTACTTCTGGAGAGCATTACCCAAGGAAGAATTGGGAATGATTAGTCATCACCTATTTTTTTTTTTTTTTTTTTTGAGATGAAGTCTTGCTTTGTTGCCCAGACTAGAGTACAGTGGTGTGGTCTCGGCTCACTGCAACCTCCGCCTCCCGGGTTCAAGCGATTCTCCTGCCTCAGCTTCCCGAGTAGCTGGGATTACAGGCGTCTGCCACCATGACTGGCTGATTTTTGTAATTTTAGTGGAGACAGGTTTTCACCATGTTGGCCAGGCTGGTCTTGAACTCCTGACCTCATGATCCACCTGCCTCGGTCACCTAAAGTGCTGGGATTATAGGTGTGAGCCACCACGTCTGGCCAGTCATCAACTACTTTTTCAGACATTTTTGTGTAAAATTTTATGAATAAGTTTAGTACTCCAAACTCCAATTACTATTACAGTTAATAAGAGAATGCTCTGAAATTTAACTAAGTTTATTAAAAATCATGCCTTCAGTGAGCAGAGTCCAATGAGTTAATAAGCTTCTATTGTTCCTAGTCAAATAAACTTTTCATGTAATTTCATTATTGTTTGAGAAGAGCTTTAATTAAAACTGATTTGCAAAGTCTCCGTGTAATGTTGATTCTGAAGTGGGTGGAAATGCTTTCTAAAATCCATTCGTTAAAGTAAAATGGAAAATCACTTCAATGATTTTGTTGAATTAAGTCAAAGAAAGAGAGCAGATATTTAATTTTTTAGTGTTCTCATTAAATTAGGGCAGGCACTATACCTCTAAGCATCATTATTTGAATTTGCAACCAGCAAAGCTATTATATGTTAATTTTGCTTAAATTTACTGTTCTGGCTATTGCTCTAGTTAGGGTGTAACTTCTTGTAAGTGAGAAATGTGAATAAAGCACATAATGGTGGTGTTGGTGAGGATATCATATTTCAAGACTATATTAGTCTAGACCAAAACATCAGAACAAAGGGAGACTTATACAAAGAAATAGACATATGCAAATATTTCTTACTTTGAAAAAATAGTTAAATCACAGGTGAGGTAATTATTTGATCTCATATATCGAACTTGACCTTCTAACTGTATGAAATGGTAAAAATACACAAATATTAGATGATCAGTGTGTAACAGTTCCATTGTTGCCTAAGCGCAAATCTTTTTTCTCTGACTGCTAAGCTTATTCATCCTTCAAACATGATTATCTGACAATACAAACATGCGTAGGACTTTTATTTCAACTGTAAATCAAACAGCATATTCATTAATATTAGAGTATACTCGCATTAGATGAATATTTTTCAAGTTTCCTGAAATTTACTTGGGTATCTCTTTCCAACCACAGTGTATTAAAGTTGATATCACTGTTAATGAAAGTGTATTGGTCTTTTAGCTGCCATAACAAAATACTGAAACAACAGAAATGCAGTGGCTTTCAGTTTTGGAGGCTAGAAGTCTCAGATCAAGGTACTGGCAAATTTCCTTTTTGGTGAGGCCTCTATTCTTGGCTTGTAGATGTCTGCATCTCACTATATCCTCATATGGCTTTTCCTCTGTGCAGGTGTGAAGTTTTCTGGTGTTTCTTCTTATAAAGACACCAGTCCTAGTGGATTAGGGCCCACCCTTATGACATCTTTTAACCTTGTTACTTCCTTAAAGGCCCTATTTCCAAATACAATCACACTGGGGGTTAGAGGTTCAATATATGAATTGTGGGGCGACAAAACTCAGCCCATATCAGACTGCTCAAATAATATTTTCCTTTAAAAGTACACTTTTACTTTGAAATAGTTTAGATTTACAGAAAAATTGTAAAGCTAATATTAAGTTTCCCTATGCCCTATACTTAATTTAGTCTATTGTTAACATCTTACATTAGCATAGTACATTTGTTATAATTAATAAATCCGTTTTCATACTTATTTTTGTTTAGTTTTTACCTCGTTTTATCTTTCCATCTTTCTTCTTTTTCTTCTTTCTCTCTTTTTTTTTTGGATCTAGTGTCATATTCAGAATATCATGTTACATTCACCAGTCATATGTCATTAGGCTCCTCTTGGCTGTGACAGCTTCAGAGGCTTTCTTCATTTTTATTGATTTTTACAGTTTTGATTAGGTATTTTACATAATCAATTGGAATCTTTTTCTCATGATTATCTCATGAATGAAACGGAGTTGTGCATTTTTGGGGAGAGTGACCAAAGATATTAATTACTATTTTTATCATATCTTCTCAAGGTTACAGGATATCAACATAACTTATTTCTGTTGGTGTTAATTTTGATCACCTAGCTGAGGTAATGCTTGTCAGGTTTCTCTACTGTGAAGTTACTCTTTGTCCTCACTTTCCATATTGTATTCTTTGAAATGATGTCATGCTCTGCTCATACTTAAGAAGTGGGGAGTTGTACTTAACCTTCTTGAGGGCAGAGTATCTAAATTAATTATTTGGAATTCTTCTGCCTGGTCATTTGTCCTTTCTTTACTTTTATGTAACTATTTATTTCAGTATGTACTCATGGACAATCATTGCATACTTTGGATTATAGTCTAATAGTACTTTAGTTTGGTGCACAAATTGTTATAGTTTTGGCCACTAGGGGCTCTTTCATTTGGGTTCCTCTGTCTCTTTGGTGGGTGTTTTTTGGTTTTATTTCTTTTAATTTTTAATTTTTGAACAATTTATTACTCTCTGTCACTACACAATGCTCTGGGTTCATATTGTATGTTTGCTATGTCAGCCTTAGAATCAGCCATTTTATTGGTTCTTTTTATTGGAGAATAGTATTAAAAATCAAGATCTGAGTGTTAAGTGTGCTGATTGCTTCCAGGATGTTGTTGCTTCTAGGCCCTTTCAGCTGACAGAGCAAAGAGTGTGTGTGTGTGTGTGTGTGTAAGCATAAGAATTAAAGAGGAAAGAAACATGAAAGATAGCTTGACAAGATAGCTTGACAGTCAAGACAGGTTTATTTTAGAGAAAACAAACCTGAGAGGGGCATTTGGCTGCATTAGGTTAGAGGCACACTTTTTTACAGACTAAGAATTTTTAAGGATTTAAAGTGGGAGAGTTTTTAGAGGCTTGGACTGCTTCTGTGTTTTTTTTTTGCTATGCTTATCTGGGAGGGAAAGTTGTGTGTCTTTTTTTATACTTTTTTTTTTTTTTTTTTTTTTTTTTGCAGCTACAGGCATACCCCTGAGTCTGCTTTTAGCTTTCCTATTTTAGTGCACTTGAAGGGAAAGGAATGTGTTTTTTAAGGCCCACTGTTTTATTGGGGTTCATTGTATGAGGGAGAAGTCTGGCAGTTAACCAAGAGACTTTTCCCCCACCTCCTTCTGTGTCCGAGCTGTCTTATCAGTGTTTTAATCTCTGCTTTCTCTGGCTGTTTATAGTTAGAAGAGAGGTTATTTCCTTGAAATGATTTAAACTAGAAAGGGAATTGAAGCTTAAAGTGGCAGTGTTTGTCTGAGATGATGGTGCTCCTGCTGTCAGTAAGGTACTACACTAGATGTCTAGAATTATCTATATATGTATATTAATTTATACTAAAGTTCATACTTATGTTTGCATTTCCATATGGATCTAAAGAGATCCTTCTCTCCTTGATTATCTGTAATATTACACTTCAACAGTGAGAAATCTCACTCCCACCTTCATTTACTTAATTGTTAAATACCAGCCTACACATATAGAGCTATCAAAATTATTATGCCACACCTCTGTGGGAAGCTATTTTATCAACAAAAGTGCAATGCTATGTACAGTTCTTTTTGCATTTATTTTACAGATTGTATTGATTTTGAAAGTTACTTAATTTAGCAGTTTTTCCCTTTATTCCTGGCTGTAAAGTTGTCCCATACATTTTAAATGCAGTTACATTGTTTTGTCACATTCTGAATTCTGTATTAAGATTCTTCAGTCTCCTAAATGACCTGTTGAAAATTTTGTATATGTTCAGTTTCACTTTTTATTCTGTAAGGGTCTACAGATTTTGATACAGGCATAGTGTTATACATCTGCCATTACAGTACCACATAGAATAGTTTCTTTCTTCTAAAAATAACATTCCCTTGTGCTTTACGTATTCAAACACTGGTAACCATTAATCTGTTTTTCATCTCTATAGCTTTGCATTTTCTGGAACTTATCCAGTCTGTCTTGTCGTAGATGTTGTTGTTGTTTTTCCCCAGACAGATTTCTTCCCCTTTGCAGTGTAGATTAATGATTCATCCATGTCTTTTAGTGGCCTGATAGGTCATTTCTTCTTGTTGCTAAAAATATGTTTTATTATATAAATGTATAAGCTTCATTTCTGATACTGGTAGTTTGTGTTCTCTCTCTGTCTCTTCATTAGTCTGGAGAGAAGTTTATCAATTTTTAAATACTTTCAAAGAATTGCCTTTAGTTTCATTGACTATCTCTATTATTTTTGTTTCCAGTTTTACTGAATTGTGCTTTCATTTTCACTTTTTCAGCTTGCTTTAGGCTAAATTGCCCTGCATTCTCTAAATTCCTAAGATGAAATCTTAGGGTACTGATTTTAGACCTTTCTTATTTTTAGTACATACATTCCATGCATAAATTTTCTTCTAACCACTGATTTCACTGCATTACACAAGCTTTGACAGTTTGTATTTTTATTAAGTCCAAAATAATTCTTAAATCTCCTTTGAGACTGCTTCTTAGTTCCATATTTTATTTAGATGTGTTTTGTTTGATCTTCACCTAGTTGGACATTTTCCAGATGATTTTTTTATTCTTATTTATAATTTTTTAAAAATTAATTTACTTTTTATTTTTGTAAGAATACTTAACATGAGATATCCTTTCATTTTTTAACTGTTTAGAACACAGTATTGTTAACTATAGGCACCACAGATCTATAAAACTTTTGGTTCTGAGTAAATAAAACTTCATGTCATTGAACATCAACTTTTTGTTTTCCTCTCTCCTTAGTTTCAGGAAACCACTGTCCTACTCTCTATGAATCTGACTATTTTAAATACCTCATTTAAGTGGAATCATGAAGTATTCATTCTTCTGTAACTGGTTTATTTCACTTGAAACAACGTCCTTCAGATTCATCTATGTTGTTCAAAATGGCATAATTTCCTTTGTTTTTAAGGCTAAATAATATTGAAATGTATTATATCACATGTTCTTTATCAGGTAATTCATTGATGGCATTTAGGTTGTTTCTGCCTTTTGATTATTGTGAATAATGCTGCAATGAATATGGAAGTGCTAAACCTCTTGAGATTATGATTTCAATGTTTTTGGATATATACTCAGAAGTGGATTTCTGGATCATGTAATATTTCTAAATTCTTGAGATATCTCCATACAATTTTCTTTAGTGATTGCACCATTTTACCTTTCTACCAAGAGTAGACAAAGGTTCCAATTTCCCCACATCCTTGCCAATACTTGTTACTTGTGTGTGTATGTGTGTGCATATATATATATATATATATATTTTTTTTTTTTTTTTTTTTTGAGAGGGAGTCTCGCTCTGTCACCCAAGCTGGAGTGCACTGGCCAGATCTCAGCTCACTGCAAGCTCCGCCTCCCGGGTTCACGCCATTCTCCTGCCTCAGCCTCCCGAGTAGCTGGGACTACAGGCGCCCGCCACCTCGCCAGGCTAGTTTTTTGTATTTTTTAGTAGAGACGGGGTTTCACCGTGTTAGCCAGGATGGTCTCAATCTCCTGACCTTGTGATCCGCCCGCCTCGGCCTCCCAAAGTGCTGGGATTACAGGCTTGAGCCACCGCGCCCGGCCCATATATGTTTTAGTAACCTCAAAAGATATAAGTACCATCTCATTGAGGTTTTGATTTATACTCTCTGATGATTGATGTTGAGCATTTTATCATATGTCTTTTCTGGAAAAATATCTATTAAAGATCTTTACCCATTTTTAAATCATGTTATTTGTTTTTTGGTGTTGAGTTGTTGGAATTTTTTATACATTTGGGATTTCCGTAGCTTATCAGATATATGGTTTGCAAGTATATTCTCCCATTCTGTAGGTTGTCTTTTCACCTTGTGGATTGCCTCCTTTCCCGTGCAGAAGCTTTTTAGTTTGATGTAGTCCCACTGGCCTAATTTCGCTTTTGTTACTTTTGCTTTTGGTGTCACATCAAATAAATCATTGTGAGGTTCAATGTCATGAAGATTTTCTGCTATGTTTTCTTCCAGGAGTTTTACAGTTACAGGTCTTATATATAGATATTTCATCCATTGTGATATAATTTTTGTGTATTGCTTAAGATAAGTGTCTAATTTCATTCTTTTGCATGTGTATATCCAGTATATGTCTGTTTTTTTCTCAACTGATGCCACAAAAATAACAAAGGATCACAAGAGAATATTATGAACAATATGCTAACAAACTAGGATAATTTAGAAGACATGAATAAATTTCTAAAATCTTATAATTTACTAGGACTGACTCACAAAGAACTAGAGAGCCTGAAAAAAACAGTAATGAATAAGGAGATTTAATCCTTTACCAAAAACTTCCCAACAAAGGAAAGCCCAGGACCAGATGGCATTACTGGTGAATATCACAAAATGAGTAAAAAAGAATTAACACAAATATTACTTAATCTTTGTCCAAAAAAACCGAAGAAGAACCACTTCCAAGTCCATTTTATGAGGTTAGCATTGCCTCAGATGATTTCTTTCCTTCAAACACATTAGTTTTTATTTTTCCCAACAGTCCGAGTATGTTCTATCTTCTTGAATGTAATTTTCTCTTGAAAGCTGCATATGTTGTATCAGGTAATTGAAACTAAGGTAAATAGATCTTTAGTATGTGGTTGTATGTTAATCTGGTTAGAAGCTGGGCTGTGTTTATTGTTTCTTGTAGTTATAGGTGTCATAGGTGTCAGAGGCTTTATAATTCCTTTTTTTTTTTTTTTTTTAAATTCACTCTTCAGTTTGGGCTTCCCTAAATATTCCTCTTCAGAGAGAGTCTATGTCTTGGAGCTCAGTCAGCTGTAATCTTCTATTATAATATAATCCTGTGAATGTACTGGTATAGTATTGAGAAGTGTTGTATAATTTTCTGATTAAATCTCAGTCTTATTGTGGGCCTGCGTCTCTGGGTTGTGACCCTTACAATTGTTTTTCCACTTGTTAGCAATTCCAGTTCCCACCCCATCCCTCCCCCACTGCTTATATGATAGGAAGGCTAATAGGGGCTGTAGTGGGAAAAGTCCCCTTTCTAAAACTAGGATAAAACTGGGTACAGTCTTTCCCCAGGAGAGCAAGATTTTATACTGGTGAGGGTCTGTGCGTATTTCCTATTAGTCTTTTCTTCCTCTTGCCAAAGCCGCAAGGAGATCTTTCTTGGATCTGCACTGAGATCCTTTTATAGAACCTAGAGGTAAAGTCTGTGAAAGTGTGAGGAACTCCCTAAGACTGAAGATGCCAGAGTTTCCACTCTCATGCTAGTCTACACTCGGCAGCCAGCAGTTGAGCACATTACCACTTAAGTGTTTCTACAAGTCTGTGGTTCCGGCAACTTCTGTTCTAGTTAAGCAGATCTCAGCTGTGTTTTTCTGCCTCTCCAGCTTTTGGGGTGACAAATTTGCCTTGAGGCTTCAGTTCTCTGATGGGTCAAAAGAAAAAGTAATTGGTTTTCTGTTTGTTTCGTCTTTTTTGTTGTAAGAATGAAAGTGTTGACTTCCAATCTCTTACATATGGGAGCTGAAATCGACAGTCTCATATTTTTCATTTACAGATTTATGTGGCTAGATGTTTACCCAGACTCTCAATAGAAACACTGTAGCTATTAAGACAGTTCAATACGATGCTAATATTTTTCTCTATGTAATCAGAGTAAATAACCATATTTGATTTCTGAAGTCAATTAAATTACATGTGGTCATGATGTGTGGCAACTTCTGAGCTGATGTAGAAGCTAAATTTTTGTTCTTAAAAATTTAGTGCTTTATGTGGTTTAATAGCTCTCATAAACATCCAAATTAAAATTTCAAAATATCCAGATTGTAGTTGTGGTAGGCAGAATCCTTAATTAGCCCCCAGGATTCTCATGATGCTGTTGTACATACCCTGTGTAATATACCTCACTTTGAAAGAGGCTTAGAATACAGTGAGATGCCCCCCCATGATGATGTTACATTATATGGTAAAAGGGATTCTGAGTATGTAATTAAGGTTCCCAGTCAGTAACTGAGTTAATCAAAAGAGAGTTATCCTGGTTCGGCCTAATTCAGTCATGTAAGCCACTAAAAGAGGTCAGATCTCTTCGAAGCAAGAGAGATTTCTCCTGCTGAGACTTAGAATTGCTCTTTTGAATTGCCTATTGAGGGGGCTACATGGCAAGAAATCGAGGGTGGCCTTTAAGACTGAGAGCAGTTTCTGGTCAATAAATGGAAGGAAAAGGGGGATTATAGGACTGAAAGTCCTATAATCACTTAAACTGAAATTTTTCAACAACCAGTAAGATTGAAAGAGAGCCTCAAGCTTCAAATGAAAACACATCTCTAGCTGACACCTCCATTTTAGTCTAGTGAAATCCAGAATAGAAGTCCTGATAAACCTTACCTGACCTTTGAGCTGTCAAACTGTGAGGTAATTAACACATGTTCATTCATACTTCTATGTTTACGGTAATTTGTTTCACAACAATAAAAAAAATAAAAGCTGGAAAAAATGCCCAATGAAAAAGTATTTTGATATTTTGTTAATATTAGCCCCAGTGGAAATATACTCAGAATTTAATAGAATTAAGTTCTATTTTTATTTCCATAACTTATTTAAAAAGAAAAGTGATCCGGGTACAGTGGCTCACGCCTATAATCCTAGCACTTTTGGATGCTAATGCAGGCAGATCACCTGAGGTCAGGAGTTCAAGACTGGCCTGGCCAACATGGTGAAACCCTGTCTCTACTAAAAATGCAAAAATTAACAGGGGTGCTGGTGCATGCCTGTAATCCCAGCTACTCGGGAGGCTGAGGCAGGAGAATCGCTTGAACTCAGGAGGCAGAGGTTGCAGTGAGTAGAGATCATGCCACTGCACTCCAGCCTGTGCGACAGAGCAAGACTCCATCTGAAACAGAAAAAAAAAAAAAAAAAAAGTGCTTTCACTTGATGTAAGTATAGAAAACATGTGCAGATGTGGGTGGGTCACACCTTCACCTGGGTGTGGTTTTCCTGCGGTTACTCCAGGTAAATAACATGCAGCCTCCAATAGCACCACAAAACCCAGGCATAGTAAATGATCAGTTTTGACACTAGCCGGTAGCAGGTAGGGAGTGACTGCTCATAAGACCTGTGTGTGTTTCCGAGTCTTTATTTGCCTAATTCCAATTTTAGGAAGAGTAAATATGACTGATCTGTGTGTACTTACTTACCATACAAAAATGCAAGTTAATATATGAAGGACAGGCGAAATAGATAATGAATAGAAATTCTAAATTAGTAAGTAAAATGGCAAAGAACACCACAGAAAAAATAGAACAAAATCTAAACACTGTAGGATTAATCAAGTTGAAAAACTGTATGTGAAAAATTAATAGTTTAAAGTGCAAATAATTTCAGAGGAAGTATGTGTTGAACTGTGAGTTCTGTTTCTTGGCTGCTCTCCTTCCCTCTTCCTGTCACTTTGTCTATTTGGTCTGCCCTCCAGTGATTTTCACCTTGAAGAACTTGAGTTTTAACTTTCATATTCAAGAGAAGCCATTATCTAATGTGTTTACCTTTCAAAAACTGGCAGAATTTGTTCCTAGTCTCAAAAATCTAATTTAAAATTTTCAAAATTTGAGTCTTCACCTTATGTGGTGTCACTGAGAATGAGATTAATGATATTTACAATGAAGAAAATAAAATGTTCATATTTTATGACTAATCAAAATAATCTGTTAGAATGTGATAATATACGCCACTATATAAAACATCCATATATCGTGGGTTCCTGGTTAACCAATAACTTGATATTTTTATTCCTAGTTACATTAGGAGAAACTTCTTAATTGGTCAGAATTACTAAAAAATTTGAGTTATATTTTACTTATCATTTATATCTTATATAACACTTATATCTTATGTAACACTACTTTAATATGAATATTAACTTATGGAAAAACTGTTTTGATTACTATACATTCAATTTTATTTTATGTTCTTAATATTTAAAGAGAAGAGACCAGAATCAGAAACAGGAACAGATGTCTATCTTACCATGTAAATTGCTGTAATATTTTAATTATAGTAAATAAAAATATTAAATATATTCCCACTCTAAAAAAACATTTAGCACAATGTACTTGTATAACTTTTAACATTTTTGTTTTTATTTCTGTTTTTCTAAAGGTATTCCCCAAGTTATCATTTTTCTTTTTGATTCTTTTCTCTAATTCTAAACATAGATCCTAAAATGTAGAATCGACTCATTTGGCTTTCCCCTCCTACACCTTCAGGGACTCCTTTTCTGCCTCCTGTTAATGCCTGATTTCTGGGAATTAACCATGTTTACAGTGCAAGGCCTCTAGATTTTGGGGGAATTCTTTGGGTTTCACTTGTTTTAGCCTCCTTTTTTCATCTATTTATCTCTTCTTACATGATTATCCTGTGTGTAGCTAAGGATTCAGGATATCTGGTATGAAATAATAATGTTCTTGCTCATATTTTTGTATTTTTACTGTTTCATCCATTTTCTTTGACCTCATTCCCTTGTCTAGTGGCTGCAGTTTCAGATTGGCAGATATGGTATTTTCTATAATAACAAGTAGAGTTTTCAGCGATATGTCTCTTGCTAACACAGCAGCTATATTCTTATCAAGCTCTATCGTAAATAACATTTCCTGAACATGTGAAAAGCCATGAACTTAATACTGAATAGAAATGAGAAAAAAAAGTCCTTATGCATATAACAAACACAAAAAGAAATTCTGACTCTTCCCCTCAACTGAAATAATTCAGTTTGGTTAAAAATTGTCCTCCCATTGTTTTTAAATAGAGAAAAGCCAATGAACAAAAATGCTGATGTCTCTCAGACATCAGCTTTTTAAGGGATATTTTGTTATGTCTGTCAATAGACATTTATGTATACTAAGTATACCTCTTTCCCTCTCAAAATCTGTATTGATAAGTTTCTATCTAAATTCATATATCAAATAACAAAGGTATTGTTTTACCTACATATTGTAAATAATATTAAAAATTGCCTAGATGATCAGTTTGAAATATTTGTATAGTCATGATAGTTTATATGTGGCAAAAATAACAAGAAAACTAGTAGAGTTTTTTATAGACTAAATAATCCAAAGAAAAATAATGCAATAAAACAGTAGTAACTGTACAACAGTACTATGATATTACAAAAATTGTAAAAATAATGACAGCTCTTTACTTCTTGAGCACTTATGACATATATTATTGAGAACTTGTTTCAGGTAGTGTTCTGATCACTTTCTAAGCATCAATTCATTTATTTCTCACAATACTATGCAGTAGTTACTGTTATTTTCCCATGTTTTGTAGATGAAGAAACTAAAGCAGAGAGAAATCAAGAAACATAAGAAAGAAAGTGCTTGATGTTATGCTTCATACTATGAGGCCTCAGATGGCTAAGACTGGCCTCTCCTTTCTCCCATGCAGTAGAGATACTAACTAGTAGAGCCAGACCTTGGATTTCTTTGTTTTGTGCAGGAGTTTCTACCATGTGTGAAGCTTGCTAAAGATATCCAACAAAGTTCTCTGTGAACAACACAAGGGGTTCATTGAACAAGGTATAACAAATTCTGGTTATATGTCCATTCTAAACCCTTTGCCTTGGTCTAGGGGCCAGGTCCACATAGGTCTGGCTAAGGAATCAGATAATCTGTATAGCTATTGAGAACTCGGTTAATTGGGCAGTAAATAATATTATTCAAACAATACAAATAATAGCTAGCATGATAACTAAAATAATAATAGGTAATATGTTATATAATAAAATGACATATACAGTGTTTCTAGCTTATCAAATATTTTTCACATTTATTATTTACTTGATTAAAGCAATTTTAAGTACATTTTATTATTGTCCTAACTTTAAGGAGGAAGAGCTAAGGTTTTCAGATGCTGAGTCACACAGCCAAAACTTCATAGAATCAGGTTTTCAAATTCAAAATTCTTAGTAACAAGTCTCCCCAGATTTACCAGCTTACAACAACATGGTTGATGGGTCAGGTCAGCAGGTTGAGTTGGATTCAGCTGAGTGGATAGTTTGCTGATTATGATCAGACTTACTCAAGCAGATGCAGTCAAGTAGGTGTCACAGCTCCGAGGACTGGCTGACTGGCAGCTGAGGTGAAAGGGTAGACTGGGCCAGTCTCTGTTATCCAGCAGGGTTCCAAAATTAGCAAAAGAAGAAAAGTTCCAATGGTCCATCACTTTTCAAGTCTTTGCTTGTGTCTCATTGCTATTGTCTCACTGATCAAAGAAAGTGACATGGTCAAGTCTATTGTCAGTGGACCAGAAGACTACCCAAAGGCATTGGTACAGATAAGTGTGAACAAACGTGATGTCATTAGTGTGAGAACTAACACTAAAATTCTAAGCCTCACTACCAACTGAACGGACCATCTCTTGGCCAAGGGGACTCCAAAGTCTTATAAACAGAATTCCCAGCAATGATGGGAAGGGAGATCAGACACATTTCATCATAAGCCCTTCCATTTGCAATTTAGACATAACAACTGACCAGCATTAATATTAAAACAGAGGTCATAAGGCTGATGGAACAGACTTTTTGTGGTAGTAAGATACAAAATTATAAACAAGACCTAAGACCATGGCTGGCAAGGGTTAAGTCAGGCACCCCTACGCTTAAAGTAAAACCTATGTTCTGACTGCCACAAGGTTTGTCTATTCTCTAGCAGCTAAATAAGCACTTGTCTCAAGAAAAACAATAAAAAGCAATTGCAGGCCGGGCGCGGTGGCTCAAGCCTGTAATCCCAGCACTTTGGGAGGCCGAGACGGGCGGATCACGAGGTCAGGAGATCGAGACCATCCTGGCTAACACGGTGAAACCCGTCTCGACTAAAAAATACAAAAAAATTAGCCGGGCGAGGTGGCGGGCGCCTGTAGTCCCAGTTACTCGGGAGGCTGAGGCAGGAGAATGGCGTGAACCTGGGAGGCGGAGCTCGCAGTGAGCTGAGATCCGGCCACTGCACTCCAGCCTGGGCGGCAGAGCCAGACTCTGTCTCAAAAAAAAAAAAAAAAAAAAAAAAGCAATTGCAGCTCATTCATCCCCAGACATTGACTGTCTGACCCCTGTTCCACCAGCCACAACTACAGGTTTGATTGGACAAGAGAGTGATTTGAGCAACTTTACCTGAGAAGAGATCATCAACAATGGACTCATTCTGGCAGGTTCACAGAGGCTGGCCATTGAGTGCCTCTGTGTATCTGCTTTAACTTTTGACATATAAAGTCTGATTGTAATGCATTTACATGTTAAGCCTCCACTCCAAAGTGAACAGGTAAAGCATGTGACATGTATGTTTGCTCAGTACACATGCATCAGGATCTCCTTAATGAATATGCATATCTTCTCCTATAGCCTTTTGAATATATATGTTCAGCCAATCCTTTCAGCATAAACCTCCTGTGCCAACCCCTCTTCCTTCAGAATACCTGCTAATGGTCTCTGCTAGATGCCATGCTTCCCAGCCTGTCAGGATAACCAGTGTAGAGGCTAAAATTCTTTGTAAGAAATAAAGTTTCCTTTCTCAATTCATAAATCATGTGATTTTTCAGTTGAGAATTGCAACCATCTACCGTAGTTACTTGAAGACAAATTCCCTCCATTCTGATGGGTTCTATTAGAGTTATTGCTTTCTGAGGGCTCATTGATTCAAAATGAAATGGAAGAGTAAAAACTTTCAAAGGTTATGGACAGAGTGTGAGGTAATGTAATCGTTTTTAAAATCTCAAGTGATAAATCTCAGAGCTGTTCCGTAAAGCATTGCTCCTGAGAATTGTTCTTCAAAAAGATAGATTTCGCCATCAATTATATTTGGAAAATACCCGTCTTCCTGTCTCACCTTAACCCTAAGGTTTACATATATGAATTTATACTGGTGAGTTTTTTTCTACCAATTTGGCCAGGTAATGGAGTACACAGACATTTGGTCAAACATTATTTGGTTGTGTCTGTGAGGCTGTTTCTGGATGAAATAAACATTTGAGTCAATAGACTGAGTAAAGCAGATACCCTCCCTAATGTAGATGGGCATCATTCAATCAACTGAAGACATGCATACAACAAAAAGAGATAATTCTTGCTGCTTTTCTGAAGAGCTGGGACGCTGGTCTTTTTCCTGCCTTCAAATTTAAACTGAAAAGTCATTGCTTCTTGGGTCTTGAGCCCGCCTAACTTTCAGATTGAAACTTACATATTGGCCCTCCTGGTTCTCAAGCCTTTGTATTCAGACTGCATTTACACCATGTGCTCTTTTGGGTCTCCAGCTTGTGATTACAGATCTTGAGACTTCTTAGCCTTTGTAATCATGTGAACCAATTCCTTATGATCTCTCTCTTACCCTATCTACCTATATATATCTCCCACTGGTTCTGTTTTTATGAAGAATCCTAACTAATATAGCATGTTACACATTAACATATTAGCAGCTCTAAAATAGTCTGGAGTAAAAAATAAAACATCCTTACCTTTTAATGTAAAGGAAATTTCAAACTGAGTAGAAAGCCTTGATTTAGATCTTGGCTCTGCTACAAACTGTGTGATTTTCAGCAGTTTACTTAATGGCTCTAAATAAGTTTCTGATATCTCACCTATAAAATGTCATAATTAATGAAACTCTTGTCAAGATTGAGATAATACTTCTAAAGTTAATTTTTTAAAAATATTAAATTTTCTAAGCACTACATTTCTTAGAAACTCTTCAAAAGATTACAGTCATTGAAATTTTTATCTCTATGCTTATATGACTACATGAATTTAATACATTTTTAGCCACAAAACCTTATTTTGTACAACATCTATTAACATCCAGAAAAAACAATATTCTAGGAACATATTTTATAAAATATATTTAGAAAAAATTGAGAGGCCAGAAGAATAATTTAATATTTTTGTTAGCATTGTTAAATTTTGACCAGCCAGTTTTGTTTTTTCCAGCCAAACTTTTCACATATAATGTGTCCTTTTGTGTGTGACACATTGAGGGCAAAATGAAATGGCAGGATGTACTTATTCTAGACACAGAAATTTCTAAGCAAACAGAGCTTTCAGTGACAGAATTCTTCTGAGCAATTTTTTTTTTTTTTTTTTTTTTTTGAGAAAGTATCATTATTGGATATCTTGGGGAAGTTTTGTATGTGCAATAAGAAGATAGTGTAATAAATAATAGTAATGACAATACCATGCCATTTTCAATCACCATTTGGTTTCAAAGTACTCCTATATCTGTTACCTCATTTAAAAAATGTTTCACACAGAAGCAGTACATTTGATATGGTCATATAGTGACAGACTACTAAAAGGTCATACTCATAACAGACAACCTGAAAAGGAAATAGAAAGAAAGAGTTGCTCACTTTGCTGAAGGGTTATGGACATGTTGCCCTTGCAAAGTAAGAACACAGGGCTAGTAAACAGCCATTAACAATGACCAAATTACACAAGAATATAAAAAGTATACCTGTAGCTTTTTCCTGAATACTTTTTCTGTCACCTCTACTTGCTGGAAAGTACATTGAACATCTCTTACTCCAACAAATCTCAAAAAGTAGAACCTTGTGTATTGTGATGCCTGAGTGAAAGCATTTTTTTCAGGAGAAAATATCTGTTCTCTTAAGGCTTCCTACTTCCCATAAAGCATATTTTATTAGCAACCAACTATTTCATATGTATAACAAAACATGATGACTCTCAAACTCATTCTTCTACTGCCACTCCAGTTAGTTTATAATTAATACAGGCCTTCATATTTCTCATTCTTTTGTCTCTGTGACCTATTAGCACAAGGTTGAAGCAGCTAGAAAACTTCTCTGGCCACTATATTAATGATCACAAAACAATTACTACTGTTTTCTTAATTTCAAATATACAATTCTATTACTTCTTAAACTATATAATTGTAAGAGTAAAAAGATGTACAGATATGTGCACAACATTTTCTTATACAGTTTACCAGTAAGTGGATGAAATCAGCCTGGTACAAATGTTGTTTATTTTTGGTCTCTATAGTTACATTTCTCTGTCCCTTATCACATACTAGACCTAATCCAGAATAATTATTTTCTACTTTATTTTTTTATCTGTAAAAGGCTCCAGGCAAAAACTTAGTTAACAGATGAATCCCTTTGAACTCAAATCTCTACTGGGACAGTAAATTAATTTGAATGCCATATTGAGAGAAAATAAATGAGAACTTTATTTATGAGAAATCAAATAAAGAAAGATTGTCTTTAGAATTACCCAATATGAAGCTTCATATCTGATATGGTTTGGCTGTGTGTTCCCACCCAAATTTCATGTTGAATTGTCATTCTCAAAGTTGAAGGTGGGGCCTGGTAGGAGACGATTAAATCATGTGGGTGGTTTCTAATGATTTAGCACTATGCCCCAGTGCTGTCTCCTGACAGAGTTCTCATGAGATCTGGTTGTTTGAAAGTGTGTAGTTCCTCCTCTTTCACTCTCTGTCTCTGTCTCTCTCTCTCCTGCTGACCATGTGAAGACATGTTTGCTTCCCTTTGCCTTCCTCTATGATTGGAAGTTTCCTGAGGCCTCCCTAGAAGCAGAAGCCTGTATAGCCCAAACAACCGTGAGCCAGTTAAACCTCTTTTCAATGTAAATTACCCAGTTTCAGGTATTTATTTATAGAAGTCTCAAAAAAACTAATAGAATATCTAATCACCTCTTTCCCAGATGTATTACGTAATTCACCCTGCCAGTCTTTTCCTCTTCATAGATTTCAAGAACCAATTCACATCCTACTTCCTTTGTGAAACTTCTCCTGAATAGTCCACCTGAAGGTAATCTGTTTTCATCTTGCATATCAGTATTTTCTACATTGCCTGCATTGCCTTTCTCACATGTAGACACATAATGTCATGGTTAAGTACATGAGTCATTGAACTGAAGAGTCAATGTTCATGTGCTAATTATACATTTACTCATTCTATATATCTGAGCAGGTTGTTAACATTCCCAAACCTCCTTTAATTCATTGTCCATGAGATATGAGAAGTATATATTTAGTTTCAGGTCATTATAAAATAGTTACTGTAGTACCTAGTATGTAGTCTGCTTTTTAAAACATGACACTTTTCTTTAAAATATCGTCATTCAAAACAGTATCAGCATCAGTTCGTTATGTTTTAGGCTTAAGAGGATGAGGACATACTCTTGTGGTATTTATTTTTTAACTTTCATATTGCCAGCATTGTCTCTTGTTTATAGTGGATCACAGAAAATACTCTCAGATTAAAAGCTAACAGTGGTTTAAAAAGAAAGGAGGAAAAAGAAAAGATAAGGGGTAAAGTAGCTTTATGTGGACAGTGGTAATGCTAAAATGAACAACCTTCAGTTCAAATTTAGCTTCTATATTAAATAGACAGAGTAAATGTTAAAGTTTTAGACAAAGATGCTTTCAGTATGAACTCAAGTTAGCTGTGATTCTGCTACTATGAATAAAGCATTCTTCAAGGGACTAGAGAGCCAATAAAGAAATCATCTATAATGTTATGGATGTGTAACATAGGGGGAATACATAAAGTAATACTTAGATAATCATCAACAATTTTCTAGGCACTGTGGTCAATTCTGGGAATAGAATAATGATAGGTTATTATCCTAAAGCAGCTCAAGATCAAGAGGGCTGATAAGTAATCAATAAATTATGAGAGGGTGATACGTTCTACATCCATGTTTATTCAGATCTGGAGGCACAGAGTAAGGGAGGGCAAGGAAGTCAGGGGAAGGATACTGAGAAGCATTTAGGAAAAGATAACATATCTTAGCTGAATCTTGGAGACTCAGAGAAACAGAGTGAAGGTTGCAGTGATTGTCTAGTAGAAGCTTCTTGTAAAGGAAGCTAAAAGTTAAAATTAGAAAAGACATGAGCCAGAAAAATAGTACAGCAAATCCCTGCAATAATTCACCCAGGGTTAATTCAAGTTTGGAAATAATGTAATTAGTGATTAACTCTCAGCCTGTGACCAACCTGTGTTCTCAAATGGAAGTAGTCTTTTTCTTCTGGAGAGAAGACAAGTACAAGTAGAGAAATAGCAGACAATTGCATCTTAAGAATGTGGGTCTTCATAGCCTCATTATTCTCCTAGGCCGATGACTTCAGATTGGACCAATAAAATGGGTCCATTTCTAGGCACATTCCTGAAATCACTGCTTCTGTCCTAGAAGTTTCAGCCTCTTACAGGACCCAGAAACATCCCCATTTATTATTTAAGCTGGAGGGAACAACTGCCACCAGGTGGCACCAGATTGCAGGCAGGCCTTGGATGGAGTTGGAGCTCACAGGCTCAGATTCCCTGATCAAGGAGCTGCACAGGCTTACTCAAGGCATGTCATTAACCTCAAAACAACATGATCCAGCATTTAAAATGATAAATTTTTTAGATTTTACGTATCACATGATCGTAGGACTTTTGCTGCATTTTCAAATGAGAGAAGAAAACTAAAGCCTGGTGAAAGACAACAAATGGAAGATAATTTGAATTTGCTAGCTCACCAATGGATGGAATGGTTCAGTTACTGTGCAGGGGAGAAGATTATATTCACAGGAGTCAGAAAGATGGAATCCTGACTTTGAGCAGTTTAAGTTTCTGGAACAGGTATAAGTAAATGTGTTAACTTATCTAAATGAGAAGAAAGTCAGCCTACTGGTTTTTTTCTTCAATGCATAAAAATTAGAGAAGCAGTTGCATCATAAAAGGGAAAATTGTAACTTTGATGTTATTGTTTTTGCTTTGTTTTGACTGTTGCCCATTTTCAGGAATAGAG